>NC_136742.1:17934755-18434755 GCF_936440315.1 Barbus barbus | reverse complement strand
AGATAAGGAAACATTTCAGATGCCACTTTTCCTTATTTTATTTATTCATTAAATTTTTTCCATATTTGTATTTATTTATAGGGAATAATAGGCTATGATTGTTTTGTACAATAATATATGTTTAAATTAGCTATTTGATATATTGCATGCTGGGTCAATTAAATATACTTTATTTTTTAAATCCTTTAAATTGTTTTCATCACATCAGTTACTGTTTTTACATGGATGTTTATATAAGGCTCAGTGTCTTTAACACATATAGTCTTCACTGAGATCATTATTTCCTGTAATGGGTGTTTATAGTCACACTTATTAATTACAAATAAAATGAAAATGGTTTTAATCAATGAAATTGAAGTACATCTTTATTGTGTGTGGAATTAAATATTTTGTTAATGTTTTCATATCACTTAGAAAGGTTTTATGAAAGTTTTTGTGTATGTGTTGTTTAATTTCTCATGATTTGACAGAATTGTGGTTTAACTTCAACTTCACCCTACATATGACAAGTACGCACACTTGCCAAATAAGGACTACAACTAGCTCAAGGATGTGAATTTATACCTAAGGAATTCGATAACCGCCGTAAACCTTATATAACATCTTGCTAGCAATTTACATGAAAAAAGTCAACAAAAATCACATTTAGAATGTGAAAGATCCTTTAAACCATAGACCTTATTTTTAATGTGTGTGTGTGTATTAAAAACCTAAAAATTCACAGGGAATCTAAATTTGGTAACCCAGACATTGTGATTGAATGGCTCTATTGGGAAGTACTGCGTGACAAACTGCTTATATGTAAAGTTTCATGGTTATGGTTACATGAGTGTAGCTTCTAACTGAAATGTGGGTGATGGGCCACAGTGACATTTGTCTGTCCTCAGATTTGACCCCACTGATTGTGGTTTGCAGTTTGAATGTCACTTCAGTTTTAGAAGCATGTAATTTCCCCCTAACCCCCCTAAGAGAGAGAGAGAGAGAGAGAGAGAGAGAGAGAGGGAGAGAGAGAGAGAGAGAGAGGGAGAGAGAGAGCGAGAGGGAGAGAGAGAGAGAGAGGGAGAGAGAGAGAGAGAGAGGGAGAGAGAGAGAGAGAGGGAGAGAGAGAGAGAGAGAGGAGAGAGAGAGGGAGATTAAATTAATTTGTGACTTGTGAGTACCCAGTGATCAAAAGCACAGACAGTGAGACCATGGGAACATCATACTCTGTGGTGAAAGAGTAATTTATTACACATAAGCACTTGACGAAATCAACATATTTTATGCTGAACAACTGAGTTATTTATAGCGTAACATATTTGAAGCAATTAGGAAAGTTTTATGACAGCATATTCAGCTTCATTACATTGTAGTCTTCACCCTGTTCAAGTAATAAGAACAGAATTCTGTAAAATGAGTAAAGGAACACACCATTAAATCAGATATATTTGCTATATCCAATTGGCATTTTATCCACATTCTTGTGTTTATGTTCAGTAGTTTTGGTTTCAAGTTTTAATATGTTTTGATTTTCAGCTGATGTTCTCACTAAAAAAAAAAGTGCACAAGGGTTTTAAGATTTGGTAACACAGTTGTAGAGAACGAGACTATAAGGTGACCCGTGACTCACTTTGTGCTCTCCTGTGATATCTGAGCTAAATGATGAGTGCTGTCACTGACAAAGCACTGACAATGAGCGCTAATGGGATTATCATTAGTTCTTTAAAAGAAGAAGAAACCAACATAGTGTTCCTTGGATATAAGGTCTTTGTGTTTCTATACACACTATAATGTATTATGTTTTAGCATGACAGTAGTATGCTGTTCTACAAGAAAGAAGATAATGCAATTAATTCTAAATGTGTTTGTCCATCTGTTTTAGCCCTATCTACTCATGTTTACCAACCCGATCTTGTTAAAGTGCGTATAAATAGTACGCCAAATAAAACTGAAAACCCTTAGTATTGATACACAAAAATGGACTTTGGTGTGTATATGCTACGCGATGGGTATGATTAGGGTTGTAGGGTGGATGCGTGTCATATGTACGCGGTATGGAAGCAGAATAATGACAATAGTTTTTGAAACATAAAGCATGCTGAATTCCACAAATCGAAAAAAGATGCATTGCAATTAACAGTGCTTGCATTTTAATGCCTTGTATTTACAGGGCTTGCATTTTTAGGTCCTGAAATTTAACATAGTTGTTTATTTAAGCTGTGAATATTTGAATTCAAAATATTTCACACACATTTTCAACGCGCTGCATTTTCGTTGCTTTTCCTTGATCTATAGAATCCTACAAAGATATCAAAACCACGATTAGTTTTAACAGTAAACAACCACTTTATATTGACATAGAAAAGGAGTTCAAACCCGCCTAGGTGTATTGTTGCTGTGAATGTAAACCAGAGAAAGCATTGACGCGCTATCAGCATTGACGCGCTATCGCAAGGGACTGTCTTACAATTCCACCGACTGGGTTAAAACGTCCAATGTATTTAAATAAAAATTACTTTTAACATTTTAAATAACACACTGTTAAATTGTAAATTTTGTATTGCTCATAATGATTTACAACAGATGAGATTTTGCCAATACCTCACTTTATATATATATGTATATATATATAGATATACGACTTCACTGGGGGAAGTCGTGGCCTAATGGTTAGAGAGTCGGACTCGTAATCGAAAGGTTGCGAGTTCGAGCCCCCGGCCGGCAGGAATTGTAGGTGGGGGGAGGGAATGTCCAGCGCTCTCTCCACCCTCAATACCACGACTGAGGTGCCCTTGAGCAAGGCACCGAACCCCCAATTGCTCCCCGGGCGCCGCAGCATGGCTGCCCACTGCTCCGGGTGTGTGTGTGTGTGCATTTGTTCATGGGTTAAACGCAGAGCACCAATTTCGAGTATGGGTCACCATACTTGACAATACGTCACGACTTTACTTTACTTTACTTTACAGCACACAATTATTTACATATGAAAGATTTTTTTTTCATGTTCCAACGGCTGTAGTAAGTTGCTAGATACAAAACTGACTTACTACAGGTTAGATTTTGCCAATATCTCCCTTACGGTATGTGCAATACACAAATATATATTTTTTTAAACTACAGTAACTCATCAAACAGGTTTTTCATGTTCCACAGGGTGCAGTACGTTGTGGAAATTTTTGCCAATATCTCCCTTACTGTATGTAGGCCTACAATTCACAATTATTTAAAACAAACACAAAAAAAATCTGTAAGACCCCAAAAGGAATTGTGGAAAGATTTCGGGGTGGGTGAAAAAAATTTGGGGTGGGAGGAAAAAATATTTTTCAAATCTTTTGCGTTCTCTCGCAAAGATGTTTGCGTTCTCTCGTAAAAAATTTGCATTCTCTCGTAAAACTGTGCGTTCTTTCGCAAAGATGTTTACGTTCTCTAGTTTTGCGAGAGAACGCAAAAGATTTGAAAAATATTTTTTCCTCCCATCCCGATTTTTTTTCACCCACCCCGAAATCTTTCCACCACCATGAGCTCTAAGGGGCTCCGTAGAATTGTTCATGTTCCAAAGGTTGTAGTATAAAATATTGATGCACTTTATGTACATTAAGGGAGGTATTAGCAAAATTTCACATATATTAAGTCAATCTAGTCACTAGGAATGTACTACAACCTTTGGAGCATATTTAAAAAAAAAATTAAACTTTTTCCCACCTACTCCGCAAAAACGTCTGTGGCGTCCAAACTTTCATTCCAAGGCATGAAAAAAAACAGTATAGCCTAATTTATAATGAAAATAATGTCTCATTATTGTAATCAATCGGAAATATGATTGACTAACAAGCCGCTTAAAGTGAAGCGAACACGATCTGTCACCACATTAAAGAGCGTGAAAAAACACTTTATAATATACATATTGTTTGTATTTCACTATGAAACTGATAGATTTTGAAAGCTTTGGAATACAAGGCTAAAATATCTCAAAATATTATAACTTTAATCTTCATTCTCGAAACATTTAGACTTTATTCTCGTAGTATTTCGACTATATTCTCATAGTATTTTGACTTTATTCTGGTAGTATTTCGACTTTTTTCTCGTAGTATTTTACTTTATTCTCATAGTATTTCGACTTTATTCTCGTAGTATTTCGACTATATTCTCGTAATCTTAGATTTTCTTTTTTTAACTTGGCACTAAAACACTGTTGTAGGTGAAACTCGTTGGTTGTAGGCTCATATTCTGGGCTCATCTGCTTAAATGTACATAATATACAGTAATATATTTTATTAGCATTTCTGTCATTTAGTCAAGCATTTCTGCAGACTCAGTTGATCTTCTCCTGGATTCATTTAACTCAAAAGTTAAGAATGTTATTGATGATATTGCTCCGATAAAGGTCAGCAAGAAGACTGGCAGACAAAAATCATTTTGGAGAAAATCAACAGCAGTTCAGAGTATGAAAAGACAATGCAGAAAAGCTGAGCAGATGTGGCGGAAGACGAAACTCGAAATTCACTATAGCATCTATGAAGACAGCCTTCATGCTTTCATTGTGGAACTAGCCACAGCTAGACAGACCTTCTTCTCAAGCCTTATAAACAGTAACTTAAGCAACACTCACACTCTTTTTGCGACTGTTGAGAGACTGACAAACCCCCCACGTCAGATTCCCAGTCAAATGCTCTCCGACAGCAAATGCAATGAGTTTGCTTCCTTCTTTTCTGAGAAGATCAATAATATCAGAAAGGAGATTGGCACATCCTCAAGTTATGCAGAGGTCACACAGATTCAACCGCAATTTCAAAAAGAAGTGACTATGTCTGTCTTTAAAGCAATTGATAGCAAAATTTTGGAAGAAATAGTACAGCACCTTAAATCGTCAACCTGCTATCTTGACTCACTTCCCACATCTTTTTTCAAAAGTGTGCTTAACTGTTTAGATGTTGATCTCTTAGAAGTGGTAAATGCCTCACTTCTTTCTGGGTCTTTTCCAAACTCCCTTAAAACTGCAGCTGTTAAGCCCCTTCTGAAAAAGCGCAATCTTGATAACAACATGTAACTATAGACCAATATCAAATCTTCCTTTCATAGGTAAGATTATTGAAAAGGTAGTTTTTAATCAGCTGAACAACTACTTAAACTCAAATGGATATCTGGACAATTTTCAATCTGGTTTCCGAGCACATCACAGCACAGCGACAGCACTCATTAAGATAATAAATGATATTCGCTTAAATTTTGATTCAGGAAAAATCTCAGTGCTGGTATTATTAGATCTTAGTGCTGCGTTTGAGACTGTTGATCATAACATACTTCTAGAGAGACTGGAAAACTGGGTCGGGCTTTCTGGGATGACACTCAAATGGTTCAGGTCCTACTTAGAAGGGAGAGGTTATTATGTGAGTATAGGAGAGCATAAGTCTAAGTGGACGGCCATGACATGCAGAGTCCCACAAGGCTCAATTCTTGCACTGCTCTTGTTTAGCCTGTATATACTCCCACTAAGTCAGATAATGAAGAAGAACCAAATTGCCACAGCTATGCTGATGATACCCAGATTTACCTAGCCTTATCTCCAAATGACTACATCCCCATTGACTCCCTCTGTCAATGCATTGATGAAATTAACAGTTGGATGTGCCAGAACTTTCTTCAGTTAAACAAGGATAAACCTGAAATCATTGCATTTGGAAACAAAGATGAAGTTCTCAAGGTGAATGCATACCTTGACTCTATAGGGGTAAAACTACTAAAAATTAAGTAAAAAATCTTGGGGTGATTCTGGAGACAGACCTTAGTTTCAGTAGTCATGTCAAAGCAGTAACTAAATCAACATATTATCATCTCAAAAAAATTGCAAGAATGAGATGTTTTGTTTCCAGTCAGGACTTGGAGAAACTTGTTCATGCCTTTATCACCAGCAGGGTGGATTACTGTAATGGTCTCCTCACCGGCCTTCCCAAGAAGACCATTAGACAGCTGCAGCTCATCCAAAACGCTGCTGCCAGGATTCTGACTAGAACCAGAAAATCTGAGCATATCACACCAGTCCTCAGGTCCTTACACTGGCTTCCAGTTACATTTAGGATTGATTTTAAAGTACTTTTACTCGTTTATTAGTAACTCAATAGCCTAGGACCTAAATACATTGCAGATATGCTCACTGTATATAAACCTAACAGACCACTCAGATCATTAGGATCAAGTCAGTTAGAAACACCTTCACATAAAACAAGGGGAGTCCGCTTTTAGCTATTATGCTGCCCACAGTTGGAACAGCTTCCAGAAGAGATCAGATGTGCTAAAACAT
This sequence comes from Barbus barbus, assembly GCF_936440315.1. Classification (NCBI taxonomy): domain Eukaryota; kingdom Metazoa; phylum Chordata; class Actinopteri; order Cypriniformes; family Cyprinidae; genus Barbus; species Barbus barbus. The sequence continues at coordinate 18,428,475 of NC_136742.1, read as the reverse complement.
TAGGCACATTTAAATCAAGACTCAAAACTCATCTGTTTAGCTGTGCATTTGTTGAATAAGCACTGTGCTATGTCCGAACTGACTGCATTGTATTTTATGTAATCATTTTCTATTCTTAACTGTTTTAAATTCATTTTAAATAAATTTCTATATCATTTTAAAACTACTTGTTTTTATTATTATTTTTAATGACTATTTCACTTTCTTTTATATAAAGCACTTTGAATTACCACTGTGTATGAAATGTGCTATATAAATAAACTTGCCTTGCCTTATTAATTAGATGCTGAATTTCATCATTTATTATCACTGAGGCAAACAAAACTCGTTAAGTGTTTTCTTTATGGGAAATGTTTAACGTGCAGTTTTGCGCGTTCTGTAACATGCGTCCTCATCTGTTTGCATCATTAGTAAGATCTGCGTTTGGTCTTTTAATAGGCTTGTTTGAGATGAGCAAAATCTGCGTAGAACCGATCACAGTGATCACCGCAAGATGCATGCCGGTTAGAAAAGTGTCCGATTTTGTATTAAATCACATTTAAAATCACATTAAAACACATAACATTCACAGTGGATAGTAAAAGCAATAAATACATAGGCTACACAACCAGAAAACAAAACAGGAAAAACCTCAATAATAGTAATAACAAAAAAGAAATATAAGAGAAAAACAAATAAATAATAGTTACCATAAACATCTTTTAAAATAAATAAATAAAAAGTGTCCGAGTTACGTCCGCCTTTTTCTGATGTCATGCTCGACTCTTGCGACAGCGAGGCCGAGGCGACTTTGTCGGATTGAGCAGACGAGCACAGTTGCTCTCCACCAACAGTGCTGATCAAAAGCATGATGGGAAACAACTTGCTGACGACACAGCTCATTGGTTCAGACAACTGTGATGCTGCATTCTCGGCTAAAATGTTTTATTTTTTTATTACTTTTTTAAAATCTGATTTCATGTGATGTGTATTTCAATTATGCTTGAATATTCCCAAACACTATGACAGTGCGATCTCTGTGTGAGATATGTGATTGTTGTCATATGTCTAAAAAAATCTAAAATACATGTTTGTAGTAAAGTAGAAATGGATAATAAATACGCCTTTCGTATGGGATTAAATAGCAAGCACTTCGAGTTTCTTGTTCATCATATTTATATTCATATAAAAGCAACAGAACTGAATGTATATCACGTTTATCAGCAGCAGACATGAGTGAGAATAACGCAATCTGCCTTTGATCTCATAGGTATCTGTTCTACTTCGAGAGGTCAGAACTGTCCATCTTGACTGTGCTTATTACACTCCTCTCCTCACTGTAGCCGCCTACACTTCAGGCCAGGCGAGGCACATCTCAAACAAGCCTAATAGCTGTCATTGCATTAGTGCTGAGCTGCGTAATGCGTTGTCTTTAACCGATTTCTGAGGGAAACAGCATGAAACCTTGCGTGAATCTGCTTAACTGTCCATATAGTTCACATAATGATCAATAAAGTGTATTCTGAGATCTGAGGTCTTCTATCACTGTATTAGTTCACTGAGGCTCATCGTTGGGGAATCCTGGAGTGTGACCTATGAGGGGAACCCCAGTATTACAGCACAGAGTCACACAAGCCATGATACAAAGTTACAGAAACTAAGCAACCGAAAGCAATAGATGTAATGTTAGTTCTGTACTTCAGCGTTGGGTAAAAGAGCATAATAATCTCCTTTGTGGTAGAGAAAGCTGCTTACATGTAGGCTACGGGAAACAGCAAAGATGTTGAATTAAACATACACACAATCAGCGTTTCCACATGTTTATACTGGCCCCGATAATCAAAACTTATTTAGCGCTTGCTCCATTTCTGCAAATCAGTTTTTGTAAATGAATGACTTGATCCACATATGGCCTTGTTCAATGGCCGCTTCCGCCACCTGCTGGTGAGCGGCTGACATCAGCTGGAGATCATGCATCGGTGCTCTGCTGCTTTTCCTGCGGGTCCCGGATGTGCAACGTGGAATTTTCTGCCGAATTTTAACTACTGAATTTGTGGCAGCAAATTTGGAAAGTGAAATAAAATGACCGAAATTTGCCTGTCGAATATTATGCATCGTATTTTTAAACAGATTGAATATTTTGGAAGTGAATTCTGGAAGGTGACTATGAATGTTTGAATTTTTAATTATGAAAATGTGTGTGAAATATTTTGAATTGAAATATTCACAGCTTAAATAAACAACTATGTTAAATTTCAGGACCTAAAAATGCAAGCCCTGTGAATACAAGGCATTAAAATGCAAGCACTGTTAATTGCAATGCATCTTTTTTCGATTTGTGGAATTCAGCATGCTTTATGTTTCAAAAACTATTGTCATTATTCTGCTTCCATATATGCGAAAACTGCGTATCATATGCACTCCAACATATTTGGTATCATATGCACGCCAAACACGTTGGTATCATATATACGCCAAAGTCCACTTTTGAGTATCAATACCACGAGTTTTCGTTTTTATTTGGCGTACTATTTATACGCATTTTCATGAGACTGGGCTCTGTTTATCAAGATTGCTGTTGACCACTGTACTGTATACAATTCTCAATCATGCAAATAAAATTCATGGAAATAATTTGAGGTAGATAAGTAACCTTTTCTGTCATCAGTGCTGTCATTATTTTCCATGGAAGAAGAACCTGGAGAAAAAAAAATATTGATATAAGGCAAAAATGTTGGTTGGGATTGCTGGCATGATGAGTTTTATATATATATATATATATATATATATATATATATATATATATATAGCCCACGAACCTCTGCTGTCATCCTGCCTTGTCTCAACGGTTCAGGCTGCTGGTGGTGGTGTAATGGTGTGGGGGATATTTTTTATATATATATATATATATATACACACACACACACTCACCGGCCACTTTATTAGGTACACCTGTTCAATCACTTGATAACTCAAATTGCTAATCAGCCAATCACATGGCAACTCAATGCATTTAGGCATCTAGATGTGGTGAAGACGACTTGCTGAAGTTCAAACCGAGCATCAGAATGGAGAAGAAAGGGGATTTAGGTGACTTCGAACGTGGAATGGTTGTTGGTGCCAGATGGGCTGGTCAGAGTATTTCAAAAACTGCTGATCTACTGGGATTTTCACACACAACCATCTCTAGGGTTTACAGGGAATGGTCCGAAAAAGAGAAAATATCCAGTGAGCGGCAGTTGTGTGGACGAAAATGCCTTGTTGATGTCAGAGGTCAGAGGAGAATGGGCAGACTGGTTAGAGATGATAGAAAGGCAACTCAGTAACTCAAATAACCACTCGTTACAACCAAGGTATGCAGAATACCATCTCTGAACGCACAACACGTCGAACCCTGGAGCAGATGGGCTACAGCAGCAGAAGACCACACCGGGAGTCGCTCCTGTCAGCTAAGAACAGGAAACGGAGGCTACGATTCACACAGGCTCATCAAAATTGGACAATAGAAGATTGGAAAAAATGTTGCCTGGCCTGATGAGTCTCGATTTCTGCTGCAACATTCAAGTTCAAGTTCATCATGATTGGAGTCAGTGATATGGGACGGTAGTCATTTAGACAGTACACAGGTGATTTCCTTGGTACCGGTATGATTGTTGTGGATTTGAAACATGTGGGGACGACTGCCTGGCTCAGCGAGGTGTTGAAGATATCTGTAAGCACATCTGTCAGCTGTGCAGCACAGTCTCTCAGAACACGGCCAGGTATGTTGTCAGGACCCGCAGCCTTGCGTGGGTTAATCCTAGATAGGGTCTTCCTTACGTCGGCTGGAGACAGACAGAGTGCCCGGTCGTTGGGAGGTGTGGGCAGTTTTTGTGCATGTGTGTCATTCTGCATTTCAAGTGGTTGAGTGCATCGGGGAGGGATGTGTCATCATAATCCCAGCATACAGACCACTTCTCAAACTTGCCAAACCGGTCAGTGACGGTCAGCTTGTAGTCAGTGATGGTCTGAATGGCTTGCCACAGGCTCCGTGTGTCTCTGCTGTCTGTGAAGTGATTGTTGATTTTTTTTTTTAGCATATAACCGTTTTGCATTTTTGATACCACAGGACAGATTGGCTCTTGCTGTTTTGAGGGCTGCTTTATCTGCTGATCTGAATGCTTCATCTCTAGTCTTTAGCAGCCCACGAACCTCTGCTGTCATCCATGGGTTCTGGTTTGCACGTGTGGTGATGGTCTTGGTGACTGTCACATCATCAGTGCACTTTTTGATGTAAGCAGTCACAGTTTCAGTGTACTCATGCAGGTCTGTGTGGTTGTTGTAGGTGGCTGCCACTTTAAACATGTTCCAGTCTGTGCAGTGAAAGCAGTCCTGTAGTGTTAAGGTAGCATCATTTGGCCAAATTGTGATGAGTTTTTGAACTGGTTTGTCAAATTTGAGAAGTGGTCTGTATGCTGGGATTAGCATAACAGAGATGTGGTCCGAGTACCTGAGGTGGGGGCAATTCAGATGGTAGGGTCAGTACCAATACCATTCAGATGGTAGGGTCAGAATTTGGCGTAAAGAACGTGAAAGCATGGATCCATCCTGCCTTGTCTCAACGGTTCAGGCTGCTGATGGTGGTGTAATGGTGTGGGGGATATTTTCTTGGCACATTTTGAGCCCCTTACTACCAATTGAGCATTGTTTAAATGCCACAGCCTACCTGAGTATTGTTGCTGACCGTGTCCATCCCTTTATGACTACAGTGTACCCATCTTCTGATGGCTACTTCCAGCAGGATAATGCACCATGTCACAGAGCTCAAATCATCTCAGACTGGTTTCTTGAACATGACAATGAGATCACTTTACTCAAATGGCGTCCACAGTCACCAGATCTCAATCCAATAGAGCACCTTTGGGATGTGGTGGAACGGGAGATTCGCATCATGGATGTGCAGCCGACAAATCTGCAGCAACTGTGTGATGCTATCATGTCAATATGGACCAAAATCTCAGAGGAATGTTTCCAACACCTTGTTGAATCTATGCCACGAAGAATTAAAAGCATTAAAAGCACCTGCATTAAAAGTCAGTAGCAACACTTCCTCAGAGTTTGTCTCTGGTTACTAAAAAAAATGATCTGTGTAGAAAAACATGTTGAGAGGTGTTAAACAGAATTAAGGCAGTTCTGAAGGCAAAAGTGGGTCCAACCCGGTACTAGCAAGGTGTACTTAATAAAGTGGCCAGTGAGAATATACAGTATATAACAATCCTTCTAGAATCAAAACTTTAACTACTGACCTGAGTCCTGACTAAACTTCAACAGCAACATACAGCAGGCAAAGTTACAACAAGAAAAACGAAACTGATAGAAATCTATTATTGATTGATTTGCATACTCTTTTAAATATGCATGACAAATGTGTAAAAATCACTACCTACACAGGAAATACCATCTATCTAGTAGCAACAAATAACTCAGTCTGAGATATTTTCTCATTATAGTTAGCATTCATTATTCATAAGTAAATCCATAGTGATATCCTTGAAGTTACTTACCTGCCAACTTAATAATAAAAAAACATATATTAATTGTGAAATATATTATATTAGTTATGAAAACTATCCTGTCATGACCATTTTTCTCCATTACCTGCATTAAAATAAACAGTTGAACACTCAATCAAGTTGAACAGCAATGCAAGACTTGTGCACAAGAGCAAAGTCATTTTTTCTCCATTAATAACAGGTTTTGCTCTCAGTTCCCAAAGTCTTATACATATACACATTGTCTTTTGACATCACTTCCTCAGACTGTGTACTCTGTTTGCCACAAACGTGAACCAGTGAATTTTTTATTTTTTTTTAAATCAGACTGAACCCTTAGGTCAGATTCCTTTATTTTGGACACTGATGTTCAATAGCAAATGTATTTATTTATTTATAGCCTATAATTCCTAAATATTGTTTAAATAATGATTAATTGAAAAAAGGGTGATTGATTTCTCTGTGTTCCGTAGGTCTATTATTTTTTATATTTATTGATATTCATGCACTTTCTGTATAATTGCCATATGCACAAAGCTATGTTTTAATAATTGTAATACTTGTGGCATTTTCATTTTGATACAATTACCTGATGTATAAAATGTAAAGGAATAGAGAACCACACTTACATGCCAACTCAATACTATGCAAGAAGCTTTGATTTCATCATTGATCATGTGTGCCATTTGCTATCATGAAAAATCAAATACATTTTTATACCCCCTTAGGTTACATGTTCAGCACCCTCAACGAAGTCCACGTTTCAGAGGCTGAAGTCCCGAATACTTACACCACTAAACCAAAAACATAGTCTGTTCCTGTTCTGCATTGCCAAAAGTCAGTAGCAACACTTCCTCAGAGTTTGTCTCTGGTTACTAAAAAAAATTATCTGTGTGGAAAAGCATGTTGAGAGGTGTTAAACAGACAGCGAGTAAAAACGAGAAGTACACACAATAAGACACATCAACTCTCTCATCTCCAACCATCTTCAAATGTTGCCTTTTTATCACAATAACCAATGGCAATATTGCACCTATAGTATGACCAATAACTTAACCATCCAAAGACGTTTAATATGATAAATGGTTACAGTTTTAGTATGGTATTTAATATTGTTAAATACCATACTAAAAATTGTATATCAGATATTGATTGAACTATTATTTAGGTGAATGCACTATAATCTCAGGTTGGTTATTATTTCAGTCATAGTGCAGTGTAGCGGTTTGTCCAGCTGGTGGCATCCATGCACTTGGTGACTAATGTGTCAAAACAAAAGCACAAAGGAGCATTTTTAATTTTTAAACCAGTGATGGGCAAACTTTTTGACTCGAGGGCCACATCAAGTTTTCCACATTAAGTGAGGGGCCGCATAATACGTTTATGACAAATGAAGCTTGATTTTTATTTATTTTTTTATTCTAAATCGACACTCACTTACTACTGTACTATGTATACTTGTACATACATGGTAGTTCTATTCTTGTACCATCTCTACCTATTTTTATGAGCACTTTATGACACACAGATAAGTTGCATTGGTGTACAAGTCGATTGATGTATAAGACACATTTTATCATTTCATTCAGAAATAATGTAAAATAAACGAAACGTTTACAAACATTAGAAACATATATTTATATTCCATACACTCCACAAAAAAATCCTGTAAATTTAGCAGTGTTCAGAATAGAAAAAAGAACGAAAAACAAGCCATTTTTCAAAACAAATGAACACTTTCACATTTTTTAAACATGTAACTTATTTACAATTGTGCCAGTTTTGTAATTTATATAGCTATTTTGACTTTTTATTTTGTATTTGCTGTACGGCTTGAACGCGGCGTCCGTCAAAAATAGACTAGGCACTTATCTTTGGCGAAGCGCGCGCGGAGAGCCGCTTCTGAAACGTGCCGCGGATCGACTGGAGTGGGCGCGATCAGCTCCGGTGGCCGCGTCGGAGCGGTACTGCACTACAGGCTACACTATTGGATTTTATTGATATTGCACATTGGAACAAATGCCTCACGGGCTGGATGAAAACGCCCATAGTTTGCCCTCCTCTGCAGATTCGTATCATTTTTTTTAAATCCCTCGCGGGCCGCCACAGGAGTGATAGCAGGCCGTAGTTACTTTCACCCCTGTTATAAACCAGGCAAAAATTTGTGCCTGCGGTTGACTGATTTTTCCAACATGATTAATAATATGCCAGACATATGCTACCGGCAATAGGCATATAACATTTTATTATTAATTCTGACATTGTTTAGGTTGATAGACCTAAGTTACATGAAATAAAGATGGAAACTTGTGTCTGAGATTTCTACAAATCACAAATTGCCGAAGGAAAAAAAAAAACACTATGAACACCTGTTCTTTGCCGGGGTTTATAAAACTAAACTGCAGAATACTGACTATTAAACGAATTGACACCCGTGACAAACTACCCAAATTGGTCAAAACGTCTATTTGTGTAGCCTTGTCCAATGATTTATAAAGTTAGTGAAATAACAAGAAATGGGTGGTTGGCATTGGTGAAGAGCAGTGCGGGGATCTAAAACGTTAAATCAGAATTAGAACAGAATGTGATGTTCCCTTTACATTTAAACATGTTCATGTCCACGTTATTTGTCCACGACCCAAAAAAAAAAAACGTTTTTTTTTACGTTTAGCTGTGGGTAGCGACTAGTGTGCACTAGTGAGACCCGCCTCCCTTCATGTTCCCTCACTGCATAACACTGAGGCTGTCTGTATGTCCGTTCTCATGTCATTCAGCAGATGAACATCTCAGCACTGGTTCTGCTTCAGACGGGGTGAGACACTGTTGGCTATACCCTATCGGTCATCTATAAGCGCTCTGGAAACGTCTCTGCATGGAATAACGTCCACACGCTGGAAACGGATCGCTATTGTGGATTTGCAAGATTAGAGGAATGATGAATGAATAAAAACTCAGCGACGTGGATAATCGACAAACGCAGTGTATCAAACCGTGAGCAGTTCTCTTGAATAATCTGTCAATAACAAGCGTTCAAGACGGACGGCGTCCAGGTGCACAGAGGGAGAATCCGCGCGAACATGAGAGAACGGGACTTCATGCCAAACATGGAACGGGGCAAACCGGCCACATACACGGGAGACAAAAAAGCTAAAATGGCTGCTAAAACCAATAAAAAGTGGGTGAGACTGGCTACTGTATTCGCATATGTCTTGTCGGTGTCTTTGGCTGCTATAATACTGGCGATTTATTACAGTTTGATATGGAAACCGACATCAGCATCTGTGTCTGGACGGTCAGATGTTTTGGTGACGGCTACAATTTTGCCCATAAACACAATTAACATCACAACAAGTGATGTACCAACCACGAACAAGATGAATAATACACCACCTGTCAGCCTGAGATCGACAGAGACCCCCACGTATGCCCACTCCACTTCTTCACATAGACAGCAACACTGGGGTGATAATAAAGATCACGAAGGCCTTCTCAATATCCCCACAACAAAAACAAAGAATACTGACCAAACAGGAACATTTGACTCAGTGCACATTCACGATAAACCTGGACGTTTTAGTACAGTAGAAGTTGGCCATGTGTCAGAAACTAGTGTTCTTGTACAAGGTGCATCAAGTGAACCTCCTTTGGCCCATGGATCCATATCTTCTACTAAACAAAATCGCATTTCTTTGGTCAGTGCCACTGAGGATCAGCCAAACATGTGGGATTCAGCCTCTCCCACAGCTGACCAAGCATCTTGGACAAGCTACAGTGCGAGACCTGACGTCTCCTCTTTGACAGAACGTGGTCTGGAATTAATGGAGGGCTCGTCTCCGTTGCAAGAGGAGTTGGTTACCAAGGACACCGAGAATGCAGCAAGTGGAGTGTGACACCAGATTATTTGTGTGGCACGTAATTATATGACATTAACAGTGATGACTGTGCAGCGAGAGAAATAAAGGACAGAAACTGCGTTGACCTACCTGCTTTTAAAAAGCTCGTTTAAAAGTTGTTACATTAAAGAGTGCAATAGATGGGTTCCGAAAGTAAAATCCCATTCATTTTCTCCACTGAGGAATTTAACGATAACTTTCAAGCCTTTTAAGACAGACCTACTGTGAGCAACAAGGTTGTTAATTGAGGTTACTTGCTTTTTATTTTTAAAACCATCATACTGCACTATTTCAACTTATTTTTTAAATAATTGTGTTTATCTGGTATAAAACTACTTTAAGCATTATTCTGAAGCGAAATCTCCACCAATCAGACAATCACATCAAGCAAATTGTCCCCAAAAAAGCTGTTTAGCATCCAATCACTCCCATGAAGCACATATTTTTCCATAATGTTTAATTGATGTCATTTGCAATGCTTCTTTCCCACAGTCTTGACAGATTTTCAATTTTCTTTTTTTTGTTGCTTCAAATCAATTTTGTAATGATGTGATTCACCTCATGGCTGGTTGATTTGGCTCATGGCTTATAACTCTTTGACGAAGACTTTTTAAAAATTTCTATGGGAAAAATACTTCCGGAAACAAGGCTGCTGAAAAATGGGCGGGCACTGTGGCATAATTCATTTGCAGTTAATCACAGCCACGCTTTTATACAACAGTTCTATAAACCTGCAATTAATATCCAACAACTTACATTTTGGACAAAAATTGGCCAGTTAGTGTGTAGATCTCTTTCCAATGACAGTAGTTCCAAAATAAGTCAAAGTCAAATATGTCCAATACACGGACTCAGCTCCACGTTCACTCCTGTTTTTCTAAGTGGGGCGATACAGAATTAAAACTACAAAATGTTAAAACACAGTGCCATTATACTAAATTAAAAGTCTTGGAACACTCCTTGGCAAATCAAATCAAGGACAAAAACTAACTGATGTATAATGGATTATAAGATAATGGTAATGGATTGATAAGGATTGTGGTTAAGCGATATGATCATGGTTCTTGAGATGTCTTTTTGAAAAACAGGAAAATGAGCCATTCACGTCGCCAATGATGGACAAACATCCTTCAGTAGCGTTTATTTCATTGTGTAGTAATTGTGAGCAAGTTAAACACTGTTTAAAGCAACTTAAAAGACTTTGCCTATAACGTTCAGGAATGCTCAGGAATGGAATATCTGTCTGAATGCAGAATACCTGGCAAGTATAGGAAAAATTCACTGTGCAAACTCACCCATGTTGACATTTTAGTGTCTTTAAATCAGCGTGAGTTGAGCAAGATATATAATAACTGAAATATGATGTATGAATAAACAAATATTTTTCATTCAGTGCAATGATTATTAAACTAGAAATGTGTCTTATGAGCTATAAAATGATTGCTTATACTAGAAAGAAAGACGTCCTAAACACCAGATGGTATTTATAAATTAGTTATATATTTTAAATGCAAAGCAGTTTTCTGAAGTGGATGACTGTTTAAAATGGGCACATATTTGGGAATTAAACTTGTCTTGTATTATAATTATTATTATTATTATACAAAGCCATCCTTTCACATTCCATGAATATCAATTTTTAATGATTCTGAATAACAGAGGCATCAAATGAATAAAAGTTTAAAGAATTAAATAATGTATTATTATTATATAGATTTTTGGTTCATGTTTATATCCATATTTTTATATTTATATTTTATATGGACAACAAGCGTAATCATTCTTTTGTGCCACAAAGTAATTTGTTAGTAATTTTTCTTGCCAAAGCAGTTTCTAGACATTTTTTTTCTTAGATTATTAGCTTCTAATTATATGATATATAATATGTAATGTTGTCAGACACATAAATTATATTTTGAACCATACTTTTCAAAGCACTTTAAGATAGCAGAAGGACAGTGACAGTAACCAGATGTCTGCACAAGTAGACTCTTATCCCCATCTCTGAGTCATCAATCTCTGTTAGCATGCATGAAATGCAAGCCAACCCCTACAGATGAGTCTCAGTTCATTTTATATGCTTATATACGTCAAACAATACAAATTAGTGCATAGTAAGATGTCACACTGTAAATGGTAAATTTATGTTTTATGGGACACTGCATTAGGGAGATGACACATTTAAGAGTGCTGTCTAAAGGGAATCATTTGCTTAATTAACTTTTACATCCCTTTCAACTATATATTTGGCCTCATAAACCAAACTAGTCCAGTAAAACAAATGTCTAGCAACAATAAAAAATAGTTGAATTCCTGCTGGACAATCCATGCCAGTGATACTGGAAAGTGTATGACTCAATGGTTTTAAAGTGACCTGAAGTATCCCTCAGCCTAAGTTTGTCTCTCACACTGTGTACTCCATCCATCAGTTGTCCACGGGGACTTCATCATCACATTAAGCCTCAGCATTCCATTCAACCAAAAAAAAAAAATAGCACTGTCCCTCAGCAGATTCCCATTAGCTTCAGATGAGCAAAGACTGTTTACGCCATAGCAGCAGCAACATAAAATGCTACCTTATTTTTTTCTACCTCTTAACCCAATTTAAAATATAAGGAGCTGGACATTCCCTGCATATTTTAAGATGTTGCTGTGGGTGACACTCTTTATAAATGGAAACATACCAGTAATGCTATTTAGACTGAACCCATTAATGGAACACTTAAGTTATGGAAAAATGCTTTCTGATGGTTGCAGTGAAGGAAATGTGGAATGGAAACGTGGAGAAAACATGAATTTCGGGAACAAACAGTTGAATCGGAAATTGTTCGGTTACCAACCTTCTTCAAAATGTCTTCTTTTGTTTTACACAGATAAAAGTAAGTCAGATGGGTTTGGAAGGACATGTCAGTGAGTAAATGAGGAGAGAATTCTAATTTTTGAGGAGTGGACTATTCCTTTAAGAATAGGTTGTAAAATAGTTTTTGCAAGTACACAGCCATACAAGCCATTCAAATATAACGTATAGATCTGACATAGTTGACATGCACCACCATTCAAAAATCAGTTAAATGTTTTTGAAATTATCATTTTTAGTGATAAGATTTTTCAGCAAGGAAACTGATTGATCAAAGGTGACATTTATAATGTTACTGAAGATTTCTATTCTAAATAAATGCTCTTATTTTAAACTTTCTGAAGAATAATGTGACACTAAAGAGTGGAGTAATGGCTACTGAAAATTCAGCTTTGCCATCACAGGAATATAATACATTTTAAAATATGTTAAGCAGAAAATGGTTATTTTAAACTGTAATAATATTTAGGTTTTACTGTATTTTTGACCAAATAAATGCATGCTTGGTGAGCATAAAACACTTCTTTCAAAAACATTACTAAATATTGATAAACTCAAACTTTTAAATGGAAGTGTAATTCTTCTGAGAGAGTTTACATTTTAATTTAAATACTCCTGTAAGGCATGTAAGCCTTTGGATGGGGTGACAATGCTTATGAAATCTCCTGTGGAATCAGTCTTGTCAGTCAACGTCACTGTGAATGGTATGCAGCATAATTCTGTCCATCCAAAGATTAAAATCTTATGCAAAGTTTTGTCTTTTGAATCACTTTTTAAAATCTAATGTGGCATGTTTCATGAGTATGTACCCTAGTTCACCTCGAATGGCCTCTCGTCGCCTTTGTGGACTGAAGTTCCTGAGGAGATTCTGTCTGCTAATGTTTGTGGTTTCTATTGCCTGACATTTCGCAGGGGTCCTTACAGAACAAACCACACATATACCATGGGATATAGAAACAATGGGGAGCAGATGACCTCAGAAGAAAGTATCTGCATATCACCCACAGGACTAGAATGAATTTTACCTCAAAGGACCTTGTTGGATCTCTGTACATACATCTTTTTAAATGTGTTTACAGAAACAAAATACATCCACCTTAACACTAAAATGGTTTAAAACATTTGGGAACTAGTGTCCTAATCTGACTTTAAATCATACAGCGATCGAGAATTATGGAAACAGAACTGTACAACCTGAATTTGGTGACCAAAAGTAATTGTTAACAATTTTTCGTCCAGGTTATTCACAAAGTGGAGGAAATGGGATTTGGTGACGCACATGTTTAATCTTATCAAATACCTTTAAGAGCCATCCTTGATTAATTTCTACACTCATCATGTGGGCCAAAATAGATTACCTATTTGATATTTTTTCTTCTGTCAAAGGTGGATGCGGATTACTTTAATTCACTCCTTTGATGTCAGAATCATCCTGAAGAAGTCATTAAATAAACTGCCAAAATGTGTTGGTCTCTCCACCCCCCTGACATAATTACAGAATAACTCATTTCATAATTTATATTTTTTTCTCCAGCATCTGAGGTTCTTGGCTTATAATGTCAGTCACATTTCTAGCCAGCGTGCATATGTAAGTGACTTTGCATTATGTCATAAACAGATGGCATGGGTCAGTTGTCATTTTGAAATATTTCAAGAATGGTTTATGTCCTTTTAAGGCAAAAGGCTCTAAAAGCTGTATCTCACATAGATGTTCTAGGCTAGGCTATGTAATAGGCTATCTGTGAACATTCACACCCACAAAGTGGGTCAAAAGGGACAATTCAAGCATGATTTTTATATTCATAGAAGAATGATGCTTATGTTATGTTAAATATATATTTTTAAATAAAATATTTGTCTTTTATTTTAGCTGAAGGCTTTTGGGTCCATGAATTTAGCTACATGAGTCAAGTCACAGCTCTTCATTCTAAGATTCTTTACACATTATTACTGCCTCTGGTGTGAGAGGACAGATGGTGGGAGTAACAAATAAGGAGAAAGTGGGAAAAGCCAAATCAAATGTGTGAACTTATTCTGGCGTTTTCTAGAATCATATGCAAATTTCTAAATAATAATAATAATAATTTATATATATATAAATTCCTCATGCATTAGACATGACCTGAGAGTGTGGGTGGATTGGAATAATGAATCAGCAAGAACATTAAAGATTACATAAGATCAGTCCAGACCGAATGATTTTAGAACAGACGGCAGGTGAACTCATCAGAGTTCAATCTTAAATTGCTCTGGACGAAGGCATGTGTTAAATGTTTGATAAAAAATGACAAAATGCAAGAATTGTGCTTAGGTTTATCTGAGCTTACAGGATACAGTGCTCATGAAAGGTTAATATTTTCAAGAAGGCTAAGAGCCAAAGCCTGTGCTAATTGACATGTAATGAAGCAACTACAAAAGGACCAGGTGGCTAGGAAGTGCTGTAAAGTGGACCTTCAAGAGGGCCGTGCCTGTAAACATATGACTGGAGTGGGTGGATGATGTGTTATGGAAAGACTCTCCATTACTGAAGTCGGCATGACCAGCTCCCATGAGGACCAGACACCCACAGTCGTGACAAACAGACCTGCCTTAAAAGGACATCATGTAAACCAGACTAAATCAGAGGGGCACGAGAGATTGTGGGATTGTGGGTCTGTGATCCAAGACAGAACTCTGTTGATCTGGAACATAGAATTAGGGATAATGGAGAAGAAATTCATTTAGCAGGGTGTAACGGAAACAGACTAGCTTAGACGTCACAGATAAGGCCATTTTATTTTTTAGAGAAAAAAAAAAAAAGTAGCTTAAGTCATCATTGGTTTTGTTAACAAACCAATAATGTTAAAACGTATGAAAGAAAATCTAAAGAAATAATTTTAGAAAATTTAAAACAAAAAACATTGGTGTGTAAGGCTAGAAATATAGGCCAGTTACTCTACGCAAGTATGTGATTACAAACCAGTTATCATTTAGATGCATCTGCCATTTAAACCTACTCTCTAAAAATCACTTATAAGTTGCAATAAACATAGGCTACTATCTCAGCAATATTCTCTTCGACCTGTTGCTCCGCCATGACAGTACTTTACCTAAATCTCAACATGAAAATCTTTCCCTTGCGTCAACGCAGAGAAAGCAGCGCCATTTTTACATTCTAATTTCCATTCTAGTTTCGGTCTTAATCTACACCGATTTGAGAATAATTTTCCCTGATAATATATTTCAGCAATCACGCTATCTGTGTTTTTCTAATACGTGTTTAGAATCAGAACTAGCGATGCCAACCAACGATTCGGTCAAACAGGTTGCAAAAGGTTCACGATTCAGTTTGATTCATTCGAACGGTTCACTCACGCACTGACTCGTTTTTGCAGCGGCTCTTCGAAATAGTATTTCACGAGTTCACACTTACATGTAATAAATTGAGTAAAGGTTATGCGTATTTGGCGTGCTGTCCAGGGAGAGGGCTCCGAGCTCAGTAATTACTTACAGGCCCGGAGTACTCCCCCTGTCCGGGGAGAGGGGTCCGAGCTCGGCATTTAGCCCGGACCCAGAGCGCTTCCCCCGAGTGCTCCTCCCCGTGCTGGGGTAGTATACGGGCTGAAAGTCGGGATGGTGGAGGGATGCTGAAAGACTAGAAATGATGAAGGTAAGACGGCTTGATTATTTATAGGGGTTCTCTCTCGTGCTGATTGGTTAGCTGGTGTGATTACTGATATCTTCTAGTAGCTAGCTCTTTATTCTTGAAAGACTAATGCTGAACTGGCTTTAATTAATTTTATTATTATTATTATTACTTATTCAATAGTAGAGTGCACATTAAGCTTCTCAAATGCACTCGTGAGACCTGTTCATAATGTGGACTATGGATAAGCATAAAACAGCACCACCAAGTGATTAATAAAAGAATAACATGAAAGCACATAAACAAGAGCGGGCAGACAGTGTGCTTTGCCCATTCTAGTAAACAAGCTGAATTTTTTTTTGCACATTTTACAATAAACGAATATATGTGTAATATTTAAAGTAGGGCCTACTTTTTGTTTCGTGAGAAGAATTATTTGGTTCTCATCAAGGATGTTTTTATTAAACCGCTTGAGACATCTTAGTCAGGTTGAGAACCTTCCATGCTAAACTAATTTGGTTGGACAAATACAGAATTTGTATGCGTCACAGTAAGCGCCACAAGAGGTTTCCAGGCATCTAGAGATGGTTTCCAAACCACAAGTTCACTGGCTGCAAAGGCAGTCGAGCAGTTAGGAGAACATGTAGGCATTAAAAGACTTTTAACCAGCCATAAATTCATTTGAGAGCCTGAGATAGAGCCTGCTTAGGCATTTTAAGTAGATAATTATAGCAAAATACAGGCTATATACCGGAGGGATGTTTTTGTGCTGATATTTAGAGCTCAGCATTGAGGTGGCCAAACAACATTTGTCTTTTGTATAAATCCCTAAGACCATCTCCCCTACACCTAACCTGTTTCTCAGAGAGTGGTACATACATAAAAAGCTCCTCTAGAACTTTGGGTCAAATCATATGAGAGAAATATCACCATCTAGAGGTTAGTGATGGCACTATCCTGCAAACATACAAACACTGTTAACGTTAGTTCAATTTGGCTCATGTGTTTGATTAGTTGACTGTGTTTCTGCTTTCCTACAGACCTACAGAGATCGTTCCCTGTTCCGACTTTGAAGCTCAATTTCAAAATACTGCTAGAGGGCACAGGTATGAAGATTATTTTCAGTGCAGCTACTGAACATCAGCAATAAAAGCCACAGTATTTCACATGGTAACACAGGCTAAAGAAATCAGTAAAGCAATGCATTGTCACACACAATACAGAAGCATGATGTTCAGTTTGACAAATTCATCTTCCTTGCTATATTTTGACAAGCTACTGTTTATTTGTAGACAAGTTAAATAAAACTATAGAAAACAATGCACCAAATTACCATTAAAAAAAAGGCAGTAGTATAATTTTTTATAAATTTGACATAGCACAGGTATAATATAAGAGTAAAGCTTTCATAATTAATTAATTAAAAATTATTGTTATTCATTTGGCAGGGGATTCAAGCTATTGTGTTTGATATGGTCTGTTAAATATAGGTATAAAATATCCCGGATAGGTTTGGAATGGTCATTTGCATGGCAAATATTATGCTGCCATTATCTGACAACCAGAAGGTTGTAATAATTCAGTCAACAGCCTGTAGTCTGTCTAGAGAAAATATTTTATATGATAAATTAATCATTGTCAGATAAAACAGTAAACACACCTTATAAGATGTTTTGCATTCGTGTTCGTGAATTTTGATGAATTTCCTATCAAATACATCACACAAATCACCAATTTTTAAACTTTATTTTCTTTCTTAAATCCAAGAACGTATGAAACACTGAAGGAAATTTTTAAAGTGTGATCAAAAAACAGTATTTGCTTATTCCTTGCAATATTTCTACTACACACAAAAAATATATATATTTTCACTAGGTTTAGATCACAACACCACCCAAATACACCGCAGAACAGCCAGTGCAAATGTCTGAGCTGTTTGTCTGTAAATTAAAATTACTTGCTTTGGTCCTTTTTGTTTAAAAACCCATCACAAATGTAACTTCCGATGAAGAATACAAGTAAGCTGCATAAACCCCACTGTAACAGAGTTCTGATATACTTTTTGTACAATCCATTAAGACATTAAGCTATGTAAGCCTGAATAGGTCAGTTTACTTGAATGTGACAATGTATTTTAAACAGAAGCATGGAGCACCAACTACCACAAGTTTTGCCAGACAGCCTGCTCTTAATCCAATCATTAACTGCGTCTAGATTGATCTGTATGATCTCGTGGCCTCGTTGATGGTTCATGGATCACAGCTCCAAAAATCTGCTCTCTAGCTTGTATGAACGTCACGTGATTAAACTTGAAAAACACAAAACCAAAAACAAACCATCCTGGCTATTTCACAGGATAAGATAAAAATTGCTGAAGTAACTGTTTATTAATACAAACATGTAATAATTTACCCTACACCCTTGTGCAAGCATTATATGGCATACTTCACATCAAGCCACATTAATTTTACAAGGTGAAATATTTGAAATGTTAAGACCTCTTAAAAGCCCATTTAAGCTTTAGATGGACCCTAAACAAAAGCATATAGTTTGATTGCTCTGAACAAAAACAGCATAGGCTGATAAGTATTGTATATCACGTAATCCTTATTAGAAACAGATAGCTTGTGTACAAGCTGAAAGATTTTATAAATCTGTTTATATGACATGAATATCTTTGGGATATTGAAATAACTACACAATAATTGTTTTTACACCATGAAACTCTGTTCACGTCAACTCTGTGAACACACACTAAATTAGGGTTGAATTTACAACAGTTTGCATAGATTTCTGGGTTTTGTATGAGTGACTATTTAGCAAGTACAGCTAGCTGAAAGGCATCAACAAGAGTGTTTTTCTTTGCTTTTTATAAAATACAGTATTTTTAGTGTTCTGGTGCAAGGAGGGAAAACTGCCCGCATACTATTAGCAATATATTCTCCTTTATTATCTCTATGCTTTAAAGGGATAGTTAACCAAAAATGAACATCATTTTCTCATCCTCATGTCATTCCATTAAACATGGCTTTCTTTCTTCTGTGGAACAGAAGAAAATATATTTTGAACAATGTTTGAACAGTTTTTGTCCAAAACAACATTGGACCCCACTAACTTTCATTTTATGGACAAAACCAGTATGATATTTTTCAAAATATCAAAAGAATTGAGTCAGTCATAAAGGTTCAGAATAACATACAGCAAGGGTGAGTAAATGATGACAGAATTTGTCTGTGTGAACTATCCCTGTAAGGGCGATTGAACATGGAATATTATGACAGGTAACGACACCAGAGCTACTTGAAATAATGAGAAATTGGAGCAGTATATGCTTATGTTCACTAAAAAAAGCACCACCAATAAAAACAAATGACCCTTTTGACAAAAGTCCTCTTAAATATGAAAGTTTAAATGTTGATGTGCACCACCGTTAAAGCTTAATGAACATATATTATTTTGTTGGATATAAAACTATTAGCCATGAGCCAGTTTCATAACTACAGACCTATTTAGAATTTTCAACTGAAACACCACTAATAGTGTGATTTAGTCAATATCTAGACTTAACCAGTGTCTGGATATCCATCTCGAAGTACAAGAAAATGAAGACAAAAGCTTGAGGCACTATGTCCCACCAAAAACATTGAGCAACACATCTAGAATTTGCATACACATAGAAAGTGCAGTTGTAAAGGTTACAATTGGTGTCTAAGTGCATAGATTTGTTCTCACATTTACAGTTTGGCTTATTTAAAAAATTCAAGGGTTGCAGAGAGAGGCCTCTCATTGTCTCTTGGTGTGCTTGGAATTGTAGTGGCTCCGCATGTCTTTGCGGAGACGGAACTTCTCTCCGCAAACGCCACAGATGTACAGATGCACATCCATGTGCTTCTCAAGATGTTCGCCGCTGGGGAAAATCTGGAAACACACCTGGCAGATAGTCTCTCCGGCAGACAGATGAGAGATCATGTGTCGCACGTGATCGTGTTTGAGGAACGTACCCTGATCACACACGGGGCAGATGTACCGCGCCATTCCCTTGTGCATGTCAGTGTGCAACCGCAGCTGTCGCTCGCGCAGAAACTGTTTCCCGCAGGTCTGACAGGTGAACTGCTTTTTCTTGGTATGCACAGTGTAGTGCTCCCGTAGATGACACCTTTGGTAAAAGCCTTTGCCGCAAATTGCGCAGAAATGCTTGCGCCGATGGTCTGGTTCACTGCTGTCTTCCAACAGAACGGGCCGGAACGACTCCTGCTCCGGACAAGCCAACGTATGCTCCACCGCGAGACTTTCGCTTTCAAATATCATCCCACAGAGTGGACAGCGAAAGCCCAGGTCGGCTCCTTCCAGCAAGCTTTCTTCCATAGCCTCGGCATCTTCAAGTAGAAGCGAATCCTCACCTGGGGAGTCCGTCTCGGCCCCTTGAGGTTCACCGCAACGCTCGGCATGCTCCTGAAGCTGCCTGCCTTTAATGAGCACTTGGCCGCACCTTCCACAGGCACAGATATGTCCCATGTGGCTGGAGATGTAATGAGCGGACTGATCCTCCTCCGTCAACAGGGCTCCACACAACTCGCATGGAATGCACACACCATCTTGCTTTTCCTCTTTGATCCGGTGCACCTTGGGATCCGTGTCTAACCCTGTGCTTTGGCCCTCCAAAGCATCCATGGCTGATACTCCAGCCTCTTCCTCGCTGTCAAACTTCATCTGGTCTTTGTACACTCTGGTACGAACTTTGCAGCTCCCTACGTTATGGTTCCCTACCTTTACGACTTTTATAGTTTCCAAATCAGTCTCAGAATCGTCATCTCGCTCCACTTTAATGGTAATATTCCTGGAGAAGGCAGCTTCGGCGTCCATGCCGGTGGCGACGGACCTGATCACGGTCTCTGTGTCTGGCTTGTGGTCTGGCCAGTCCTCTTCGCCCTTGCAAACCGTTCTGTGCTCATCCGTACCCTCTGAGGTCGAACTCTCGGCTTTTCCGGCATCGCCGTAAACCTCCTTGCTGACTTTGGGTGTCTGGAAAGCTTTGCGATTGGTGCATGTGAGGATGTGTTCGATGAGCAGCTTTTCACAGCTAAACACAAAACCGCAATCGTCGCAAGTGTATGTACGACCAAATCGAGGACGTTCTTTCATGGCAGAGCTTCGGCCTGACGTTCTCTTCCTCAAGTCACATGGCTGGTCTACAACGGTCTCGGAGTGTGGCGGAGGGTGTGGTATGACCACATCTTCAGCAGGCCTGACAGTTGAGATGTTAATGGTCTGACGAGCAGTTGTGGTTGAGGCTTTTGGTGCTTGTTCATTCTCAGAAGGGATTGGCTGCAGCTGCTCAAACATTCGAACGCCGAACATCATCTTGCTTCCCACCACGCTGGATGAGGACGAGGAGCTGGATGACGAAGAGGACGATGCAGAGGACGAGGGTGTTAGATTGGATGTTCGGATGTCTCGGAGGTCCTCCAGTGAGTCGGGTATGTAGTACATTTGCAGGTAGGCCATAGATGATTTCAGCTCTTCAAATTCATAGTGATCCACGGCAATTCGGCCAAGGTACATGAGCTGCAGAATGAGATCGAAGCACTCTGCGCTGATCTGCATGTTGCTGAGATCAAACCGTGCGGTTCCCTGCTGATCCCGGATGAACATCATTCTGAAGTAAGAGCTGCAGGCCGCCAACACGGCCTTGTGGGCCCTGAAATAAATGTCCCCTATGGCAATGCAGCAGTCACAGAGGAAACCCCACTCCCTTTGGTTGTTGAGCTGCTGCAGGACATGCTCACTGTGGCTCGGCCTTGCCATTACCCTGTGAAGAATTGTAAAGAAAAAAGTGATACATCAGCAAGACCCAGGTTTGAGGAATATTTTTCCTTCTCACAGGCCCCCTATCATGATAATATCATGACTCGTGTATTGATTTGCAAACTGAAGAGTTTATCTAACTGTGGAATGGAAACGTGAGTGCACAGATCTCAAGATACACTTTTAAAAGTTTGACTATTTTTAACTTGACATGCTGCCTAAAAAACACAACACTAATGACAGGACATCCAAAAACAGCCAAAGACGTGTGAATGTGTATGGCTGTAGCTTAAAAAGGGGATTTTTTTTCAACTTCTATGAAAGGGTTTATCATACCAACTTTCTAAGAACTAGAGTACAGTACGCTAATTCAAGCAAAAATATATCAATTAAATAAGGGGCCACTAAGCTTTTTACGATTTTTAAAGAAGTCTCTTATGCTCACCATAGCTGCATTTATTTAATTAAAAACAGTAATATTGTGAAATATTATTGCAATTTAAAATAACTGTTTTCAATTTTAATATATTTTAAAATGTAATTTATTCATGTGATGTCAAAGCTGAATTATTCCAGTTTTCAGTGCTGATTTGGTGTTCAAGAAATGTTTCTTATTATCATCCATGATCAAAACAGTTGTGCTGCTTAATATTTTTTTGTGGAAGCCATGGTACTTTGATGAATAGAAAGTTCAAATAAAATTATTAATTATAATTTTTTCAATGTTACTTTTGATAAAATGTCCATCCTTGCTGAATAAAGTGCATTAATAAAAAAAAATTAACTTCAAACTTTTGAATAGAAGTGTATATAAGAAAAATCTAAATAAAACAGTCAAACTCACACACTAGTCTGTACTGGACACTTACCTTGATCACACATAAATCTAAAGACTAAGTAATAGATATCTGCCAATATGAAACAACAACAAAACAAAAACAATAAAGGGGAAAACAAATTATATTAAAAAATATATATATATGTTGCATAGATTTGTAACCATCTGAGCAACCCACGAGGTAAAATCCCTTCTAAGGGCAAACTTGGTCAATAAACTCAATTGATCGGGCTATAATAATTAATGGAGTCTAGTGGAATCTTCAGATTCTTTGCAAACTTGTAGAATACGGTTTTACTATTTAGAATAAAATAATAAAAAGCTGAGAGACTGTGTTCAAATAATTAATAAGCTTAGTAAAAGAACTGGTTTAAATAGTAGGCTACTTGTTTCCGTCGTTCAGTTCCATCACAAGCCAAACAGAGAGGTTTACATCCCGCCCCCGCGTTCTCATTGGCCTATTTTGGAGACAGAATCATGCGGGCGTTGTGGCTGTCAATCATACCGCACTTAAAAGTAAAATCAAACTACTTGGACAACACGCTACAGATCTGACCATACAATTATCCTTAGTGACAACATAAAGTTTTTAAAGGCTCTGTTACTTAAGAGACGGCATAACCGAATATATCTGACCATTGTCGTAGGGAGATCTCTCACGCAAGCATGCAGTGCCACCCCCGCGCAGCTTCCCGCACATACGCTATGAGCGTCACATTACTGCAGCTTGTGTTTACACGCAAAACACACTGAAAATACTCACCGACGGTAATGGGCGCTAACTTGTAGCGAACGACAGAATTCAAGTTAAAACACAGAGCGAAGAAGTTCCACCTCTTTTGCCTTCGTCCAAGCGAAAACTTGGGACGAGAATAGCTAATCTCGAGGGCGAAGCCCCTTCTGTGCAGCGCGGATGAAAGAACTTCCGCACAGCCGCTCTGCGAGCTCTATCACCGCACTGAGATCCGGCCCCGCTCACGCAAATCCAGCCCGCCCCAGCACGCGCAGCACAGTGAAAATGCAACCAAACCATGTATGAAAATATGCTCTTCAGGACGAACCCTTGCGGTGACATTCGTTCTGAAAACGAAATAGAATGGTGTTATATAGTTTATATTTCGCACCTTTACCACAATAACTAGTCTACTGTCAAATTATTTATTTTTATTTTATTTTATTTTTTATGTGTAGCCTACACATTTCCACGCTTTCCTCTGTATAGCTGTCATACCATCATGCTAAGCATTTTAGAGAACTGAATTTCTGCAAAAAAAGTTTGTTTTTATGGAATGGGAAGTCTTATTTCTGATGTAAACATCAAAAATATCACTATTTTTGTACAATATTTTATTACATTGTCAGGCCATTAACAAACATGTTTAAAATGTAACATTTTATACAATTGCAATTCTCATATACAAGTTAAAAGTATATATAATTTTTATACATTCAAAGTCAGTTTGCTTGCTTTTACATGGTAAAAATCATCACAAGCCATTACCACACAAACACTAATCGTAAATCCGCACGTTACCAAAATCCATCTGATTAGATCTTTATTGTAGCATCCCTATGTGATAGGCTAGGCTAAATGTTTTAAAACAGATGAGTTTAAAGACGTATAATTGGTCAAGTGTTTAAATTGTTAGAGGTGTTCCAACATATGTGTGTTACACTAAAACAATTTCATGAGTGCTTCAGGTCTGTCAGACCCTTTTGCAAAACTGGCTTTGCGCTTTCATCTATGCAAGTTGTCATACTTCACGCATCGTTTAGGACTTTCCTCACTAGATACAACTGCTATAATCTATAAATATATATATATATATGCACCCGAGTCATCATTCGACACAAAAGAACAAAAACACATCGAACGAGCATGTAAATACAAGCAAAGCGTTTGCTGTGTATGTTTCCACTATGTGTGCGTCTGGATCAGCTAATGTACAGTACGGTCACGTGACGGATAACAAGCTAAGCCGTCAATCGCTTAGGAAGAACCGCGAGACCATAAGAGAATTGTCCTGCTGCAACAAACACGAAATTATTATCCGTTTCTCTCGTATAGGTGGTAAGAACGCATTTTTTTGGGACCGTGTGAATGCATCATGCATGTACATGCATGTTTTGTTGGCCAAGGTGCATGAAAACGTACACCGTTTCTTCGACAACACTTGATCGGTGTAGACCAGACGTGTGAAAATTATTATTATTCTGTCGCGGACAAATCTGCTGGGAGTCAGAACATGTATAAAACAGAAGCAAGAACTAAACAGCTCCTACACGCTATTTTGTGTATTATCCATTCATTCATGGAATTTTCTTGTTCGAATGCGACGAACATTGCTGTTTGTAAATGTTCTTTTGTGTAATGATTTTAAGAAATCGCTGTCAGGTAATGTCTGCTCAGGTCGGCATGCAAATATTTTAAAATGTTGCGGTGTAAACATTGAATTCAAGCCAGTCGTTGATGTTTCTCCGTTTGTATTAAGAAAAGTCAATTACATATATTGATACAATGTGAAATTCTGCTGTAGATTTAAGTTATATATATAAAGAAAAACGTACAACGTAGTTCTTACAGAATTTCCGAGTAATTTGTTTTTATGAGGAATGTCATTTACCAAAGCATTGTCATAGTAGGTTTCACTGTAAAAATAAATAAATAAAATAGCAATCCTATCCAGATGTAAACAGCTGGGTTGTCTCAAAAAATGTTAAAATATTATGACTATTTTGATCGATAGAGGTCGCCAGTTTGATCTCAGTCAACTAAGGCTCTTCAGAAAGTCGCTTCATTGGTTGGTTCTGGCACTTGCTGGCCCATCATGTTGAGAGACATTTGGGACAAGAAAAAATAAGAATGTCTGAAGACAAAAATTATGAATCTAGCTTAAAAGTATGTGCTATGGTATTCAAATATACATTATTCAGTCATATCAATAAGTTTTTCTGAAGGCTGCTGTATTACACCTGAACAAAATATGCTTTTTTATTAAAAACAAAGCCTATGACATTGAAAAAAACAAAATGAAAGTATTTTCATCATAGTTTTTTTTAATTGCATTTTTTATTTGTTTTTGAATAACTCAGTAGATAGAAAAATTATATTGCTAGAAATGTTGACTGAATAAACTACTCTGAATAATAAGGTAAATGCCAATATTATTAATCCCAGTGTAGTATACAGGAGAGTAGGCTATTCAAATTATGCATAAGAATTTATTTGGTTTACATTTGTATTCTATGCATGTATGTTCATGTGTAACAGGTGGAGATGGACGTGTCTGGCCATAGTTTGTTCCTCCTGCAGCAGCTGAACGTCCAAAGGGAGTTTGGCTTTCTGTGTGACTGCACTGTTGCCATCGGCAACGTATACTTCAAGGCTCATCGTGCAGTCCTTGCTGCCTTCTCAAACTACTTCAAAATGATCTTCATCCACCAGTCCAGGTTAGCGAAAACTCCATTTTGAAATGTATCTTGAAGTGCACAGGTCACCCATCATGCTTACATACTCTGCTATACAAATAAGCATGGGGAGGAAGTCAAGATAGCTTGATTAATAAACATTAAAAGTTGTTAATAATAATGCCAAATATAGACCAAATGCTTAATAATCATACTTTAAAAGAAATAATAAATTGCTGATTGTATTTTTAATTACTTTCCTGCTTTTTCAGTGAGTGCATCAAGATCCAGCCCACAGATATTCAACCAGATGTCTTCAGCTATCTGTTACACATCATGTACACAGGCATGGGTCCCAAACAACCCGTAGACCAAGG
This sequence comes from Barbus barbus, assembly GCF_936440315.1. Taxonomy (NCBI): domain Eukaryota; kingdom Metazoa; phylum Chordata; class Actinopteri; order Cypriniformes; family Cyprinidae; genus Barbus; species Barbus barbus. The sequence goes on along the minus strand of NC_136742.1, from coordinate 18,402,162 downwards.
CAGACTTCAAGAAGGCATCAAGTTCCTCCACGCGTACCAGCTCTGCCGCAAAACAGGCGAGGGCGGCCCCGATGCATCTTCTGAGCCCATCCGTATGTCCAACCTATATGGCATCCAGATCTCTTCACAGCTGGCCAGTAAAGAGAACTCAGGCCTGAAGGCTGGCGGTTCACGGGACCCTGAGGATGGCCGCTGCAGCACTAGGACTGATCACACACATGGCCGTTTAGCTCTCGCTGTAGGGCTGGAGGGCATTACGTCTGAGCCACAGCCTCAAAGCTTCCGCGCCGCATCCTCCGTGGCCTCAGGGGACGACTCTGACATTTTGGCTCGGATCAAACAGGAAAGGGTAGAGGAGGAAGAACAACAGGAAGGTGACAAAGAGCCTTGCTCTTTCTCCCCAGCCCAGGTGAGCCCCTGTCAGGCGGGTCTGTTCAAAGATGGCCCTCTAGCACTTTTATGCCCCCGGTGCGGTGAACGCTGTCTGTCACCTGAAGGCCTGCAAGAGCACTTATTTACCCACGCAGCCTGTGCCCTCGAACCTAGCGGTCTGATGGAAGGCCCTTCAGAGGACAAAACCGGGGAGCACAAGTCCCTAGAGGAGAGGCGGCCTCATAAGGAGCGCATTGACTCTGGTAGTCTGGAGGAGGCCTTACGGCAGAGTCAGGCCCTGGCAGATGAGCTGGCCGTGGAACTCAGGCGAGGTGGTGGGACCGGACGGAGCGGCAGCCCATTGGCAACCTTCACGCGAAAACGAAAGATGGCCTGTGCCGTCTGCAACCGTCGCTTCTCGCAGAAGAGCCAGCTGCAGGAGCACATGTTCGCACATGTGGGCAAGCCGCTGCGATACCATCGCTACAGCCGATTCTGCGGGCAGCTGCTCCATGGCTGCGAAGGCCAGCCAGATATTACCACAGCCACGGGAGAGGAGGCAGCCAAGGACACTCAGGATAACGGCAGCTCCTGCTACTCACTGGACTCTGAGGTCTCTCAGGAGAGCGTGGACGCAGTGACTGTGGAATGACGTAGTTAAATGTCTGTTAAAGGAATATTCTGGATTTAGTAAAGTTCTGTCAGCATTTGTGGTAGGTTGATTACAACAAATTAATTTCCATCTATCCCTCATTTTCTTAAAAAAAAAAAAAGAGAGCAAAAATCTTGGTTACAGTGAAGCATTTACAGTAGAAGTGAATGGGGCCAATCTGTAAAAAAAAAAAAAAAAAAACTCACCGTTTCAATAAGACATAAACAAATCATTTTAATTTGTAAAAAAAAGTCTCAACTTTTATACTTCATATATATAAAGTACATATAAAGTATACTTCAGTTTTTATGCATACACTGGAGTATGCGTACAGTGCTTGACATAATACTTAATTTTTAACAGAATAATGTATAATGTTTCGACTTTTAATTCCTCTAAAATTGGTGCCCATTCACATAAAATCTAATGTGACTTACCATAACCTCAATTATTTTCTTTTTTAAGAAAACGGGACAAGTCAAATTATTTTGTTAATCAACATTATTCTTCAATTACTGTCGATTGAGCTTAACTTTTATTAAACCCATAATTTTCCTTTACCTAATTTTGTTTTCTGCCTCAACACTTCTGTCCTGTCACAAAAGTCCTTGTCAGTGTTTAAAACTTAGTGTTGATGATTGTAGTGTTGTTGTATAATGATGTTGCTGACTCTTGGATGACTGAATAGTGTTGGATCAATTATATATTTAAAGGAAGTATTAGATTGACAAACAAATGCTTACGAAACTCAAATAGCACTATGAAGTGCCACATTTGACCACAATCAAAATATATATTCTTTCAGAGGCCAGCTTAAGCTAATAACATGATTATTTCTTGTTTGGGGTTGTGGCCTATTGAGTGAAACTGACTGAGCATAGAGTCTAAATGATTTCTTCCCTAAATCGAATTTCCTATAAGAAACTGGTTCAGTGCCTTAGAACATTTTTGCCAAGCATCTCTGTAATGAAAAGCACTTAAACTATTGCTCAGCCAGTTGAACCAAATCCAGCTGTTTTTCATTTTTCAAGTTAACAGTGAACAGTGCCTATTTGTGCAAAGTTGTCCAAGACATCTACACAATCAGAATATTCGATCAAATGAATGTGTGCAACTGGTGCTTTTCTAAAAGCTTTTTGATATGTTGAAAGACTTTCATGATTATATTGTGTATGGAGCACAGACTATAATCCAAGTTTGCTAACAATCTTACAACATAAACTGAGACATAACTACAAAGATGGGACAATGCCACTGTAAATGTCTAATATAACACTTCTTGACAAAAACAGCAATGGCACATTCAGTCATGTTTCAAAAGCAGACAGGCCATTTTCAAAAGCTGAGACATGACAAAATGTTTTATTAAGAACGATTTATCAATTTCAAGACATCACTGATGCACTGTAAAAAGCAAAAACAAAGTTGAGCCAACTTAAAATTAAGGCAACCAGCTTCAGCAGATTTTTGAGTTTTCTCAACTTGTTTTACGTTTATACAACAAAAAGTTGAGAATCTCCTACAAAAATAAGTTGAGAACTCAAAAATCTACTGAAGCTGGTTGCTTTAAAATTTTAAGTTGGCTCAACTTTTTTTTTTTTACAGTGTGGTAGACATGGTTTCTTTGTGCTGTATTTGAACTGTTGAAGCACCACTTTTTGCAGTCATATTTATTGAATACTCAAAATCGAGGCTGGTGTACTGTGAAGAGTATTTTAAAACAGCGAAACTTGCATTTGTGTGACTTGTGTAGTGCATTTAAATAGTCCCTTTCGATTTTATTCCTCATCAGCACTCAGTGCCATTGTGTGATAATGTGTTTGGGTATTTTTTTAAATAAATGGCACACTGAATAAACTGTGTTTTATAATGCATCTGCTTTGGTCATATACTTGTCATTGGTTTCACTGGCGCTGACTGGGGATTGTTAACCCCAAATGAAACTCTGCCATTACCCTCACATCATTCCAAACAGGTGTATAATTTTACCTTTTTTTTATTTTTTGGTCTTTACAATGAAAGTCAGTGTTTTTGGTCACCATTGACTTTCAGTGTATGGACAAAAAGTGTTGAAACATTCTTCAAAATATCCTCTTTTTTGTTTCCCAGAAGAACGAAAATCATACTGGTTTGTAACAACATGAAGGTAAGTAAATCATGACAGAATTTTCATTTTTGGCTGAACTATCCCATAATTGGCCGTCTTGTAGTAACATCTCAGTGCCACAAGAGAGTAGCATGTAGTCACAAAAGCAAAAATGATCTCTGCTGCCAACTCTGTAATCATCTTTAAGCATTACTCCCAAGCATGAGATGTACAGTATTCAGTGACTTTACATCCATTACACTGTAGGCTTCAGTCAGGGCCTCATTTAAATCTGAAAAGAGCATATGCACACCTGGGTTCTCAAGACCACATATTTTCATAAAAACGTTGCCCTAAATGTTGACAGAAGGCAGTTTCACACAACATATCATAAGCATGTGGCTTGTTGCCTTCTCAGAGTCGTGTGGGATATTCATTGCTATAGAAACTAGACTGCAATGACATTACCATATAAAAAATAGGAACAATAGAAGGTAACATTAATGAATATATGACAAATGATAATCATGCAAGTACAAACTTACAGCATTAGAATGACATAACATTACAAACTTTTCCACAATCCAACAATTTAATCATTACAAATATTAACATTGTCTGTTTTTACACACCAATTCCTCTTCTCTTTTTTTCCATCTGTTACACACAGCTATACCATCATAGAGAAATATGAAACCATTTGCTGAATAAAGAATAAATATATGTGTGATTACGCATGGTCTAACTTATCTGATTGTGCTGCTGCTCGATTGTGAGTTGCTCCACAACGCCATGAATGGCTGCTTGAACCATTGAAATTGCCGTCTGAATCAGTAAGGTCTCATTACAATGGCTGTGGCCCAGTTCAGGAGACACATTTAGGTCAGACGGATGCAGTGTGTTGATTGTTAGGTTGTTTATTCTTTAATCCATTCACTGCTAGACCATCAAACTGAGGTGTTTCATTCATGTTCTCTTCCTCTGATGAGTATGCTTGCTCTATAATAATCACTGGCTTGCATTTGACAATTTTTAATAGGCTTCTCAGTTAAGACTAGCAGATCACCACCTGATGATGTGCCTGCAAACTCGCTGCAACACGATGGAGGAACCTCAGAATCCAAAACACCATTAGATTTTAATACACGGTTTTCTTTATTTATACTAACATCTTGGTCAAGACATATTTCCTTTTTCTCATCCATGTGATCAAACTTAATATGCGTGTTAACGCTCACCTCTGCACTGAATGTAAATGCCTCTGAAATGCTTTCCGCTTTTATGTCTTGTTCTTCCTTTTGGTTCTCTTCTTTCTCGATACTGGAACTGTCCAAAGCAGCTGCATGTGATTGATTCAGTTGATCAGCTTCTTCTTTTTGTGATTCCTTGGGAGCATTACACTCAAACTGACCAATATGAGATGCTTTCTTCTTTCTTGGAAAGATCTTTTTAAATGTCAAACCTTTTGGTGCTGTTATCTCCTGAAAAACCATGCTATTGTCTTGCTCTCTACACCCCCTTTGACATCGCATATGTTAGATCTCTTAAAAAGGGGCCACACTGTAAAGAAAGCCCTAGTTTTAATTTTCCAATTAGGAACTTCCTTATTTACATCACTCAGTTGATTCTCATCCATGGAGTTACACATACTGTGTTGAGCTTTGTGTCTGTTTTTCTTTGTTTTTTGAGGATTCAAAGTATCATTTTCTGTTCTCTCTGATTCCTCCCTCTTTCCACACCTGAGGAGTGAGGAAATCATCCTTTTAATGGATGTTTTTGAAGTGCTTATGGTAATTTTTGTTTTACTTTCTATATTTTCATCTTTGCTTTCACCATGCTCCAATGTTACAAGAATTCCTGAGGTATCTCCTGGAGCATCTGGCTGGGTGGCCTTCTCCTCTGAGGGCTTTTCTGGGCTGTGGTGGGTAATAAGTGAGGATTCATTTCCATAATTTTCTTGATCATTATTATCCGCTGTGCCATCACAACATTTAGCTTGTCTTTGCCTTCTCTGAGATTCACCTTCCAGTTTCTCCCTTGATTTTGACTTCCCCAGCAAACGTCTCGGTGGACCCGTCAGTTTTCTCTTCAAACCCACCCTCTCCTGATTGATAGGCTACAGGAATAAATGTATCTCAGTGCAAAGTCAAAACTCGAAGACTATTCTGACAAAACCCTATTTTGTTTGTGACGTCCTTACTTTAACTTAACCTATATGGTGATTAAATATAGCCTAACTCAGAACAACAAGTTAACTTAGATTTAAAAAGTCCTACGACAATGTACTAATTAATAATAAGTTACAACTCCTACCTGTGAAGCACAGAGCACGACGTAAACTATTTTCACGGTTATTTGGGGCGATGAAGGAGCCGACTCACAGCACTTTACTCGCCTGTTTCCATGACTACCAGCTGATTGACGCATGCCGATCCCATCCGATCAACACGGCCATGGAGGAGGCTCCGCTAATGTCAAGATATTATTGATATCCATCATGGTGACCATACACACTTGCCATACACAATTTCCTGACACAGTTACATTTTCCCCACCTTTATCCATACAAAAAAGTGGCAACAAAACTAAAAAGAAGGCAACTAGTAGCCTACTTTTGGCCCCTGAAACACATTTTACACGTCCATTAGTTTAATTTAGGCTAGGCTATCTACTTTCAATGTTCAAAATGTCCGATTAATGGTTAGCGTACATCGTTTTCAAATAATTTTGAATATTTGATAATATGACAACTTAACTGGAAATTCTGCATAATATATTTAATATACCTTGTTTTTTTCTTCTCATTACTGGTAAATTTGTCTCCTTGGTAACCAAGCACTCTAAGTTTTGTTCATTTATTTATTGGTCCTGATGGAAATTGTCAAAACGAGGGACACTTATAATGTGCATAAAAACGGATTATTGTTAATTCAATAAGGGCATGATTAAAGATAAATATCAATGTCTTTTATAAATTAGGTGTTGATTATTTACATATAATAAAGTTCTTAAAGGGAGATTCACCTAAAAATGAAAACATCATGTCATTCCAAACCTGTATGAATTTCTTTCTTCTGTGGAACATAATTTTTTACATTTTTGTCCATACAGTAGAAATCATTTTAAATAACGATAATATTAATTATATTCATTTTTTATCTTGTGGGACAGTGAAAATTCAATGTCACGTCAACAACCCCCTTCCTGTTTTTTTTTGTTTTAGTTTTTTTGCATATTTGTCACACGATTCAGATCATCAAAACAAATGTAATATTACACAAAGATAACCTGAGTAAAAAAATGCAGTTTTTAAATAATGATTTTATTTATTAAGGGAAAAAAGCTGCCCTAACCTACCTGGCCCTACGTGAAAAAGTAATTGCTTGATTCAACAAGGCTGGCCTGGGTTTGGCTAGTGAAATTTAACTCCGCTTTCTAAAATAATGTGGTTATTCACAGTTGGCTACACTCTAAGGAATAAAGCTTCTTTGCTCTATCCATTGATGGTTCCTTTCCATTCAAGGTTGTGGAAAAAAGGTTGGTTTTATTATTAAAATGTTCTCAAAACAGCAAGAGCCAATCTGTCCTGTGGCATCAAAAAAGCAAAACGGTCATATGCCCAAAAAATCAACAACCACTTCACAGACAGCAGAGACACACGGAGCCTGTGGCAAGCCATTCAGACCATCACTGACTACAAGCCCCCGCCACAGGCCTGTGATGAGGACACATCCCTCCCCGATGCACTCAACCACTTTTATTCACGGTTTGAAATGCAGAATGACACACCTGCACAAAAACTGCCCACACCTCCCAACGACCGGGCGCTCTGTCTGTCCCCAGCCGACGTAAGGAAGACCCTATCTAGGATTAACCCACGCAAGGCTGCGGGTCCTGACAACATACCTGGCCGTGTTCTGAGAGACTGTGCTGCACAGCTGACAGATGTCCTAACAGATATCTTCAACACCTCGCTGAGTCAGGCAGTCGTCCCCACGTGTTTCAAATCCACAACAATCATACCGGTACCAAAGAAATCACCTGTGTCCTGTCTCAATGACTACCGTCCCATAGCACTGACTCCAATCATGATGAAGTGCTTTGAGAAGCTAGTCATGCATAACATCAAAACCAGCCTCCCCAACACACTTGACCCGCTCCAGTTTGCATACCGTCCAAACCGCTCTACGGACGATGCAATTTCCTCCACCCTCCACCTGGCTCTTACCCACCTAGAAAATAAAGACTCCTATGTTAGAATGCTGTTCATTGACTTCAGCTCGGCATTCAACACAATAATCCCACAACAGCTCATAAATAAGCTAAACCTGCTGGGCCTTAACAATTCCCTCTGTAACTGGATCCTGGACTTTCTAACTGGAAGACCTCAGTCAGTCCGTGTCGGCAACAACACCTCGAGCACTACAACACTGAGCACAGGTGCCCCACAAGGCTGTGTGCTCAGCCCGCTGCTCTTCACACTGCTGACCCACGACTGCACTGCCAAGTTCAGCTCCAACCACATCATCAAGTTTGCTGATGACACAACAGTGGTAGGTCTCATCAGCAACAACGATGAAACGCACTACAGAGAGGAAGTGGCACAGCTGGCTGAATGGTGTGGCACAAACAACCTGTCCCTCAATGTGGAGAAGACAAAGGAGGTTGTGATGGACTTCAGGAGAAACTCCGTTGACCACCCCCCACTGACCATCGACAGCTCGACTGTGGAGAGAGTCAGCAGCACTAAATTCCTGGGGGTGCACATCACAGAGGATCTCACCTGGACCACCAACACCATGTCACTCTCCAAAAAGGCACAACAGCGCCTACACTTTCTCCGCCGGCTGAAAAGAGCAAGTCTCCCTCCACCCATCCTCACCACATTCTACAGAGGCACCATTGAGAGTGTGCTGACCAGCTGCATCACTGTCTGGTACGGGAACTGCAGTGCTGCTGACCGCAAGACCCTCCAGCGGACAGTGAACACAGCTGCAAAGATCATCGGTGCCCCTCTCCCCTCCATCCTGGACATCTTCCTTACACGATGCTCCAGCAAAACCAACAGCATCGTGAAGGACTCCACCCATCCCTCCCACAGTCTCTTCCAGCTCCTACCATCAGGAAGACGGTACCGGAGCATCAGAGCCCGCTCCGCCAGACTGCTCAACAGCTTTTTCCCCCAGGCTGTGAGAGCCCTGAACTCAAACCACCCCGCCCCCCTCTGAAACCTCATGCAAACCCCTACCTCCTGAACATGGACCACCCCCCACCCCAAACCTTACCACACCAAAGAAAAACTGTATGGAACTTTTATATATTTTTTTATTTATTTTATTCTTATTTTTCTTTACACTATGGACACTCTCCTCTATGTGCACTATGGACACTTTACACTATGGACACTTACACTTTACACTATGTGCACTATGGACACTCACACTCTACACTAGGTGCACTATGGACACTTACACACACTGCTGCGTGTGCACAATCTCACAAAAAACTCAGCAATATATGTATGTTATGTTTACATGCTCTTGCACTACAAATCATCCTGCACTGTTCCCCAACCAGCTGCTGACTCAAATGTCTCTCTTTGCACATGTACAGTTTGTATTTTTCGTCTTCTATTTTTTAGTTTGTATAGGATAATATTTATGTGAAGCATTCGTATAGTTGTATTTTTTATCCTTTATTCTTTTAGTTTGTATAGGGTAAATACTTATATATAGTATACTTATAGTTAAATCTGTTAGTAGTGTATAGGTTTATAGTGTTTTTTCTTACTTCATTGTTGTATGTCTGTATTTATGTAGCACCGTGGTCCTGCGAGACACGACATTTCGTTCCACTGCATGTCCCCACATGTAGCGGAATGACAATAAAGCTCAACTTGAACTTGAACTTGAACTTGAACTTCACACTAAGAAAAAAATTGTTCTTTTAAGAACTGTTCGCCAAAAAGTTATTTGTGGAACTTCTTTTTTTTCTTTCTTTCTTTTGCATCAATGCCAAAACTTGGATTGGAACTTTAATTGGAACTTAAATTTTTAAGAGTGTAACTGTTATTTTATGACACATAATGACTGAAAATCTAATCTGGCATGAAATGTCCGTGATGAGCAGATGGCACACAGAAATTAATTCTCATTTGGAGGCTTGCTTGATGTTTGCAAAAGACATATGTGCAAATATGACCTGTTATCTTATTTTCCCAGGGTCTAATTTATATCTGTGTCAGTAGCAGACATTTCCTTATGGACCTTTAAGTCAGACAGCAGCCTTTTTATCATTTAGGCATGTTTTAAACTTCGTTCAGAAGAGGGATTGCTTCTTTCACTCAGGATATATATGACACAAGTCTTGACATCTCATGCATGAAATGTTATTTCAAGCTCAAAGCCACCAATGCTAATGCTCATTGACGTTAGGTTCCAAAGGTCTGAGGAAAATATCCCCTTGAAAGCCATACCAGAACAGCAAAAAATATACAAAGTACTCAACAAAGCTACCACATAAGTGTATTTAGCCCTGGCAGAGTTTAGGCTGCCTCATACTGATAAACCTGGTGGCAGTGTCCTGAACTAACCCCTGAATCAAACAGGCCAGATGCACACTCAGTATCCCACTTCGCAAATATGGCTCTGTTTTCATGGTGACAACATTCATTTTACAAAGCACAATGTCCTAAAATATGATAACACCTTTTATATTAGGGTTTCTGTAAGTATCTGGATACAAAGGTGTTTAACACGTCTATGTATGAATGTAATAACATTTTAAACCAAATTAAAACATAAACCAGCAATCTTTTGTTAAAACAGGACTCCAAAATATTGGGTTTAATTTTTGATAAGCTCAAATTCAATATCAGCACAGCATGGTATACACACGTTTTACCCCATAGAAACAGAATGCTTTTCTAGTCACACAGCATCAGATAACTGTAAGGGACACATTGACAGTGATCATTGACCACTGGACGGCATCAATGGCTGCTGGGTAACGTGTATTGAAGAGGAGGCTAAAAATAAACTGGACTAACAAGCTGGACAAAAATACAAATATCTAATTATAGTCTACAATCAGATTGGCAGCTTAGTATCTATAGCAACTGGAAACTTCATTAAATGGTAAGCCAAGATTTTATTGGAGTTAGATAAGATAGCATATAGAGTAAACATATAGACATTATGTCATCTCATAAATTTGCACATTGTCTATAAAATCAAATGTGGCTTTCAATAATAATACTGGCAAAGTTTAGCGTAATAGGGAAAATACTGACAGACGATTGGTTCTCTGTTGCTAAAGCTCAGTTATGGCTAAAAATATCATATGGATCAAGAAGCACAGTGTAATAACTGTGAGATCTGGAGTGATTTTCTAAAATACAGAGCAACATCATTTGTCAGTTTACAAATTTACACTTAATACAGTGAAAAAGACATAATTAGTTGTTTTTACAGCAAATAAAACAGTAGTTGCAAGGAAATACTTGAAAATATTATACATGTTGATCATACAGAGCTAGAATTTGATGCCACTATTTTACTTAAGAGTATTTGTAGGTTTTAGAAATCATTTAGCCATGTTAAAAAAGAAAACTGTTACTTTCCACTTACTAAAAGTATGATTGGCCATTAATTAAACCAATTTCCGCTTGCCCATCTTAGCAAGTAACCATTGCGCTACTTGCTGCCACTGTAAAGGTTGTTGCCATGGAAACAGGGCCACATGGGATCATCCATTTCTGTATTTGTCTGTTGGAGAGTTTGAAGAAATTAGTCAATCTGGTGTTATATGGAGGAGTTATTTTGCTGCCATAATAATAAACCCAATTATGTTTTTTTTCCCCCTAAGACAAAAAAAGCTAGCTGAAGCAATGAACAGAAAAAAAAACAGTCCAACGAGCTAAATAAAATCATGCTGAGCCAAGTTAACTATAACCGCATATGTAAATGAATGCTACCCTGAAGAGCGGTTTAATAAACTGATTTACATTTGTAATCTGTAATGAACAAATGTTGGATAAAGTCACTTGGACCACCAGTGGATTTTGTTGAACAGCTCATGTTCAGCACAGGCATGCAGTCTAGCAACGTGTCTGGATAAAAATATCCACAACATGTGTGACCAAATATTCTCTTTCTTTTCTGCACTGTAGACTCACCCGATGAGCGACTGACTGAGGTGGACCGAAATGAATCAATGACTAGAGGTCAACCACCTCAGTGTTCATGTAATCTCATAATTTTATCTTCCATTAGTGTTCAGCCAGTAATCATTAACAATGTTTGACAACAACAATCACTTGCTATTATGTTTTTCCTTCCTCGGGTATGGGGAGATGGTGTAATGTGATTGGGCTTATTTGATTGTACACCACCAGTTAAAGGTATAAATTTGTTTTGTCTCTTTTGTTTCTGTTTGAATTCGTTTTGGAGACACATATCAGTTGTAAATTATGATGCTGAATGAACAAGACAATAAAAATAATATATGGGAATCATTAAACATTTGGATATTTTTTTATATTTTTGAAAGAGGTCTAATGCTTACCAAATCTGCATTTATTTGATCAAAACTACAGTAAAAACAGTAATATTGTGAAGCACGATTACAATTTAAATTGGCTGTTTGCAATGTTCATAAACTTTAAAATGTATTATATTCCTGTGATGGCAAAGCTGAATTTTCAGCAGTCATTACTCCAGTTTTCAGTGTCACACGATCCTTTGGCTATCCTTCTAATATGCTGATGTAGTGCTCAAGAAACAGTTCTTCTTATTATTATCATCAGTGTCCGTCAGTGAACACGAATTCCGGAAATGTTGGGACGTTTCTTAAATTTGAATAAAATTAAAACTAAAAAAACTTTCAAATCACACGAGCCAATATTTTATTCACAATAGAACATAGAGAACATAACAAATGTTTAAATGGAGAAATTTTACTATTTTATGCACAAAATGAGCTAATTTCAAATTTGATGCCTACTAAAGGTCTCAAAATAATTGGGACGGGGGCATGTTTACCATGGTGTAGCATCTCCTCTTCTTTTCAAAACAGTTTGAAGACATCTGGGCATTGAGGTTATGAGTTTCTGGAGTTTTAGTGTTGGAATTTGGTCCCATTCTTGCCTGATATAGGTTTCCAGCTGCTGAAGAGTTTGTGGTCGTCTTTGGCGTATTTTTTGTTTAATGATGTATCAAATGTTCTCTATAGGTGAAAGATCCGGACTGCAGGCAGGCCAATTCAGCATCTGGACTCTTCTACTATGAAGCCATGCTGTTGTAATAGCTGCAGTATGTGGTTTTGCATTGTCCTGCTGAAATACACGTCGTCTTTTTATACCTTTCATCATTCATAGTGTCTTCCAAAACATGCAAGCTGCCCATACCTTATGCACTTATGCACCCCCATACCATCAGAGATGCTGGCTTTTGAACTGAACACTGATAACACGCTGGAAGGTCTCCCTCCTCTTTAGCCCGGAGGACACAGCATCTGTGATTTCCTACAAGAATGTCAAATTTGGACTCATCTGACCATAGAACATTTTCCACTTTGAAACAGTCCATTTTAAAATGAGCCTTGGCCCACAGGACATGACGGTGCTTCTGGACCATGTTCACTTATGGCTTCCTTTTTGCACGATAGAGCTTTAGTTGGCATCTGCAAATGGCACGGCGGATTGTGTTTACCAACAGTGGTTTCTGGAAGTATTCCTGGGCATTGTGAATAAAATATTGGCTCATGTGATTTGAAAGTCTTTTAGTTTTCATTTTATTCAAATTTAAAAAACGTCCCAACATTTCCAGAATTCGGGTTGTAATATTTTTGTGAAAGCTGTGATCATTTTTTCTCAGGATTGTTTAAAGTTCAAAAGAACAGCATTTATTTGAAATTGATTTTTTGTAACAGTATAAATATCTTCACTTTTCATCACTTTAACAAATTCCTAAAAATTCCTTATGCTGTCCTCAAATTTAGAATGTGATTAATTATTATTAATATATTAGTTATTTATATTATTATGATTATATATAATTATAATGTATTAATATATCTACTACTAATATTATAGATATGTAACAAAGCTCACCGGTTCAGTCAGACAGCAGAGGAAACCTGCTCCAGCATTGGCCTTGATATCAGCTATGGGCAGCATGAAGTTGATAGGCACTCCCTTCGACATGGGGTCATTACTCAAGGACAGGTGTGTCTTAGCTATGCAAACTGGCAAATTCCCAAAGCCCTTTAAAAAAAAAAAGATGATGAAAAAATTGTGGAATAAGACAGAATGTTACACTTTGCCTCAGGCAGACATGCATACATACAGTATAATGTTAAACAGCCAAACTCATTCCTTCAAAACTCTGTTACACAAAATTTTCCATCCATAATATGTCACACAATGTTTTATTTAAAAACTCTTAGCTGCTTCTACTGATTAGTCCAATCCATATCAATTAACAGAGTATAAGTATTAATGTTTTAGTATATACTGTATTTGATGACAAACATCTCATTAATAAAGTATGTTCTATAAGTAAACAAATATCTGAGAGGTTTATGAATAACTATTTCTTAGGCTGCTATATGTATATATAATTAAACAGACTTACTGTATAATGAAAATGAAGCTTACCTGTTTTGTATAAAGTGCCAGCTTTTCTTTTGCTTTTGGAGATAGCTCGATATCTTTTGCACCATTCATCTTTTGTGCCACAGTCCTTAACTTATCTGCAGCTGGAATCTGAAAATAGCCATTTATCTATGTTTAATAATGCATTAGTATGAGTAATGGATTTTGGCTTTATTCCATCAGTGGAACCTTACTGTACTTAATACATACAGACTTTCTCCTAGCCTTAATTTGCTATGAAAAGTTTTCATGCTGGTTATATTTAGGCCTTGTCACTTAAAAAGATTTCATGCATTATAAAGTCATTGGCTGGTAATGAAACAGCTCTCTATATATAAAGTGTTGAGCTCAGAATATGTTTGGGAAAGAAGAGCACAAATACACTGGGGAATATATATATATTGTTTTTTTAAAGTAACTGAAAGTAAAATTGCTCCACTGCACACTTATATAAGGAATTTAATGATGCCGCAAACAAATATCCTTTCACTTCCTCTACCACCTAGTTATTCAGCTGATGCTTTTACACAAAGCAGAGTACAGTATATTTAGTATCAGTTTCACTTGTAAAAAGGGATTTAAACCTACATTTTTTAAGTTGCAAGTACAAATCTTATCCACTATGCCACTTCTCACCTGTGTGTCATAGAGGAACCTGAACTGTCCAGGAAGTTTAGCTGCTCTCTGAACAGCTTCTGCCAGAGCCAGCGCTCCAGCGCCCCCATCAGACCAGTTAGAGCATTGCACTGCTTCAAAGGCTCCAGCTTGCCTTGCCTGGCCACAAACCAGCTCCAGCTCAGCGTCAGTATCAGAGCTACACCAAATACAATCAGAGCCCATATTCACACACATTCTCTCAGAGTAGGAGTACTGTGTGTGGTTCAGTTTGGCTCATGAGCATACAGTTAGTGTATAAAGGGTAAGATGTAAATATTAGATTATAATTAGAGATATATGAGTGAAAAAGCATAAAATAGTACACATTGGTAATAATCCCCACCATGACCCTGCAGAAGATAAAGCGGTATGGAAAATGGATGGATGCACATTGATAATGTGACTAGTTACAAATAGCTAGACAAAATACACACAGACAACACTTTTGGTTTGCTGTTTGATATCGTACCTGAATTTGTTGACAGCTACGATCACTGGCAAACCAAATACTTGTGCATTTTCCACCTGTCTCTTCAGATGACAACAGCCTCTCTCCAGCTGCTTTAGGTTCTGCTTTGCAGAAAATATATCATGTAAAATATACTAAACTCATCCACTCACTTTCAGAAATGTCATTCAAAATTTCTTGCAGTAATATGGCTTAACCCTTACAAATATGAACATTCAGAATTGTACATAAAATGGTTACAGAACTTGAATGAGTGTACTACCTCCTGTGAATACTCTTTTGGAAGGGGCAAACCAGCGTGGACCTATAAACAAGAAAGAAAACAAGTGTAAAGACAATGTGAGATATTGCCTCTGTGAGAACAAGCACAACCGATGTGTTATAGGCTCTTGTGAATACATAATGAAAACTGTCTATAAATTTGAGGGTCTGACTCACAGGGGGGGCACTGCCATGCATCTTCAGGGTACGAACAGTGGCCACCATCACTACCACATCTGGCCGCAAGTCTGAGTAGCGACATTTAATGTTGAAAAACTTCTCCAAGCCAGTGTCAGCCCCCTGACCAGACTCAGTGACTGTAAAGACGGAAAAGAGTAGATTAGACAGAGTTTGAATATTGTGACAGTTTGTGCATTAGTTTTTGTTGTTTCTATTACACAAACCTAAACCTAGAGATGATAAACCTAGAGTGATAATATACACTACGGTTCAAAAGTCAACAAAATGCAACAAGGTTGCTCGCCAAGGCCCAAAAACACAGTAAAACCAGCAATCTTGTGGAATATTATTATTTAAAATTTTATTTAAAATCTTTGTTGGTTTCTATTTGAATAATTCTTTTAATGCAATATATTCCTGCTATGGCAAATCTGAATTTTCATCAGCCATTACTTCAGTCTTCAGTGTCACATGACCCTTCAGAAATCATTCTAATATGCTGATTTGTTGTTCAGGAAACATTTTTTTAATACTATCAAAATTGCAAATTCAATTGCTCGATTAAAAACCGTCTTTACTGTCACTTTTGGTCATTTAGTGTGTCCTTGCTGAATAAAAGAATTCATTTTTGAAACTTTTGAACAGTAGTGTATTTATGCAGAATGTACAGCATTATAGAATTATATATATATATATATATATATATATATATATGTATATATATATATATATATATGTGTATATATATATATATATATATATATATATATATATATATATAAATAAATTAACTAGATTCCTTCTTCACCTACAAAACCTTCAGATCCAACCATTTTTAGAGCCAGTTTGTCTGCCAGAATGGAAGGACTGCCTTGGGCAATATCAGCTAATGGGCAGGTGTGAAGAAACACTGGTGTACCCTAGAGAGAAAGACTGAGATGTGCTGAGACAGAATCTGACAGAGCTGAAATAAATAAATAAGAAGGATTCTGTGTGCAGTGATTCTAAAATATTTATACAGAAAAAAATGACAATGATATTTTCAGTGGACATGTAATATTTTGCGCTATTAAGTCTTACCTCTACAGTTTGCATCAAGACAGGTTTCAGGGCATCTTTCAATAGCATGGCCAATGGACCACTCACATCCTGTGATGACAAGGTTGTGTAGATTAGATCACACACATACAGACACACACAAACACATGAACACACATACTGACTAAATCCTCTGTGGTGACAGCATCTCCAGATTTGTTTGTAGCTACTACTATCTTGGCCAGCCTCTGCTGCATCTCCTCCACACTGCTGCTGAGGGACAGTATAGCCATGATCTCATTTTCCAGAGAGCCAGGATCCTGAACAGCGCAGACATCCATTAAAATGAACAAATCACCCTTAATTACATTATCAAAAAAGGCACTACGTCAAATTGAAATTATGACACAGATACCTACTGTTGCAGTGTCTGGGTCAATGTCTAATCGGACAAAGCGTCTTATCTCGGTTTCTGTGAAGGTCAAGGGGTCGGATTTCTCAATTCCCAGTTTCTACAGGTCACGAAGGACACTTTGACCATGTCATCATACTTCTGCAATGGATTTGAATTGAATATCTTACTATAGACTGTGTTTTCTATGATTTACCTTCATTCGGTTGAGCTGTGCTGGAGAAAAGGACCTTTGCCCCCTTCTTAGAGGAACCAACAGGTCAAACAAAGCCTGCAAGATTTAAATGTGTGAGGTCATACCAAATGCAAACTGTACAAACACATGAGTATAAACACCCACACACACGAAACACAAACCTGACCTTCTCAGAGAGCTTGGTCTCATAGTGAGCATGTGCTTTAATAGTGTCCATCACCACTTTACTGGTAGCAGAAATGAGCTCATTTTGACCTGAAGCCTGAAGGCTGACCTGGGATCAATGTGTTAGAAAATATTCAAGTTCCATTTGATGAAATCTACTTCTGCATGAAATCTCTGTTGCAAAAGGGTCTCAAACAAACCTCCTCCAATGGTATAACCTGAGAATATCCACCTCCAACAGCAATCCCTGTGAACAAAATGAACCCATGAAAAAAAAAATAATAATCATATAATAAACTTGTTATAAAGGGTAAAATGAAATGGGTAGGCCTAATTGCTAGTTTTGTGAATAAAGTTTTTAAGAAATAAGCTGCACTGCAAGAAAAATCATCAGCAATGATTTTATGGCATAATTATGATTTAGCATCTCAAAATCTCATAATTTCAATTTTTTGTAAATTTCATCGTAGTTGATATCATAATAATTCTGTCTGACTATCGACTTTTGTCATACTTATAACTTTTATCTCTATTTATATAACTATTTGTCAGGGTTTTTCATCTTATAATTTTATACTTTTAATGACTTTAGAAGTCATAATTCTGACTTTTTATGTCGTTATTTGAACTTTTTTTATCACATAATTACAGTGCCGCATTAAACCTGGGCTAACGCAGCTTTGGGCCAAGGTAATAAAATAAGATTTCAATTTAGTTTTAATCTCATTGATGGAATTTGAGGCTTTCACAGATAAAGTTAGCCTATTCCATAGCCTCGGTCCAGCTATTACAAATAGTAAAAAGGTAGCCTAGATATATGTTTTCTAGCTTGATGTTGTGATTACGATCAGTAATCACGTCTTTGCATTTGACCAAAATGATTTGCAGAAATCAAAACACAAGTCCCACTCGCTGTGATAGGCGGCAGAGGATTCTGCTTGGTCTTAAAGCCTTCCTTGAGCGGCTATGTTCACAATTCAAACAATGATTTGGAAAAACAATAATTTATTTATTTGTATGGTCTAGGTGGTCATACGTTGTATTACTGCAAATACGGGACAAACTGATGCCTTAAATACGGGACAATTCCGTATTACACGGAACGGTTGGCAACCCTGTGTAAAATGCGATTGACTCTGGGGCCCCCTAGTGTTCGGGGCCCTGAGCTGCAGCCCATGTTGCCCATTAGGATAACGCGGCCCTGCATAATTATGACTTAGTATGTAATAAGTTTGGATTTTTTCTTATTAAGTGGAAATTGGCTTCCATAGATATAATCTCGGAAACCTGGAGGGAAAAAAAAATTGTCCCTCACCCCTAGCACCAAAACAGAATCCTGGGGAAGGCTCTTTCACGCAAGCAAAAGCGTTGATATTCAGGTGGGCCCCAAAAGCCTGGGCCAGTCCGAGAGCAGTGGTGCGCTTTCCCTCGCCCAATGGAGTAGAAGTAATTCTGGTCACAGTAACAAAATGAAAGCATTATTATTTTTTTTGTCTAATTGCTTGATTACATAGCTTAAGGTGGATGTGAATGCAGTGTGTGATCCACGCTTAATGAAGTGTTGTAAGATCCCATTTAGCGCTTGTGAAAAGTTACTACACTATAAGATTATGCTCATGCACATAATTATATTTCAGGATGCATCCTACCCAGTGACAACCACATATTGCCCATCAGGCTGTTTCTCCATGCGTTTCAGAGAATCCAGTCGTATCTTAGCTCTGCTCCTACCATATGGCTCCACTTCCTCAGAAAACAATCCCACCTCTCTTGCAAGCTGACCAATTGGTTTGCTTTGGCATGAACGGGAGATGTCAGCATCACTGAGAAAATGCATTAGACATTCACATGGGTCAGCAAGAGTCACAAAAGTGTCACTTTACAGAATATGCTTTAATTAAACAATTCCATGCCACAACAGTACCTCAGCTGAGGCTCTTGGGGTTTCTTCTTTGTGTAATCTATGTTCCACTTTCCTGGAGTGTATGTCTGCAGAAACCGCTTTGCACTTTCTACTGTATTCTGGTCAAAATCCAAAAAAGAAATCGTAAGTATTTGTAAAAAATACTTTCATACTGTACAGTATTATTATAAGCATGGGTTTTTTAATGTTTGAAAGAAGTCTCTTATGCTCATTTATCTGCCAAAATTCAGTAAATACAGTGATACTGTAAAATATTATTTAGAATTAAATGATTTTACTTTTTTAATATATTTTAAAATGTAATTTACACCCATGATGAACTCAGCAGCCATTACTCTGTATGTACGTTTTTTTCTGGATTTTGTGATAAACATGAAGTTCAAAAGAACAGCATTTATTTGAAATGGAAATATGTTCTGACATTATAAATGTCTCTTGTTACTTTTGATCAATTTAATGTATCCTCGCTGAATAGAATTATTAATTTCTTCAAAAATGTACTGTACTGACTCTAAAACTTTGAATTGTATAATAATTCTGTGATGCCTAAATTCAGTTGTAGCATTTAAAATGCTTTTAGTCTTTTATTTTGTCATTTATTTATACAAAATATATTAAAAAATAAATAAATCAAGCATTCATTTATCAGTAGGAGTTGGCACGGCGGATTGTGTTTACCAACAGTGGTTTCTGGAAATATTACTGGGCCCATTTAGTAATGTCAATGACAGAATCATGCCGATGAGTAATGCATTGTCGTCTGAGGGCCCGAAGACCATGGGCATCCAACAAAGGTCTCCGGCCTTGACCCTTACGAGATTTCTCCAGTTTCTCAGAATCTTTTGATGATGTTATGCACTGAAGATGATGAGATTTGCAAAGCCTTTGCAATTTGATGTTGAGGAAGGTTGTTTTTAAAGTATTCCACAATATTTTTACGCACTCTTTCACAGATTGGAGAGCCTCTGCCCATCTTTACTTCTGAGAGACTCTGCCACTCTAAGACATCCCTTTTATAGCCAATCAAGTTACAGACCTGATGTCAGTTAACTTATTTAGTTGCTAGATGTTCTCTCAGCTGAATCTTTTCAAAATGTCTTGCTTTTTCAGCCCTTTGTTGCCCCCGTGCCAACTTTTTTGAGACCTGTAGCAGGCATCAAATTTGAAATGAGCTCATTTAGTGGATAAAAGTTAAACATTTCTCAGTTTAAACATTTATGCTCTCTATGTTCTCTTGTGAATAAAATATTGGCTCATGTGATTTTAAAGTCTTTTAGTTTTAATTTTATTAAAATAAAAAAAAACGTCCCAACATTTCCAGAATTCGGGTTGTATTTTTCCTGATATGATACCTTCATCAGCATGGCTACCGTCATGGGTCCGACTCCACCAGGCACTGGGGTGATGTATCCAGCTCGCTCTTTAGCTGAGGGGTAGTGCACATCCCCCACCACCCGTTTTCCACTGGCTTTACTGCTGTCTGTGTGAGAGTCAAAGGTAAACGTGAGCTAAAACCAGCAGCTATTTGATATTCCATTACTGTTTCAAACAAGTAGATAAAGTCAAGCAGAGAGACCTGGTATATGATTGATACCACAGTCTATGACCACCGCCCCCTCCTTCACCCACTCTCCTTTCACCATCTCAGCTCTGCCAGCACCCACAACCAAGATGTCTGCTCTGCCCACCTAAAGAAAGCAAGTTGCTCAAAATTACTCCAATATTCACCTACTCCATTCGTTAAACCGGACTGCATGCCAGGTCAAGGTCTGTACTCCATATTGATAAAGCAAACACTAAATTCATCAACAGAATCATGAGTTCTTCATTGTTGTAAAATCTAGCTGAAGAAATGCTCATGTTCAAAACTGGGAAAAGGGATTTAAAATAGAGCGTGAGAGAAGCAGATGAAACCAACCTGTTCAGCAAGGTCAAGAGTCTTCGAGTGACAGGTGGTCACTGTGGCGTGATTCCATAAGAGCAGATCGTGCATTGGAGCTCCAACGATCTTACTGCGGCCGATCACGACAGCATTCTTCCCCATCACACTCACACCTGCACACATGAATCACACTTGCTCCGTTCCAAAACCCAGTGAGCATTTTAACGTGCACTGTTGACACTAAGCCTGTTCTAAAAGTCTCATTTTAATTGCGCTGTCTTGTTTGAGCCAAATTGTAAAGAAGCATCACATTTATATTTTGTGAAGAAGGCAGAATGCTCAGCATAAAGAAAATACCAGATGGTCAGCATGGTGATAGAAATTTTGGTGGTACATTACAGTATATACTACTGTTCAAAAGGTATGTATGTATTTATTCATTTAAATTGAATTATTATTTTATTTTATTTAGACATTAATACTTTTATTTAGCAAGGATGCAATAAATTGACCAAGAGCGACAAGATGTTTATCATGTTACAAAATTTTCTATTTCATCAAAGAATCCTGAAAAAATGTATCATGATTTTCATAAGACTTTTAGGCAGTACAACTGTTTTTAAAACTGATAATCTGATAAACGGTACTTTACTTTAGATACTTTAGAATCAATTCTGAAGGATCGTGTGACTGTAATGGCAAAAAAAGTTTGCCATCAAAGAAATGGATTACATTTTAATATATCTTTAAATGAAAAGTAGTTAATTTAAATTGTAATAATATTTCACAACATTACTGTGCTTTACTGCATTTTTTGATCAGATAAATGCAGCCTTAGTGAGCATAGAAGGATTTATTTTTGAACAGTAGAGAATTTCCTTACAAAACAAAGTACCAATAAAACATTCTCTATAAGTAAAATGAGGTATTGTACCAAATATTTTTATTTATTTATTAACATCCCGTGGTAACTAGGAATGACAGAAGCTTCAGTCTGGATCCAACCCTTAAATGGTCTGAGATGACGAACACCTGAGAAAAGATAATGCCAACCCCTCAGAGGACTTTGGAGGATGCCAATGCTCAGACAACATACAGAATTACCAAATTTTGCCATAAGTCAAACATTTTAAGGTTCCACAATATATAAATATATTGTGGAAACTTAAATTCCTGTAGAGCTGCTTTGCAACGATTTGTATCGTAAAAAGCGCTATACAAATAAATTTGAATTGAATTGAATTAAAACTTATTAGAGGTGCTGCCCATGTAGGCAGTAGACAGCAAAGAAACTCACTGGGTTTTAAATCAGAGCTCTTTTCTTTATCTTTCTGCCATGTGCCCTTTCTGACGCACCTACATGTGCTGCTAAAAAAGAATGTTCTGGATCCTTCTTTTCTTTCCTTAGGGTGATGGCTCATTTCACCACCCAGTCATAAGATTGCATCGCTCTGTCTGTGTATGTGTATATATAGATTTCACACCTATCCAATCACACTGCACACTGATTGGGCTGTAGTACGAAGGCCCCCTGGACAATCATTCTGACCGTTGAGAGCTAGAGCTCACGGGTAGCGCTTCACAAGATTTCTACCCACCGGTCTGACTGATGAGCTCCATACAGCCATTAGGAGTGCATGGGATGAAACAGTCGCCCAGGTCTCCACGAGACAGCTTCCCTGCATTTACACTGGTCAGGCTGAGAGGAAGACACATTAAATAATATACAGTTACAATGTTCTGTGGAGGTTATTAAAAAAATCGGCTATGCTTTAAGGAAGTTTTTCTGACAATTTGGCATTTTGTTACACCTAATATGACAACTGTAACCTTTTGGAAAGAGGCATGTTTCTATGTTTTATCTAAAGCATAAAGTTTGTGTTTTTTTGCACCGGCATTAAAAAATACAGTTTTTTTATCGTGTGTTTTGAGTTAAAGGGTTAGTTCACCCAAAAATGAAAATTCTGTCATTAATTACTCAGATTATTAATATAAATATGATACCCAGATTTACCTAGCCTTATCTCCAAATGACTACAGCCCCATTGACTCCCTCTGCCAATGCATTGATGAAATTAACAGTTGGATGTGCCAGAACTTTCTTCAGTTAAACAAGGAGAAAACTGAAATCATTGCATTTGGAAACAAAGATGAAGTTCTCAAGGTGAATGAATACCTTGACTCTAGGGGTCAAACAACTAAAAATGAAGTCAAAAATCTTGGGGTGATTCTGGAGACAGACCTTAGTTTTAGTAGTCATGTCAAAGCAGTAACTAAATCAGCATACTATCATCTCAAAAACATTGCAAGAATTAGATGTTTTGTTTCCAGTCAAGACCATTAGACAGCTGCAGCTCATCCAAAACGCTGCTGCCAGGATTCTGACAAGAACCAGAAAATCTGAGCATATCACACCAGTCCTCAGGCCCTTACACTGGCTTCCAGTTACATTTAGGATTGATTTTAAAGTACTTTTACTCGTTCATAAATCACTCAATGGCCTAGGACCTACATATATTGCTGATATGCTCACTGTATATAAACCTAACAGACCACTCAGATCATTAGGATCAAGTCAGTTAGAAATACCAAGGGTTCACACAAAACAAGGGGAGTCCGCTTTTAGCTATTATGCCGCCCACAGTTGGAACTAGCTTCCAGAAAAGATCAGATGTGCTAAAACATTAGCCAAATTTAAATCCAGACTAAAAACTCATCTGTTTAGCTGTGCATTTGTTGAATGCTACGTCCGAACTGACTGCACTGTATTTTATGTATAATACTTTTCTATTCTTAACTGTTTTAAATTAATTTTAAATATTTTTTTATATCATTTTAAAAGATTAAACAGAAGGCTAAAGTAAGTGCTGTGATGGTAAAGAAAATGTGGGCAAAGAAAGACAAGTGTGTTGGTTAATCAGCTGAAAGTAGGACCTCCGAGTTCTATTTGTTTGGTTTCTGGTTAGGGACTGTCTGTAAGCGGAGGGAGTGCGGGAGGGGGAGGGCGATGGACTCACTCAGACGTGAGTGAGGGACACCAGCAGAAGAAAACTGGTGTCATAAGTAAAGTACACCTGCAAGTGTAAAGGTGTACGAGTGCACATCTATAGATTGAGAGATGTGCACAGTCCAGAGGGGGGGACAAAACGCATTCTCTAAGGCATTAAGAGCCGTTTACAAGCAGAGGAAGATGCACACTGTGTATAAAACAGTCTTCGTAAACATGTCTGAAGATTTTGACAGCATGGATGACACAATTTTTTGCCCAGCCTTACTTAATCGAACCAAAATATACAGACGATGAACTGAGAGAGATGGATGTTCTATAGCAGGACGCTGACTCCTGTGTCAGCAGCAGTTCTGTACACACA
The DNA here is from genome assembly GCF_936440315.1 of Barbus barbus. Taxonomy (NCBI): domain Eukaryota; kingdom Metazoa; phylum Chordata; class Actinopteri; order Cypriniformes; family Cyprinidae; genus Barbus; species Barbus barbus. Next base: position 18,377,843 of record NC_136742.1, on the reverse strand, counting down.
TGCATCGTGGTACTCTCATGAACGTGCCAAAGACTGACAGGAAAGAGAAGAAATTGTTGAATAAAGTCGTTGTTTTTGTTCTTTGTGCACAAAAGGTATTCTAGTAGCTTCATAAAATTAGGGTTGAACCACTGATCTAACTAGTGGTCGACCGATATATCGCCATATATTTGGCCTTTTGTTTTTTCAAATATCGGCATTGGCCGATAAGTTTTTCTGTTTGACGGCGCTGAGAATGGCAGCGCCTGCGCACACAGTGCTCACATTCTCCTTCTAAAGCAGAGGTCCCCAACCACCGGGTCATGACCCACTACCTGGCCGTGGAAGAATTCCTACCGGGTCGCGAGAAAGTTCTGGGGAAAATGTGGATAGATATGACCCTCTGTTATTTATTGTGCGTAAATTATTTTTCTAATTATTCTGTATTTTTGTTGTATGCGATTGATAGAGTAGCAATTTGACGATTTCATGTTAAATAAGTAAATAAAGGATTGCTCTGATCTGTCATGGCTAGGGCTTTAAACGGATCGCAGTTGATCCATGATATACGGACCAGGTCAAGACAACACCCTTCGGCATGTGATTCGCAGATTAATTTGCCAATTTACACGTTCAAGCTATTTAAAACCACAAGAAGAAGAAACGAAACAGAACTCAATTCATTACTTGCGCGCTGTTCTCGCACACACCCGATGCCCGCGCAAGCATAGAAACACATACAGCGCTGCATACCGATTTGATTCCTCTTTCATGTATACCTGCATTTAAGATACATATGCATGGGGGGTTGCGGTTACGTCGCAATACTGGAAATATTTCTGTTTTAAACCATGAAGGCGAGCCAATGGATATCACAAAAGCAACGTACAAACTTTGCTCAATAGTTATGCAAGTGAATGTCTTAACTTCAGTCATACAGAAAGTGAAAGTAAAAAAACTTTTCTAATGCTGCATTAACAGCGCATATTCTCTCAGAGACAAGAGACGAATCTACTTCAACATGTGCTGATAACAGTATAAAAGAATTTAAAGACCCCATCCACAAAACTTATTATATCGGCTTTATATCGGCCATCGACCACCCTGCTTTCCAAGATATCGGCATCGGCTGTCAAAAAGACCTATATCGGTCGACCAATAGATGTCACATGGACTATTTTACGATCTCCTTACTACCTTTCTGGGCCTTAAACATGTCAGTTGCGTTGCTGTCTATGCATGGTCAGAAAGCTCTCGGCTCTCAAAAATATCTTGATTTGTGTTCTGAAAATGAGCGAAGGTCTTACAGGTTTGGAACGACATGAAGGTGAGTAATTAATGACAGAATCTTCATTTTTGGGTGAACTAAACCTTTAAAGAAGCAAACTGACAGCACTGTTGCAAGATCGTATTACTGATTTGAAATATGTTATTGAAACAATCTTGACAAACAGTTTTGGAGATTTCAGTCTTTCTGCATCACCTTTCCTATTAAAAGTTTCCTATTAAAATGACAACCAGCAGCTTCCAGTCAAAAACCTCAATATAGCTCCAGTTAGTATTCACAATAAACACATTTTAAATCGCATACGGTAACACAAGTGATCCATTCCCCATAAGTATGCTGCATAAATCTGATAAAACTCTCATAGGATGCCTCAAGAGCCTGCAGGTGTATATTGCTTATTTGTGCAGATTTTAGACTCAGTTGCCCCTCAAAACTATTTTTACTTAGATAACTCATCTGAAATCAGTAAAAAAGGCCAATATTCACACACATCAACAAAAAAGGCCTTTGGCCTTCTGACTTTTGAGTGGAAAAAACAGATAAGGGAGCCAAATAGAGTGATTAGACCTGGAAACTAGACCTAGCAGAGGCCCAATGGATCATACGATGGAAAAAAGTGTGTAAAATGCAACAACTTGACTTTGTAAAGAAAACAGTCTGCACTACCTGTCTATTCCAGTTAGTTTATCAAGAATAAATTCACTATCAGGCCCCTTTTCGCTGTCTTGCTTCTCAAACATACATTTCAAGCAAATAACACCTACCCATCCACATCTTTGTCTGGGGACACAGCATTGGTTACTTTCTCTGTTTTTATTGTGTTGATGGAGTCAAGCGGTAGTTGTACGATGAGGCCATGGACCGCAGGATTCTCATTCACTGCAACTATACTTCGCAGGACCTTAAGAAAATCAGTGAGATCAGCCTTCAGAATCAAATCCTTTTTGTCACAAAATTGTTTCATTTGTTATTTGTCATATATATTTAACAGCTCAGAATGCATTTATCCATTTCAAACTCTGACCAAAACTATATCAGAATGAACTGCATGGTTCAAAATTGGTTTGAACTGAAGACATCCAAAGGCTCTAATCTTCATTATAATGAATTGTAAGTAATGTTGAGACGTATAAAGAGAGAAAGGATGCAAAACAAGACAAGGTGAATCACACTGTTGTTTTTGCTTGGGGCATGTTTCTCTTACTTCATCCTCTGTGGCTGTCTCGGGAAGCCTAATGTGGTTCGCATTGATCCCAATCTATGCAAGAGAGGAAGACAGTGTCAGCAAGAGGTTTATGATGAACATGATTTCTGTTTATTAAATCAGCTCACTGAACCTCAGCCGCTGCCTTGAGCTTCATGCTGATATAGAGGTTTGAGTCATCTCTGTCCCCAACCTACAACAAAACACAGGGTATATGAGTGTGTGAAAAGAGTACAAAAAGTAAAAAATGTAATTGATCTAATGTGTATAAAGTAGATATTTTTAGTTTAATACTTCTAGACATTTTACACTTTTATGCCCTATAAAAACAGAATCAGCAAACATCTCACTCAAATGTAATACTGATTTAAATTTTACATAATAATTGTGTATTGTGTAAAAGTCTAATGTTGTAATATTTCAGTGAAAATGTTTTTCTCAAAGTATGTGTAATGTTCTACTATTTGTGTAAATATAAAAATGCCTAACATGTAAATGTTGTATGTTTTATATATTTACTAAATTTAATATTTATGAACATTCATGAATACATAAACAATATACAAATATTTGTAATATATAATATTGCATTTTGATATGAAAATTTAAATGCATTATTTTTGTTCTAAAGTTTTAAATCTGGTTATTGAAATGTAATGGTCAAAAATGTTTTGATCAAAACAGACCAAAAATATTTATAAGAACAACAAAACAACACAGTTCAGGCAGTGAGATCATTATGGTCCAAGAAATGAGTCACACACCATATCAATGTTATCTTATCATGGTGACCTTAAACTAACACACCTTTCTTTCACGTTGCACACTTATGCATTTATCAACACATGACCATGAAGCCATAGGGAGATTTTAGCACAACACCCACAACCGTGAGAGAAAAGAAAATGGCACATTACCAAATGACCATCTGGAGTAGAACGAACGAAAAAAGAATAAAGAAGAAAGATGAGTCAGATTATCAGGAGAGATCAAAAATTATACAGCAAGCTATCACCACAAGGTTTATTATACGGTCCAAAATAATGAGCGAGAGGTCCAGACTGACCTGCAGCACAACCAAGCCGGGCCTGAAGCCTGAGAACTGATTCTTCATCTCTGCTACCTCCTTCTTCAGTTGCTCCTTCACCTGTCTGGACAAAAAGTGCAGAATGGCATTAAATCTAACTAAAGGGTATTTTAAATTATTGTTTGATCTCAAATAATAAATGCGCACATGTATTTAACAAAAATACTATATAAGTTGCTATCCTAAAGCTGAACTTCACCTAAATGTTCTAATGTCCTTCTCATAAAGTGTATTAAGTACAATTAAAATATAATATACATAGATAATGATTAATAACAATGGCATTGTAATGTAAATATAAAGTATATAAATAATTATATTAATAGATTATTACATATTATATACTGAACTTCGGGGTCTGTAAGATTTTTAAATGCTTTTTAAGTCTCACCAAGGCTAAATTTATTTGACACAGTAAAAACAGGAATATTATAAAATATCTTTAAAGAACTTTTTTATTTATATATAATCTATTTAATTTTGTATTTAATTATATAATTTATATATATATATATATATATATATGTATATATATAATATATTTTAAAATTGTATATATTCCTTTAATGGCAAAGATGATTTTTCATAAATGATTACGCCAGTCTTCAGTGTCGCATGATCCTTCAGAAATCATTCTATACTGATTTGAAACATTTCTTATTATCATCAATGTTGAAAATAATTGTGCTATTAAATATTTTTGGTAGAATTATTTTTTCAAGATTTGTTGATGAACAGAAAGTCAAAAAACAACAACAACAAAACATTCATTTAATTTTGTAATAATGTAAAAGTCTGAATTAAATTATTTCTTTAAAAAAATGACTGACCCCAAACTTTTCAAAGGTAGTAGTGTATATATTGACTTAATGATAAATTATTATATAATTTAATAATTAGATTTTAAAAATGAAATGAATATAAGCATAAAAAAAGCAATTTGAAACATCTCTGTATCCAAAAAAGGAGGTCGTTGGCCTAAAAAGGCACCCGATCCACCTGATCTGCAGGGGCCCTCAAACTCACTGTGCGGTCTTGTTTCCAGATACAATGGTTGCCATGGTGCACTGGCTGTCCCGGTATCTCAAAGCTCCTCGCCGGAGCACAGAGGCAGTTGCAGCAAACATCTCCAGCTACTGAGCACAACACAGTGGCAAAGTTAGCAAGAAAACATAATAGACAGAGAAAAAAAACACCTGAAAATAGAGTTGCTTCAGTATTCTACACATATCAAGACCTGTCCTGTGGAAAAACGTAGCCTGCACAGCCACCCTCCCTCTCGGCTTTCTGCAAGCGTCTCCTCTGCTGTCACAGGAAACTGTGCAGTGTGCAGCTCCCAAACCAGAGTGTTATCACTGGATCCAGCAGCAGCATTCCAGACTATTCCAGTACGAGTGGGCAAGCAAGCTGATAAAGGAGCCCTGTCAAGGCTGCAAAGCTTAGACAAGCTCAAACAATCACATGGTTTGCGGAAAAAGCATGCACAGGGCCAAAGAGGTTAAAATACAACTGCTGTGCTGCGGAGGAAGTGGGCTGTTCCACAGCAAAGAGCCAGGCAGCCAATCAGGGATGCTTTGAGCTGGGACAGGAACAGTCTTGGGACTCTGAGCTCTGTCTCCTCCTCTTCTTTCTGCCTGTGAAAGAACTCCAACATGTGATTTCTAAAACAGAGTACCTCCTTCTCATGCCTCTTTAAGCAGGCCAAAGCCTTCAAAACAGCTGTCAAGTCCAACAAGCTCTGGGAGGAGCCTAGAGCAAGAAGTCTAAACACTAGATTTTTGTTCATGTGCTGCCTGCAAACAAACTCATACAAGCATTTGTTTGTTTTAAGGCATTTTTGCCATGATGCTGAAAATGATATAGGGGCACTGTCTTAATTTTGTAAGTTTGCAGTGTTATAGATTTCATTGGCACTCTTTAAAATGCATTTCAGGCACAACTACTGAAAAACTCAATTATTTAAAACTTATACATATATTACATAGGTTATCTCACATATGCAGTCCGAGTGGAGAAACTGTAGACAACAGAAAACTCCAGGAACATCATGACACGTTTCTCCACCAGCTTTCCGTAAAAAACAAACGAAACGGTTTGTTGTTACTTTAGGGCCCTCTAGTGAGAAACTGTTAAATAACAACTTTGAAATGTTCACTAGACTGATTCCTTTAATCTAAACCCACTGAATTCAATATGTGGGCGTTTATTCACTTTATTTTTGGCAGATTATTTTTGTGACACTTTTACACAATGCCTTCACAATAAATAAATCAAACTAAACAGAGTATAAATAAAAATAAATTTTTATTTATTTATTTATTTATTCATTCATTCTTTTTTCCCCAAAAAATGATGACTATTGCTCAGATGTGGTGTAATTTCCAACACAACCAACAATTTCATCTTAATACAAAAAACAAACAAACAAAAATGTATTTGTTATGATAACTTGTTATCTACATACTTTGCCATTTGAAAACAGATTAATTCAGATGTTCAACCAACTGTCCAGTCGAAAAAAATTGAATTATTTGGCATGTGTATCTACTGTTTTTATACAGTTCTAAATAAATAAATAGAAAGTATATTTCTATATCAAATAAATGCTCTTCTTTTGAATTATAATTAAAGTTTCACAATTTTATTAATCATTGAGGATAACATTAAGAAATGTTTCTAGAGCAGCAAATTAGCATATTAAAATTATTTCTAAAGAATAATGTGACACTGAAGACTGGAGTAATGATGCTGAAAATTCAGCTTTGCCTTCACAGGAATAAAATTACATTTAAAAAATATATACTAAAATATAAAACCGTCATTTTACGTTGTAAGGTCATACTGTGCTTAAAGGCTTTGAAAATAAATACACCTATAAATGAATAAAAATCCCCTGAAAATCGACTGCAAGGAGCAAGTATTTCCAAGTAATAATAATACAAATTTAATGTCTAACAGTGACCACTAGGAGGCAATATCGCATCATTAGATGCTATTAGTGTAAGTGTCAGGTTATCTGTTCCATATCATTTAATGACAAATATAAACCCAGTAAGAACACATACAAAAAATATAGCTTACTTTTTTATATAAATGCTTTTATTTCTCAACAGAAGGTTGACATGCATTTCCTCTTAAATAAAATGTATTTCATTGAATGTAAACTTAATGTAAACAGATTTAATAGAACAGCAATGAAAGTCACAAAAAAATAAAATACACTGCAATCTACAAAGAAAATCACATCAATGTATGTTAATCTTTTAAACCACAACTGTGCTTTTCTCATATACAGCCCAATCTCTGATGTCTCATCATGTGAATCCTCACAAATGAACAGTCTATCTGGCTATTCACCATGCAGATCCACCAGGCTCTCCAGAACACCATTAGTGTCCTATAAGTATTAAAATCATTAGGATTATTTCCTGCTCAAGGGACATTAGAGTGTAATTGCTCTGGTCTGACTGATCTTGTTAGCTAAATAATATAAGCCTGACTTCCTCCTGGTGCTGTGGAAAAAGTATTTGAAGAGAGATTTTACACTTACACACGTCGCTAGAAGTAGGTCCATTACATCATGCAACATGAGTCACTGAGACGCCACTGACCCAGAACTCCTGGACTGATGATCAAACCAGAGCTGGAAACTGGGTACACATAGCAATAATACACAGTTAAATACAAATACACAGTTAATCCATTGCCAGAGGTGTAGAATAAGCCAGAATGCCTTTGCATTGCATACCATTTATTATCAGTAAGAATCCAACAAAATGTTTTCATTGATTTTCTACTTCTTATTTGTCTTCAAAACATGCTGAACAGGCCACTCAAATCCCTCAAGACCCACACAAGTTCTCTGGCAGTGGTATGTTATCAGTTCATAAAAGCAGGGCAAAATAAAATCATTTTGTAGCTTCAAGTTACAGCTTCCATAAAGTGCAATATCATATGAATTTGAACACCACAATTCTCATGCTTTTGCTATTATTTTGGGAATGCATTAATACTTTACATGTAGCTGATTACACACTTTATATTTCATCTCACACACACACACGTTGGTTTTTGTGGTTTATGTGGACTCTCCATAGGCGTAATGGTTTTTATACTGAACAAACTGTGTGTGCTGTTGCCCTACACCAACCCTACACCTAAACTTAGCCCTCACAGGAGACTTTGTGCATTTTTAGATTTTCAAAAACACACCATTTAGTATGCAGTGTCTTCATAAACCACCTTCATATTGTAATACCTCTGTCATACCCATGTCATTATACAAATTTGTGTCCTCATAAACCACATAAACATGCACACACACACACACACACACACACACACAATATATACAACCCGAATTCCAGAAATATCGGGATGTTTTTTAAATTTGAGGGGGTGGTGATGGCGCAGTGGATAAGACACATGCCTTTGGTGTGAGAGACCCGGGTTCAAATCCACTGTGAGACACCAATGTGTCCCTGAGCAAGACACTTAACCCCCTAGTTGCTCCAGAGGCGTGCGACCTCTGACATATATAGCAATTGTAAGTCGCTTTGGATAAAAGCGTCAGCTAAAATGAATAAATGTAAATGTAAATTTTAATAAAATGAAAACTAAAAGAATTTCAAATCACATATGCCAATGTTTTATTCACAACAGAACATAGATAACAAAGGTTTAAACTGAGAAATTGTACAATTGTATGCACAAAATGAGCTAATTTCAAATGTGATGCCTGCTACAGGTCTCAAAATAGTTGGGACGGGGTCATGTTTACCATGGTGTAACATCTCCTCTTCTTTTCAAAACAGTTTGAAGACGTCTGCCTCTGCCCATCTTTACTTCTGAGACACTCTGCCTCTCTAAGACATCCCTTTTATAGCTAATCATGTTACAGACCTGATGTCAGTTAACTTAATTAGTTGCTAGATGTTCTCTCAGCTGAATCTTTTCAAAATTTCTTGCTTTTTCAGCCCTTTGTTTCCCCCGTGCCAACTTTTTTGAGACCTGTAGCAGGCATCAAATTTGAAATGAGCTCATTTAGTGGATGAAAGTGTAAAATTTCCCCGTTTAAACATCTATGTTCTATTGTGAATAAAATATTGACTCATGTGATTTGAAAGTCTTTTAGTTTACATTTTATTCAAATTTAAAAACGTCCTAACATTTCTGGAATTCGGGTTGTATTTATATATATATATGAAGAGTTCATTTGCAAAAACAGATAACTCCGTTTTTTAACCATTTTCAAAAATCAAGTTTTTTCATTGTGCATTCCAATTAATTTCAATCCAACTGCAGTTGGGTTATTTTGATTAGGTACAAAATTACTAAAAAATACTAGCTAACTAACAGAGTAAAAACATGATAGCATAATCTGTTTTTCTAATTATCTGTTTTTGCAAATAAACTTCATATATATACATATATAAAAAAAATATAAATAAAATAAAAAATAAATAAAAACAAATCACAAAAATCTAACCTTTCATTGGATAATAAGAATTTAAAATGGGGGGGGGGGGGGGGGGGGGATATCATTATGAAATAAATGTTTTTCTCTAATACACATTGGCCACAATTAACGGCACCCTTTTATTCAATACTTTTTGAAACCTCCATTTGCCAGTTTAACAGCTCTAAATTTTCTCCTATAATGCCTGATGAGGTTAGAGAACACCTGGCAAGAGATTAGAGACCATTCCTTCATCCAGAATCTCTCCAGACCATTTAGATTCCCAGCTCTGGTGCTGTCAGCAGATAGACAGGGGACACAGAGGTAAGTGCAATACAAACAACAGGTTTATTGAAAAGCAGCAGTGGTGAATGAGATGAGCAGTATGTCCGGGTAAGCGGGCGGAGAATGGGAAAGTCTCTTGGGGCTTATCTGAGTGTAAATATCCTTGTTTCCTAATCCAGGGGATCCAGAGGGAACAGCGGAGAGTGGAGACGGTGGAGCACAGGAGCGATGAAGAACGGGGACAGGAAGACAGGAGCAACTGGTAGGTAGACAAAATGTAAGTGGGTCAGGTTAGTGAAAACAGAATGTTTGAGACCAGACAGTGAGTGAATGGGAGGAGTGCAGGGATGTAGTGCTGCTGATTAGTGCTGACAAGTGGCGGTGATCAGAAATCAGGGGATTGGGATCTGGTGAGTGTCGTTGTTGGAGAATGCGGTGACTGTGGTGACTCTCTGATAGGTGCTTCTTCTCTTCAGTTCACCCCACTCATTTTCTACAAGGGTTCAGGTCAGAGGACTGGAATGGCCATAGCAGAAGCTTAGTTTTGTGCTCAGTGACCCATTTTTGTGTTGTTTTTGAGGTTTGTGTTTGGATTATTGTCCAGTTGGAAGATCCAAACATGGCCCATTATAAGATTTCTAACAGAATCAGTCACTTCTTGATTTTTTTATCTGTTGGTATTTGATAGAATCCATGATGCCATGTGTCTAAACAAGATGTCCAGGACCTCCAGCAGAAATATAGGCCTACAACATCAAAAATACAACAGTGTATTTCATTGTACACATGGGGTATTTTTTTATCCCTGTGTTCACCAAACCCATCTTGGTTTGCTGCTAAAAAGTTCATTTTTTAGTTTCATCTGACCATAGAAGCCAGTCCCATTTGAAGTTCCAGTCGTGTCTGATAACTGAATATGCTGGAGTTTGTTTTTGGATGAGCTGGGAGAATTTTTCTTGAAACCCTCCCAAACAACATGTGGTGATGTAGGTGCTGTTTGACAATTTTTTTTTAAGGTTTTCTGACCCCGAGACTCAACTATTCTCTGCAGTTCTCCAGCTTGTGGTCCTTGGAGAGTCTTTAGCCACTCAAACTCTCCTTCTCACCGTGCATTAGGACGATATAGACACACGTCCTCTTCCAGGCAGTTTCGTAACATTTTAAGATGATTGGAAATTCTTAATTATTGCCCTTATGGTGGAAATGGGAATTTTCACTGCTCTAGCTCTTTTCTTAAAGCCACTTCACTAATTTGTGAAGCTCAATTATCTTTTGCTGCACATCAGAAATATATTCTTTGGTTTATCTCATTGTGATGGATGATTAAGGGAATTTGGGCTTTGTTTTCCCTCCTATTTATATTTCTGTGAAACAGGAAGCCATGGCTGGATAATTTCATGTTCATAATCACCCTGGAGTGCTCAAAATTGTGAATATGAATGGGAATATACATCAGAGATATTTTACTCATAAGCATTTCTAGGGGTGCCAATAATTGTGTCCAACCTGTATTTGAGAAAAAAAAAAACATTTATTTCATAATGATATTACCCCCCCATTTTAAATTGTTATTATCCAATGAAGGGTTAGATTTTTGTGAATTTTTTAAATAAAAGATCAAAAGGATTAACAATGCAGATTAATTTTCACAGCCATCTTTGATCATATTTAGTTTACCAAGGGTGCCGATATTTTTGGCCATGACTGTATATATATGTATACACACACACACACACATACATACATGCATATACAGTACATACACAATGCAGAAAAAAACAAAAAACATTTTCCAAACCAAATCATAGTCTCCACAAAAATATTCAGCAGCACAACCTTTTTCAACATCGATAATAATAAGAAATGATTCTTGAGCACCAAATCAGAATATTAGAATGCTTTATGAAGGATCATGTGAAACTGAAGACTGGAGTAATGAGGCCTGAATTCATTGCCATCAAGAGAATAAATTTAAATTTTAAATACATTAAAATAGAAAACACTTTTTAAATTGTAATATATTATTTCACAACATTATTGTTCACTGTATTTTGTAAATAAATATATGCAGCCTTAGCAAGCATAAAACACTTCTTCAAATAAAACCCTACAAGTTATTATGCACAAACATTATATTCTTTTTTTTTATATATATATAAAATAATAAAATATTAAATAAGAATGTAATACTATTTAACACTTTTTATCATATAGAAAGTTTTTTTTATAAATTTTCCCAGTGCAAAAAAGAAAAGAAAAAGCAAAACAAATGAGAAGAAGAAGAAAAAAGGATTGCACCTGACCTCATGCTTGCAATTAAGAAATGAAATGGCATTTTTCTTTGGTTGTTTAAAATGACGTGGCTAGCTGAGAAAGCCCTGATTCCTGATGCAATCACATGAAATCATTCTGACAGCACTGCTTGTGATCTTGATTCACAAAGGGGCATCCTCCACCCATGTGATGACAGATATTCTACTTCTCCACCAGCTCTTCCTCTAGAGCCTAAACGTTCCCTCTTCACACACACCTTTGCTGACAAGCTCAAACTTGCATATGACATGACGCTAATAGTACTAAGAACTGTGTGGGTGTATGTGTGGGCAGCTTGCTTGTTGAGCAGATTGGCCCGCCCATATGAAAATTATGTCCTTATCAGGGTGGAAGAATTCCCCAGAGAAACATGAGCTAGCCGAAACACAGACAGAGAAGGAAAGTTGAAGAGATTGGTACATGTTTTACATATACACAGTAGTTCAGTGCTAGGAGACACACAGCCATGCACATGTTCTCTGCAATATGCAAAGATGGCCCAATTATCTGAGTTCTTTTGGCCTTCTGCAACATTTTCTTTCTTTTTTCCATCTAAAGTAATGGACTGGAAATGACAGAGCACTTTATTTGCAGTCTGCTCTTACTTTTTAAGTCACTAAGGACAGAGCATTTCGCAGCTCAGATCTCTAATTTCTCAACCTAGGGGTGTGAAAGCAAATTTACTTTGTGCTTCTTTCTGTTGAGGTGAAAATCACATTTATTCCTGAACAAGTGTGGTCGGTCACCTCTGTCCTACTTATGTCGTCCAGCAGCCTTAATCCTCATAAAACAGAGTAAGCAAGTCATAGCGCGATAAATCAGCTGTGGTGATCACTGGCGGAAATGAAGAGATGAGACATGGTGATTTAGGGGCATCGCTGTGATTTTTTTCTCCCTGGATGGCAGCCTGGACACACTTGTGTCAAAACTCATGTAAAGGTAGGATGGCACATCCCTAAATGGGTCATTGAACTGGGACAGTGTAGAATATTTACAAGGGTGAAAGAAATATTGCATTCGAGATCAACCTAAAAGCAGATTCACATAAGTCAGCCTTATGCTTATGCGCAAACTTAAAATAAATAGTTCACCCAAAAATGAAAATTCGCAGAAAGGTCCATCAGCCACAGGCCATTCCAAAATGTAGATGAGTTTTATTATTATCAGAAAAAGTTTTGAAGAAGTTTAGCATTGTCAGTTGCTTACCAATGAATAATCTATAGTGAATGGGTGCCTGAGAGTCCAAACAGCTGATAAATGTATCAAAATGATTTACATCACAACTCCAGCTCCTCAATTAACAGTTTGTGAAGTGAAAAGCTGCATGCTTGTAAGAAACAAAACTAACATTAAGATGTTTTTAACTTCAAACCATTGCTTTAATATAAAATACAAGTATGTCTCTCCAACCAGGACATGTAATTATGTATTATGGGCTTGTATTTTAGCCAGAAGCAACGTTTAAAGTTAATATCTTTATCATGGATTTGTTTTGTTTCTTTATAAAATGTATCTTTTCACTTAACTTCAGTCATGCTGATTAATTATTATTGTGATGCTTTTATCAGATGTTTGAACTCTCGTTCTGACAACTCCCATTCACTACAGAAGATCAACTAATGAGCAAGTGACGCTAAATTTCTCCAAATCTGTTTCAATGAAGAAATAAACTGAAAAATTAATTTTCGACTTGGAGGGCCTGAGGGTGAGTAAGCTTTCAGAAAATTTTAATTTTTTGAAGAACTATTGTGGGCCAAAATCAATGCTGAGCTTTTATTGCTGATCCTACTGTACCTAGAAATTGCATGAATCATCAAACTTTCATAGTCAACAAGGTTTACAGTCATTGTGATAGCACAAGAAAGGGGTAATGTACAGCAACGATGTTGATTATTGCTGAATAAACAGCAACAGGGGGATCAGGAAAAAGATGAACAATGCAAAGATTATAGTAATATTAATCCTTAAAGGGATAGTTCACCCAAAATGAAAATTCTGTCATTAATTACTCACCTTCAAGTCTTTCCAGACCCGTAAGACCTTCGGGACACAAATTAAGATATTTTTGATGAAATCCGAGAGCTTTCTGACCCTGCATAGGCAGCAATGCAACTGAAATATTCCCAGGTCCAGAAAGGTAGTAAGGACATCGGTAAAACAGTCCATGTGACATCATGGTTCAATCACAATTTTACGATTTTACGAATAGTTCCAGGCAGGTTTTTGAGCCTGTAAGTCACGACTTACGACTCACGACTTTGTAGCATTTAGGCAAGTCACGCCAAACTGCCTGAGCGCAAGGAATTGTGGTAGCTAGATGTAAACAAACAAGCAAGACTGACCGTACGGGGCTTATGCTCATTTGTAATCATTTCTATCGCCAAAGGTGCTTACTCCTTGCTTATTTGAGGGAAATGGAGGAGGAAAACGGCGCATAAGGCAAGAGAAGCTGTTATACCTTTTATTTGACGTTATTTGTATATTTGGAAATGCATCTGTAGGGGTTGCCATTGTTGTTTAGCGGGCTATGTGGCGTCACGGTTTGACTGCCGTTCCAGTGCACTTTCATGGGTAGAAGGTTGGAAAACGTCTCAGGTTACGTATGTAATCATGATTCCCTGAAGGGAACGAGATGCTGCGTCGAAACGCTTATGGGAACGCCTTCATACTCTGAATATTATGTGCAATCAGTCCGAAGGAGGGCGAGGCGTCACGGGCGGGGTGACGTCACGACCAGGAAGTATAAAAGCACGTGCGGCGGAGCCGGCTTCAGCTTCAAGTCATGAAGCAAGCGCGGGCAGGGATGCTGGAAGTGTGGCTACGCGACGCAGTGTCTCGTTGCCTTCAGGGAGCCATGGTTACATATGTAACCTGAGACGTTCCCTTCCAGGAACTTCGAGCTGCGTCGAAACGCTTATGGGAGCGAGATTCCAACGCCGCCAGACTGACAAGTCCCTGCCTGGTGTCAGGACGAGAGGACGGATGAGCCTGGAGTGGCTCGGATGTCGAGGTTATAGAACCTGGAGAAAGTCAGGGGCGTGGACCACCCAGCAGCGTTGCAGATGTCCTGAACCGGGACACCTGCCCAGAGGGCCTTGGAGGCTGCCACAACTCGGGTCGAGTGCGCTCTGACTCCCAGCGGCGGGGGATGCTCAGTATGCCTCGTATGCCAGAAAGATGGCATCCACTATCCACCTGCAAAGAGTGGGCTTCGTAGCAGGAAGACCCCTCTTAGGGGGACCATAGCACACAAGCAGTTGGTCCGATTTCCTCCACAGGGATGTCCTGTGGATGTAAGTGCCCAGTGCTCGCACTGGACACATACAGTTGTGCTTCTCCTGGTCTGGGTCCCTGAAGGGAGGAGGACAGAAGGCCTGGAGTAAGACTGGCTGTGGTACGACCGATAGGACCTTAGGTACATACCCCACGCGGGGGTAGAGAAATACTTTCGCCATGCCGGGCATAAAGTCAATAGAGGCCGTAGACAGGGCCTGAAGGTCACTCACCCTCCTCAGAGAGGTGATAGCCAGCAAGAAAGCGGTCTTAATGGTGAGGAGTCTCCGAGTTATCTCCTCAATAGGCTCGAAAGGTGCCCTGCACAGAGCCTCCAGAACCACAGCCAGGTCCCACGTAGGGACGCGGGAGCGTACCGGCGGCCTCAGCCTCAGTGCACTGCGGAGGAAACGTGTAACTAGGGGGTGTCTACCCACTGTCTGGCCACTAATAGGGGCGTGGTATGTGCCTGGCCAAAAACTCTCCAAATCTGCTTCACCACCTCGGGGTGAAGCATCCATTCCCCGGGCCTCGGCCCCTGTCTCGACAGGACGTCTGCTCACACATTGAGATGCCCAGGAATGTGCACAGCTCTCAGTGATAGGAGCTTGCCCTGGGACCACACAAGGATCTGGTGTGCCAGCTTGTACAAGGGGCGTGACCGCAGACCTCCTTGGTGGTTGATGTAAGAGACCACTGCCGTGCTGTCGGGGCTCACCAGCACGTGGTGATCTCTTAGGTCTGGGAGGAAGTGCTTGAGTGCACGGAACACAGCTAGGATCTCTAGCCAGTTGATATGCCATGTCAGGTGGCGACCACTCCACAGACCGTGGGCAGGGTGGCCACTCATGACCGCACCCCAACCGGTGAGGGAGGCGTCCGTCGCAAGCGAGACGCGGCGACAAGGAGCCCCCAGCACCGGGCCCTGAGACAAGAACCAAGGGTTCCTCCACATGTCTAAGGCATGAATATAGCGGCGTGACACTTTGACAGCGCAGAGCGGATTCCCCCTCAGGGAAACCCCCTTGGTCTTGAGCCACCACTGTAGGGGTCTCATGTACAGCAGGCCGAACGGGATCACGTTGGACGCAGCTTCCATAAGCCCAAGCAGCCTCTGCCACTGCTTGACAGTGAGTGACTGGCCCTCTCGTACTCTCATGACTGCATTGAGGATCGACTCGATCCGAGCAGGGGACAACCGGGCCCGCATTGTGGTCGAATCCCACACCACGCCTAGATAAGTGGTTCTCTGAGCTGGAGAAAGCACACTTTTCCTGGCGTTTAGTCTTAACCCCAAGTCTTTCATGTGGGCGAGAACGACATCTCGATGCCGAATCGCCAACCGCTCTGAATGAGCGAGGATCAACCAATCGTCGATATAGTTCAGTATGCGGATGCCCTGAAACCGCAATGGGGGCAGTGCCGCATCCACACACTTGGTGAAAGTGCGGGGTGAGAGTGCTAGGACGAAGGGAAGAACCCGATACTAGTACGCTTTGCCCCCGAAAGCGAACCTCAGGAACTTCCTGTGAGAAGGAAGGATGGAGACATGGAAGTAGGCGTCTTTGAGATCTATCGTGACAAACCAGTCCTTGGACCTGATTTGAGACAAGACCTGCTTGACAGTAAGCATCTTGAACTTCAGTTTTCTGACTGAGCGGTTCAGTAGACGCAAATCCAGTATGGGCCTCAGCCCTCCATCCTTCTTTGGAACAATGAAGTATTGGCTGTAGAAGCCGGTCTGGGTGCTGTGAGGAGGAACCAACTCGATGGCTTCCTTCCTTAGCAAAGTAACGACTTCCTGTTCCAGAACCAGAGCTTGCTCGGGGCGGACCGCAGTCATAACAACCCCGTTGAACGGCGGGGGTGGCCCGCCGAACTGCATGCGATAGCCATTCGCTATGGTTTGCAGGACCCAACGAGACACATTCGGCAGTCGCTGCCAGGCTGCCAAATGATCTACTAAGGGAATCAGTCTCTCAAGACTGACCTCTGGTGTAATAGAGGCGGCCAGACCGTTGTCTCGAAGCGGCGCACCGGAAGGAGACGCGAGGTCTGGCTGCTGAGGCGAGTTTCTCGGCTCCGCTGCGCTCACGGGCGGAAAGACCTGAGATGAACACTCGCTGGGACCAGCTGCGCCCTGGAACAGCGGCAGGGTTAGCAGACAAGTCCCTGGAGGTCACTGAGGTGAGGCGGTCACCGTGTGCCGCGGTGTAAGCCGCTCCACCCCAGTAGGGGTCGCCCTACACGGTCCTGGGGCTTGCCCGTCAGGACCTTTTGCGCTTCCCTGCGCGAGGAGCTGGTATGCGGAGGACGCTGTGCCCGCCCAGCAGCCCCCTGCCGCATACCCTCTGCCCACTTAAAAAAGATGTTGTATGCAGAGGCTTAGTGCGCAGCGCAGGAGCCTTCAAAGACAATGCCGTCGAGGGAGACAGATAGCTCGCAAGCGTCTGCTCGACCGGCGGCATCGCCCTGTACCCGCGCTCATTCAATTCCCTAACGTTGCCATAATAATCAGCGGCGGGAATGAAAGGTCGGGACGAAAAAGGTTTCACCCACGATTTTCGACACCTCGGTGTGGAGATCGGGGAAAACGGAAGGCTCCTGTGTAGAGGTGGCAGCCGCGAGCGCAGAAAACGCTTATCCAAACAGCTAGTCTGCGGCTCAGATGCTCTCTTGGGGGACCAGCTGATGTCAAGCTTGGCCACTGCCCGAGTAACCACCTCTAAAAGCTCCTCATACTGGGGCGAACGAGGCGGCGAAACCTCGTGAACGCTTGTCACATCAACCTCCTTGGAGGAAGAGAGACGAAGCGTTGAGCCCTCGTCTCGGGGGGAAGAGACCGCTTCCAAACCGAGAGACAGGGTGCCAGATCTGCGAGCCCCACGAGTGCAGCCGCCGCTCTGCCTCGGCAGAAGCGGGACCAACACTGCGTGGAGAGCTCGTGAAGGCTCCCTCCTCGAAGAGAGCCCTCCGGGTGAGGAGTGTAAGCAGCGACAGCCGCTCGCAATGAGGGCAACTGGCTCCCTCGAGAGCCGATTTCGCATGCTCCGCACCCAGGCAGACCACACACAGATCGTGTGTGTACCCACTCATGATGTAGCGAGGGCAAGGACGCACACACAATCGCCTTTTCCTTTTTTCTCTTGTTACCCTCAGGTTCTGGCATTATTGCTATACTGCTTTATTTCTTTGGACAGACAACAATAAATAGGACTGACACACACACGCACGCACGCACGCACACACACACACACACACAGAGCGCTTTGCTGAATGACAGAAAGCTGAAGCCAGCTCCGCCCTACGTGCTTTTATACTTCCTGGTCGTGACGTCACCCCACCCATGACGCCTCGCCCTCCTTCGGACTGATTGTACATACTATTCAGAGCATGGTCACGCTGAAGGCGTTCCCATAAGCGTTTCGACGCAGCTCGAAGTTCCTGGAAGGGAAAGACGGGTTACGGGTTGCCTAGAACGCAGTTAATTCCGATAGCACGTGTATTATAATTTTTGGCTGAGCTCCCTTTAAGTCCTCCAAACTCATTTCTCTCACAATCGATAACCGAGACGAATGCTGGCGCTAGTTGCGTTAAGGTACACTGTATAGAATTATTTTTCTGGAGAAAGACTGTATTTGAAAAAAAAAGGAATTTGTCAACTATGCTATCATAGGCATACAGAAGCAATCAAAAACAAAGTCGGCATTAAACGTAAACTGTGATAGTCTTTTCTTTCTTTTTTATGAAAGCTGGTGAACTCATCTTCAAAGAAGAGATGTTGTTGCGAAGGGGAGTAGTTGTTAAAGTTTTGATTAAAGATAAAAACTAAATAATGATGTGTATGGATAAGTTCTTTATATAAACTATGCTTTATTCCATAAAAATAAGAACTGTCAATTTTGATTTCATGGTAGCCATTAAACTCCAAATGTGATTTTCCTTAAAAATGAATGGCCTTGTCCAGCAGATGGCGCTAAAGTTAATTACATTAGTGTACTGTGCTGTACTTCATAAAAAAAAGAAAACGTTAAGCACCACAGGTTTCCATCAACAGACTTTAATGTGATAGTACAAACTGAAATATCGCACTAATTTATAAAACTGTGCAATCAAAGATGCACCCAAAACTGAAAATCTGAGCCTCAACCACTTTGGCGTGTAACAAGCTATTGGCTGACAGTAAAATGGGCTGAAAAAAATATTTGAGGCCTGACTCACACTGTGAATAATCACCCACTGGTCACAGCAAAACATGGGAATGTTCATTTTAGCAGACAGTCCTGTATGTGTTTCAGATTTCAACTACAAACCCGTTTAACATGTAAATTAATGGTTAGAATTTTAATATTAACAATTTATTTGTAATCTTTGCACGTAATCCCTTGCTTGACAAAAACTGATATTTGGTCTATTTTAGCTTTTTAAACACTTTTAAATTGAAAAATGTAACCTACAAACTAGATATAAGATGAAGACAAAAATAAAATCTCACCATATAAAGCTATACTTAAAGTTATTTCATAGAGTGACTGCTATGAAAGAAATCAGTGGATAATTGTGAATTGGTAACACATCACTGAATCACATTATAGAACCACCTTTATTAGATACAGACACAATTCTTATATTAAACTAGTGAAACTTTATTTTTTTCATTTTCTTTAAAAAAAGTCCAGGCTCAGTGGGCACTGGGGAGCTGGACAAAGCCTGAAAGAATTGCCCAAAGCCTGTTTGAAGCCATTGCACTTTAAAACCTTAAAGGTCTTCTTGCCGATTTTAATGAGAGCTTCCGTTTGTGATGAGTGGGATGAAATCCCTGAATACATTTAGGACACTTATGCACCTCTCTGTCCATTTTTCTACCATTTTTTTGGTGGGGGAAGGGGTAATGCGCTCTTTCCTTTCTTCTTTAATGACATCTTTTACTTGATAATCCCTTGATGCAGAGGAGCTTTTGAAACCCAGTGGAGAAGAGGGTCATGTGGTGGTCCTTTAACCATTAGCACAGAATTAATTAATTGACAATCTGAGGGGATAAAAACGGCTTGCTGTTCAGGTCTTAGTGAGTGAAGCGAGATGAATATGATGAGGTCTGATTTCCATCAGCTCAGTTTCTTCTTTTTTTTTCTTTTGTTAGAGACACAGAACTCACTATTTGAGGCATTATCTCTGTTTAGTCAAGCAAAAGAGCATCAGATATGGAGGTTAGATATAAGTCAGGGCTATCCAGAGGGCAATAAAGTGGAGTAGAAGAAAAAGAGAGACAACAGTAAACACTGTCTGATGGGACAAAACATAAACAATTTAGACCAATTAATGTATGGTAATGTCAAATATAAGACACATAATACTAATTTTAGAGCCAATAAGCTACTATATAATGAATTCATAGCCATAAGCGGTAATAAACAGGGCAATGCATGGCCTTCATTTTAGTAAAGCCAGACCAGACTTATGACTCCAGACAAAATTATTGGAAAGCTTTTGGACAGTATAAACTGCCAAACCTATCAGGTATGTTTAGATCATTGTGGTAATAATGCCTATCAAGCTGCATTTCAACTGGTCAAAAAGCACTGTCGAGACCACCTGACCACCAGTTTGTAACTTGGGCTGTAACTTGTTTGTGAAATGATCAAAAATTCATGCATTGTGATACTTGGTCTGAAATTCATATGAACCAAATTTGGTAAAAAAAATTAAGATTTGTTAGAAAAGTAGTTAAAAAATCTAGTTTATTTCATGACAATTGGGTTATAATAATGGTATATGGTACCCAATAGATGGCTGCAGAAATGATGTATATTTAGGCAAAAACCCAGAAAGGAATTAGCATTTTAGCATGTCTGGTTCCAAAGTCATTGGGGTTTTTTGAACAGTTTTTGCATAAGTGCTTGAAATAAGGTCTGTTGTGGTTAACACAAGCTCAAGATATTTTCACATTTTATTCTATGACATAAAATGCATCATTAATATAAATATTGATTTTTAAAGGCTTTTTTCTTGTCTTGTAAATGACAGTTGCTAACAAGTGGATAAAAGGGGTAACAGAGGCTATTGGGGACATTAAACATCATCACGCAGAACAGTAAAACTCATCTACTAGTCCACGTTGTGTTTATAATCACACTCGTGCTCAAAGCTTCAGGGACAATGTGGATTTAGCTTTCAAAATGTATAACACGAAACCATGTAAGAATCATACATGGTCATGGTCAAAGTGCTTATTTTCTGCAGTCCAAAAGCCATTGGATAAAATCCTATTGGATTTTTGTCGAGGTAACCAGGATGATGCTCATTTCTATCACTGCAGTCCTCTACAAAAGCCATTTCTGTGTGTAGCTTTTCTTTAAATAAAGTGATGTATGTACTGTACACAGATATTTTTTTATAAACTGTAAAGTCTCCACAGAGACCTAGACAAAATACCCAGTGTTAGTGTCTAAGCAAAATCCCATTACTTATCAGGCTATTTCACTATACTTTCACCATAATCTGATAATAGCCTATTATAGGCTGAAGCTTCTTCAGTAATACTTGTGTGAATCTGTAAGATTATTTAAAAGACATTCAGAGGACTAACATTTAGTTAGTCTCCAAAACACCTGATGGTCCTCGCGCATATAAAAATCGTTTTGTTTTTCTTCTTCTCATTAATGTTTATCAAATTAGACCTTACTTGAATTAGAGGAGTGGTGTCTGTATCAGATAATATGGCTGTCTGAGTGAAGCTTTCCATTTCAGTAAAAGCGTGATAGCAGGTCTAGATGCAATACCTTTGTCTGTCTCAGAGGGGGAAAGAAATGCCTTTCTTTTAGTAGCTACCCCACTACTGAATAAACAGGTATTTTTGCCCATAACCGAGACAAAATTACACATAATATAACCAAATATCCTCCCACAGACACTGACCTACTAAATGGATGAATTGTCTAATACATGCATGAAGTTCTCACATCTTTTCCACTGCAATTTTTAAGGGTTCTCTTGCTAATGGACAGGCACTTTACTTTACCCCAGTGTCCTCATCTGCAGTGATTTCAAAGGTGATTGACTAAAATTGGATTTAACTCATAATGATTCCACCAAGTTCTCAATGCATTATGCAGGAATCAACAGTCAATGGTACAGCAATTTTGGTCCCCTAAATTGTATGAATATATCCATACACAAAAAGCGGATGAATGTTTTCTACACTAGTTTATTCCAATGCCGTTTCTATTCTGGGAGCAGGTTCATTTTAAGTTTATCTCTAAAAAAATTATGAACATCTCATGCAGCTCTCTGTATTTCTGAATTCTTGGATAACTCTGAAACGTGTCAAGTAGCAACAGAAGCAGCATTAAGTTCAAAGATTTAATCTATAACGTAGTGACAATGTGAGCTCCCTGCCCTAGTAATGGTTTTCCCTTTGAGCCTATGTACTGCAAAATTCAGGAACAGAGAAAATTGAAAATAAAGTCTATTCATAAGCATGAGCACAAAAAGAATATAGGCGACGTGAGTGTAGGCTGTCCTGAAGCACTGGCAAGTCTGTTCTCATTTAATTGGATATGAATTGTTAATATCGTTTTGGTGAAGGTGAGCTTGGGAGCAAAATGGTGAAAGGATTTCGTCAATATTGCATGGCAGGTCTCAAGAGGTTAAAGGAAAGGAAAGAAACACCAATGAATTGGGGAACAAGCGATGGAGCCCTTCACAACCTCTATATGAAAGGGAGGACACAGAACATAAAGAGACAATACACTTGGTTGTGGCTCAATATTTTTATCAATCAACACAAAGAAAATTATATCCAACTTTTTAACTGGTGAATGCTACTATTAACAAGTGTGAACAAGTCACAATGAAGCATACTTTCTATGTGCTAGATAGGTGAATATGATAAAACAAAAGTTTTGCTCTAGGCAGAGTTACAGTGCATGTAATCCACTAATTAGTGCAGTGCTTACAAGACTGACATTCATTATTTCATGATAACTAAGACAACAACAATGCCTTAACATCTATAATTCAAAACTAGAACATTAAATGTCTTTATTTTAATATCTTGACTGACAAAATAAAAATTTGCCTTAGACTGTTGCCAAAAGCATAATTATTGTAATGAAAATGACCTCAGGTGACTTCAGATGTTAATATTACTCAATATTCTTGCAGTGTTCATCTTGCTACTACATAGATTGCTTTGTACTTCAACTAGATGTAAGACAATATACACATTAAATGATAATATAATATAAAACTCAATTTAACATTTCATGTCCATGCATTTAATTATTTGACAAGTAAATTCGTAATAAGCTGGATAATGTACAGTTAGTCAGTCCACATCAAGTCGAGTCACCTTTATTTCTATGGCACTATAAAATTACAGATTGTTCCAAAGCAGTAATAATCAGGAAAATAACAGTATAAATGATGCAAAATTCTTCAAAAATGAGACAAATTCAAATTCTGCTGTAAAGCCACTCTAAATAGCGCAAAAGTGTCAATATTCAGCTCAAATCAGTTTAGCATTGAGTTTAATAACTGAAAAGTTAACCAATTATGAAACAAGTTTAATTCAGCTCTAAGCAGCTCAACTGAGGACAGTAGTGTCAATATTCAGCTAGAGTTAGTGGAATGTCAATTCAGTTCAGTTCAATAATAATGTTGATATTGGAAAATTCAGCTATAAATCAGTAGATTAAAGTCGGTGGATATGAACTTGAAAAATTGTGTATACTGACATCTTTCCACGGTTGAACCAAGATACCTTCTGATGTTCATTCATGTTTATTTTGTGCTATAACTAGTAAAGAGGAAGAGATGATCAGTTCATGTGCCGGTTCAACACATTAAATAGCCACAAAACAGTATTGTTTGAATTTCTTAAAAAATGACAAAATTTGAAAGTGAGACTTTGTTTCATACCAAAAAATAACCTGATCTGTCTTGTCTGTTGGCACATTAGTGTCAGCGCTGTCAAATCAATAATAT
This sequence comes from Barbus barbus, assembly GCF_936440315.1. NCBI lineage: Eukaryota > Metazoa > Chordata > Actinopteri > Cypriniformes > Cyprinidae > Barbus > Barbus barbus. Next base: position 18,353,971 of record NC_136742.1, on the reverse strand, counting down.
TACAGAATATTAATCTGTCTTTTTGATCCCAACAAAGCAAGTCAAGGGTAACAACAGCAAGGAAGCCAAACTCCATCAGGTGACAGAACTGGAAAAAGAAACCTTGGAGGAACCACACTCTAAAAAATGCTGGGTAAAATATGGACGAACCCAGCGATTGGGTTGTTTAGACCCAGCGTCTGGGTTACTGCCCAGAAGGTTGGGTTAAACATTTAACTGTTGGTTGAAAACAACCCAGCATGTGTTCTGTCCAATATATGTTCTGTCCACATCAGATTTGTGGATTAATATTATTTAAAAATTTTGCATCCAGCACAAAATAAACCTCCATGTAGTGTTTGAATCAATGCTGTTTTGGTTATAAGCTAACTAAATATATTGAAATATTCTTTATAGGAATGAATGAGCTCCGATTTATTGTCAGACTTTCACACTCAGGTGTTTAATGGCATTGTTCACTATTAACAATAAAACTGTTTTAACAGGAACATTAATTAATTTCAACCTGAGGGGCATGATCATTATTTTTATATGAATTCACAAAGTAAGACAAAGTGGTTGTTTGTGAAGGGTCCCCTGAAGGGAATTATTAACTGTTCTGATCTGTTGCAGCAAATAGCACTGCTTGAGACTGCGGGTAAGAGCAGCCTATGAAAACCCTCGATCCTCAGATTTCTGCACCTAATGAAGAATTCATGAATGGAGCCGGGCAGAAGTCAAGTGTAAGAACACACAATACTCCTGCCATCTGAGGCTGAGCACTTAATATTCTCAGTCTATTATCACACATGGGGTCTGATCTACTTTCTATCGAGCTCACGTTCCTTATCTCTTATGGCTTTGACCCCACTGAATAATGCAGATGGTTCTTCTTGTTATAAAGCAGAGGGTGACACATATTTCGACCCAGACACTGTTGTATTATCTTAAAATCTTCAGACCCAGTGGTGTTTGTTTGCTCATGTGTATTTGTAATATCCCTGTTCTCTTTTTGATCTCTCCCCCGTTCTCACTTTATCCCTTGGACAAAGATTGACAGAAATTATCTCAAAACATCTCCATAATTCCTCCATTTGTGGGAGAACTACAGCTATTTGGTAGAAAATTGCTTTTAAAGGTGCCAGTACTCAGAGGGCAGCTCACAATTTTACTGGGATTCTGTAATGGCCCCTGCCACACACATTATGATGTAGACACATCCACAAAGGATTTCACAGTTTCATGTTCACTTACCCCTCTGTCTTCAAAATCAATACCTTGCCTTACTCCGACTACGAGACCTTGATATTCTGCTGTTATTTTAGGTTTAGTTCACCACTTACAGCTCCTGGGAAGTGTGTTGGAGTCTGATATTGGTTATTATTTCAGTGCTGAGAAAAATGCTGCTAATCTATACAACGTTTTAGGCTACGGGGAAAAAACAACAACATATGGGTTAGTGACATATAAGAGTTTCCATGGTGGAGAAAAGGAAAACAACTTTTTAAAAAATCTAATTTAAAAACACGTCCAAAGTTCTTAGAAATGTATTCTTTGTTTTCAGGCTGATTTCATAAGGATATCACTTTGATACAATATTATAAATAAATAAAAAACCTCAAATGTAAATACAAATGTAATTTAATGACTTCATATATATACACCATGTTATATACATACACAACCATTCAAAAGTTTGAGGTCAGTAAGACATTTTTCTCTTTTCGGTTTTGAAAGAAATTACTTAGACAGTAAAGACATTTATATTGTTATATTGTACTAAATATATCTATTTTAAATATCTATTAAACATATTTTAAAACGCTGAATATTGATAAAAGAATTTTGAAATATCACGGTTTTCCAAAAATAACTTTTCAACATTTATAATGATATAAGAAATTTTTCTTGAGCACTAAATCAGTATATTCAAAGGATTTCTAAAGGATCATGTGAACCTGAAGACTGGAGTTATGGCTGCTAAAAATTCAGTTTTGCCATCGCATTTGGAAATACATTAACATAGAAAACGGTTTACAAATACCAACAATTATTAATTCATAAACGTCATCAATTACAAATCCCACATGGCATTTAGAACCCAAGCTTACTTACAATAATACATTTCACAGAAGAACAGATGTATTCAACTTATTGTATTTATGCATTATCAGTATGCATTTTCAATAGATTGAGTCTAAATGTCATGTCATTGACCCATATACTTCTTGAACATATATGGAAATTTAAATGCACACACACTGCTTGCTTCAACCATTTTAACCACTCAGTAGTGATCAGAGATCTGACACTGATGCTTGTAATGGGTTACGCAGTTTGTGTCCACATTAACCCAGTGCTGACCCTGGCCTTTGCCTGTTATTAAGTTCATACACTCAGAAAATCATCCATCCTTGTTTAATGTACATATCACATTCCTAAAGTGTGCCTTTTTCATTTATTTCCATCTTTCTTGGATTCAGCTCATTTCACTGGGTATTTCAAAGCATGTGCAACATAAAAAAGGACACATAATCAATGTTCCTATGAAATCATGTGTTGGACATGGCATAATGAACATCAGTAGCTGTATGTAATAATGTACTGCACTTTGATTAAGTAAAACAAACATGGATGTAAAAAAGAAAATTCTGTGCACAGACAGTGCAAGGCATTTTACAATCCTCGCCCTCTTTCTGGAAAATGAAGCAAACTACACAAATTCTAGTCGTTTTCCATTTCATCCTGAAAAAACGCAGTGCTGATCTAATTGTTGTCTGACTAACAGGCCGAAAATCTCTCCTGAATGTGAAAGTCTCACCGCCTCAGGCAGCTTCACATAGCTCGCATAGCACGCAAGTTATTTAGCATCTATCTCTCTGTTACTCTGTCAAGGCTGATAAACATTGAAAAACGAGGCAAGGTTGGCTCTTTTATGCCCATCCTCAATTTCATGAGAAGTGTGTGTGGTCTCTGATGACTGCAGGTACTTGTGTCAGTTATATTTAGAGCTGCATATATAGACCGCAGACATCCAGAGGAGTCGATCTAAATACAGATGTAAGAAAAAATCCCATCAAGCATGTGTGTTTTGATGAGAGCTGACCTTTGCTGTGTTATGGTGGTGCTGTGCAGACATTCGGTTGGCTTATTGTCCTGTAGAGTCAAGTTGGTCACAACACTCTTGGACTAGTCTCTGCCTCAGGCGTCACGCCCATGGACCGTTGGTTAAACGTCTGGGCCCGTATTCCTAAATATTCTAAGAATCCTTTTAGAGAGCTCCTAAATTAGCTTAAAAATCTAGCTTAGTTTAAAAATTATTCAGGACCAATCTGAGAGCTACTTTTATCTTAGTGAGGAGGCGGGGCTGACCCCATTGCTAGCTATGACACAGTCTTTTGAAGACTGTGATTGGTTGGTTGTCCAAGAAGGAAATAAAAGAGCACTTTTAAGAGTAGGGATTATTATAAGCCTTCACTTGTAATTTTTCCTGTTTTACCGTACTCTCTCTCTCTCTCTCTCTCACACACACACACACATTATATATGTATACATTCTTTATTTTTTATTTACCATGCTGTCATACTTAATGCATTTTATAGAAAATAAACAGCGACATAATAAGTGCTGTACAGACCCAAATCATCACTGCTGCATAGTTGCATTTTTCCAGTTGCCAAATATGTTAATGTAGTGATTACATCCAATTCTGGCGCTATGGCATTTCAGCACGGTGTCGGAGATGTGTCTTTAATAAGATCGGTCACAAACATGATCCCTGCACGATCTAATGTGTAGCGTCTTATTAACTCACTGTCATGCATTGTGTGCAACACATTTTTTCTCCCTCTTCATGTTTCGTCCATTCTCTCCGCTGCTAAAGAAACTCTTAACCCCCTTAAAAGTCCTCGTCCGTACTCCTATCAGTTTTGGACCTTAAGACCTCTTTTAAGGGTTAAGATGCTTTCTGAATTACTTTTGTCTTTACTAGGACCTTTTCTTTAATTTTAAGAGGAAACACCCACATTTCTAAGAATTTTCTTAGAATTTTGTTACTAGCAGCAACTCTTAGCACTAAGATTTTTCATGAATATGGGCCCTGATTCATATGGCACATAAAAGTGGAAACTACGGTGGCCGAGAGAGCCCAACGCGCTGCAAATAGAAAAACACCTGCAAATTAAGATAACAACTTCGTAAATTTGAGAACACACGCGCTGCAAATGCTCAAAGCACAACCAAACAAAGAAACGTGCTGCAAATAGAAACACTTGCAAATTAAGAAAACAACTTCATCAATTTGATATATATACTGTATATATATATATATATATATATATATATATATATGTATATATATATATATATATATATATATGTGTATATATATATATATATATATATATATATATATATATATATATATATATATATATATATATATATATAAAAAATTACCATTGTGTAATAAATAAACCTAAAACTAATATATTAAAGCTAAAGTAGACTTAGGAAGGGTTTACCCAGCCAGGACACTTTGACAATTTATTCTTTCTTCTTATTTATTTATTTATTTATTTATTTTTAGTGGAGAAGACTTGATATGTAAGAGGTTTGCTTCCTAGCCTGTCTGTATTCATACACTGACATCAAATTTGTGTTAAATACACCCTTTATTCATCCATGCATACTCTCACATCTGAGACCAACTGCCTATTTTCTCCATCAGATGATGCTAATGTCTCTCAGTGAGCATTCTGTCAGTGATTTAGAGAAGCCGTTTGACATGTCTGAATATCCCAGATCAGTCATGACTAATGAGCTCACGTGATGAGCACAATTACCAGTGTCAGAGCTCAGAAGCACACTGAACTGACTGACACAACAGGCTTTAAGCCCATACTGAGATGAGCCCTGCCCTTTGGGGATGGGTCATTATAATACAGGCGAGACATGAAAAGTAAGGTAGAGGGGGGGTCACCCCGTATATAGCAGCTGAGGGAATAGCTGAACCTCTGAACCTATGATTAATTTTAATGAGGATATTAACAAGTAGGTAGCATCTCCTCCCAAAAACACGTCATGCCTGCTGGAAAACTCACCTTAAGCTGGTAGCTGTGTTTTAGAACATGATAGAACAGTGTTTTAGAACAGTTAGTACAGTAGCTAGTTTGCTAGTTTGTTGCTAGTCCAAGATGGTCAACCAATAATCAGCTTGACCATAGACCATCTAAAGACCACTTAAAGGTCCCATGAAATAAACATTTGAAGTTTTTTGGGTTTGTATCAATATGTTAGTCTTAAGGTTATCTGTATGCCAAGTGTGCTCCAAAACAGTGACAAAATTCACATTTAGAAAATATAAGCATTTAAAGCTTGCAGTTCATCACTTCTGCCAAAATGGCTCAACGATTTTTTTTTGACGTCACATCGTACTTAATTTTCTCATCAAACTTTCTGTCCAATCAAATGCTCTCTAGAACTTGAAGCACCTGCCCCCTGCACTATAAATAAACGCTAATTCCGCGGCTGAAATAGGTCACTTGTTCACAGAATTAATATTTTCTGTACGGTGAATGACACGTAGTGTACTATATAGGGGACAAGGAATGATTCAGACAGTGTAAATATGCTTTCCATTGACGAAAAAAAGAAGTCTGGTTTCGCACTGTGTCACGCTAACCACCGCACCGCACACACACTCGGCTCTGTTCCAGAGACATGATAGCACGGAGCGGATCACATGCGTTAGACGGCGCATTTCACAAAACATATCGGACCTATTTGAATTCTACACAGAATTCTATATTTTGCTATATTTGCTATATAGTGGCTGTCATACCCTGTCAAATGCGGCTTTACAGAGCTCAACAGCTCTGAAGGGCTTTAGCCCAAGATGTGATATAAACAAACGCTATTGGCTTTTAAAAAAGGCTTCTTGATATGTCCCGCCCTGTCTTCCTGTTTCTTGCGACCATATATGCTTTTGGGACACACACCCCTGGCCAATTATCGGCACCGATATTAAGCATTTTTATGGTCATCATTTTCAAAACGATTTGCCGATAAAATAATTTAAAATACTCGTGCCGTTGAAACAAATCAGCTATTTAGACCATATGATCAATTATTTAATAGTTTTCTTTTACTTTTTAATCCAATTTTAAATAATTTAGCACAAAACACCCAAATACTGCCTGCTCAACACTTCTTTTTCCCTATTAAGATAATTCCTAGGTAGCAATGAACTGTTTCATTTTTAAGAACTATAACTAGAGAAGATTGATTTTCAAAGAAACACTGATTGGCACACACAATTCACTTGCTTCAATCACAAGTAATGAACCTCTCTGCCTCTCTGACCTTCTTCTTCATCGCCATTTCATTCTATCCATGGGGTGGTTGCACTCGGTAATTAGAGAAAATGGGGCTATTATTATCATTACACCTTGATGAGTAAAGGACGAAGCATATGTATTCCCCCACACTCTTTCTATCCCTCCCGCTCTCATCTAAGAGCTGCAGGGATTAATACCATGCTGTCGTTCGGTATTTGGACTGCAGCGGCGTTTACCTGACTAGCATGATGATGCATCTGCTTGCTAACATGGGCTTTAGAAAGAGTTTAAGAGGCCAAGCCCAAAACAACAGCTTTTCACAATAGTGGCTTCTCATACATGGCTCTTATTTGACAAAGATAATCACGTTAACTCACTTCAGTGACAAAACAATCAGATTTTTAAGTGCTTACAGCACTGATGCTCATGAATGACTGGATGCTCAGTCTAAGAAACCCCAGGAGGGTTTCCCTTATTCCCTTCTATTCAATTCAATGTCAGCTTTCATCATGTGTTCACTTGTAGGCTGGTATAGCAAAAAATCCGGTTCTCATTATTCATTCCCTTAAAGCAAACACACCACCATCCTGACAATCAAGACGCACATAAACAGCTGCCCATGCATATATACATGCACAACTGTAGAACTAGGACTGGTTCCCCAGTCGCACAGAAGCCAAAAATTTGTTATTATACCCCTGGGCAATCAGCATTGCAAATGGTTGGGAGAGTGTCAACAATGGATAAAGGCCAACAGATCAATATCTCTGGCATTGATTCACGTGTTTGAGAATGCAAAACAGGTGGTAATCCTGGGTAAGCTTGGTGAACAGCATAATTAAAGGCAGTGGAAATGTTTGGTGAGGTTATTCAGATTTACTGAGGCTTTGTTCTGACAATGTTACTAATGTGCAAAGCTATCACTGGTATCTCTTTTGACCTGTAAAGGAGAAAGATACAGAGGTGCTCATTACTGACAGAGCTGCAGGGGGATGTGACTTTATCAATACCCCATCCTGGTTCATCTTTGTGGCTTTGTCATATTTGTTTGGGAATTTTTAACGGGTACAGAGAAGAGCGGGTCAGAGAGGGAAAGGCTATTGTAGTCACACAATTGAAAGCTGATTGTAATCCACAGTTGTTCTGACTTGATTTGAATCATATCCGTTACATTTTAAGGTTGAAAAGCTCCACAGTAAAGACATTACCAAGAAATGGCAAGTGAGAGGGCAAGATGAAAAAAGAAAGAAATTAAATGCAAAACCTGCAATGAATGAATGAATTATTATTTAATAAATGGATTATTAAACTAGTAAATGATTGATCATTATATTTAACAATAAATAACCATTTATTAGCTTTTTACGTTAATAATACACTACTATAAAATGACTGATTCAGGTATCATATTTGTTTTGCAATAAAAATAGGTTTTAAAAAATATAATCAATAATAAATTATTTTTAATCATTAATTATAATAATAATAATAATATAATAATAATAATAAATTACTATTACTATTGTTAATAATAATAAAAGTATAATTATTAAAGCTAAAGTAAATTGAAAACCAAAATGTTTTATAAAAAGGCTTATATGTATTATAATATATAATTATTTTATACTTTTGTAATTGTGATAATGAATAACATAGATATGAAAATTATATGGATCATATTTATAGAATAAGCAAAAAAAAAACCCAGTTAAACCAGCCCTAAGAAAGATGAAGCAAGGACGCACATTATATACTTGCACTTTGATGCACACACGCATGCATGCACACACACAAATAAAGTAAAAATAAATAAATAAACCAGAGGTAAAGTCTTGATTTATTCCCCAGCCCGAGACTGAAGGTGATTCAGGACACACACTGACTGCGTTTTCCTCTGTTCAGCCTGTAAATGTTCAGTCTCTCAGTTTCAAATCTAATAGAGTGAGCTCCACTAATAGTGTGGATTGATGTGTGACCTGATTTCGCTAAACTGAGGTCATAAATGCTGACTCAGTTGTACTTTGGTTTTACAAATTAGAAATGTAAAGAAGTGAAAATTACCCGTAAGTGACCTGTACAGTAATGAGGAAGAATTCTACATAGCCATGAACAATTACAATATTTTAAAGCAGGCTTCTGTGGAGAGATCTGTTATAATGAGATCTCAGATCATAAGCATTGACTTTTTTCACAAAAGCATGAGATGCTCTGCTTCCTGCTTACACTCACTCACAATAATAATGAATGGAATTTGTTGATTGGAGTCAGGACCTTGTAGCTTGTATAAAACGTAATGAATAGCAAATTCAGTTATCCAGTATGTTTGATTTTTGCAAGAATAGGCTAAGTTCATAATTCATTATGTTTTATATACAACTATCAACAAATAATAAGCCTAGTTTCTGTAATTCCATAACGCTTACTTTCTATTTGCATAACTCTGATGATTCATTGAAATCACCCAAGGCCAGTCACTTCACATTTGCTGGTGCTATTCGTCAATGATTGGGTGAAGGGAAGCAATTAGTGAGATTAATAAACCATATTTTGTTTCATACTATGTTGAGCCGACATTCTGTTTACCGTTCCCCATTGATCAGATCTACAAATGCAGAGCACGAGTCCTATGGCAGCCTGCAAGTGTGTGATCATGAAAAGAAAGCCAGTAGCACATAGATGAGAAATTGGGCTTATGAAGGATTTTCAGGGGCAGATGGAAAGTTAAGTTCTTTACACAAAAAATGGCTCACAGTCTGTGAGTCTGTTTGCTCTCAATTACTTTCACCCCAATGCCAAATACACTACAGTATGCATAATTTTCCAAATAAAAACAGTGCAATAAATCGTTAACTAAATCTTGAAATGAAAACTTAAACTAAATGGAAATTAGACTTAAAATAAGTTTTAAAAAAAAATAATAAGTGGAAATAAAAACTAAAATTTAACTAAAATTAAAATTAATTAAACCTTGATAGTAGTAGTAAAATAATGAAAACAGAAAAAAAACGAACAGTGGCAAAAAGTGGCAAAAGCAATAAAAGCAAAATTAAATAAAATATCAAATAAAATTTTAAATATGAATAGAAACCTTATAAATAATATTGAAATAAAGTTCCTTGTGAACAATATTTAGATCATGAACAACCAAGCAGTGAAACATAAAAGTTGGAAATATTGTCTTTCACCCCAGCAAAAGATTTTTTATTTTTTTAATAATTACATAAAAGTTCAAGTGGAAGTGCGTAATTTCTAGTGTCATCAAATGGAATATCAAAATAATCATTTTAAAGCAGGTAAACATTATAGAGTACAACAGTTTCAGCAGTGAATGATAATTCACTAAAATAAAAATACATAATAAATGCCAATACAAAAAAACATATACTAAAAAAGATACAGCTTTTTTATCACTAATAAAATAGTAAATAATAGTGGATACATGTGGCTCTCAAATGAGTATTTCAGAGACTTCATGTTGTTTTACTATATTTGGCTCTAATGATACTTTGTTCAAGACGGTGTAAAATCTTGATTGGTATAACTGCATAAAAATAATTACGGGCTGTCATTAATCTCCCGTTTTTGGACACATATTGGTTTCTGCGGGACACAACAAAGGGGAAGCAGTAATTGGCAATGAAACTGTTGAGATAGTGGCAAACAGCCTTGTGTTCTGTTTCTCTGGCTTTGTATGATGTGTGATTAAATCCCTCTTTGTCTCTTCATAGCCTCTCACTCTCACACATGGCCCCGTTCCATAGCAACACAAAATTGAATTAGATCTCCTGGACCCAATCTGAAAATGATTAAAGCTTTCTCTGGAAGGCCGGAAATAACGTTTTATTCTAACGCACCTGGCACAAGCGCATAATATCTCTCTTGAATCACAGAGTGAAGAACTAACATTTCCTTCCTCACAGGCCTTCGATGTTTATGCTTTGTTTGAACCTATTACAGGTCAGTTTATTGTTTACAGTCTTTTCTTGATATTTTTTAATGTTCTCAGAATAGATGCTTATATGACTTTAGGGGCTATCATTAGTGAAAGTTTTTCCATGTTTCCATGTGTCAGTTAATGTGAAATACAAGGCTCTCTGCAATACTTTACTCTGATTATTCCTATCATAATCCTGAGATGTCCAATATTATATGAATATTACATCAATATTTATTGTACACCATTTTATAATAATGACTAGCTGACCAAATTAATAACAAAAGTACATTAAATAATTTAATAATCTCACCTGTATATTAATAAGTCCATTAAAATGTACACAACAAACGTCCAAGCAAAGAAAGAAAGAAATTCAAATATTCAGGCTTTTAGAAGTTTTGAAGGATATGATACAAAATACTCCATCCTTACAGTCATGAAAAAGTACATATATCATTCACAGAAAGAGATTGAAAACTGCAGAGATGAAGAATGCTTCTTATTCACAGCACACCTCTAGAGCCTAATTTAGCAGTCATATCAGCTTTGAGGAAATACCCAATGTGACCATACACAAATATCAGGCAAAAAGGAGAAACTATACCAGACTCAATTATCTTTTGAAGCGATGCAGCCACTCCAGGGACTCCAGCCTAGTGTTTGAGCCTCTTAGCAAACTGTCTGTATCAATATAACTCCCCTGTTTGTTTCCACTACAGTCTTCCATGAATAAAAATCACAGATTTTCATGGACTTCATGCAGTACGTCTTTTATTGGTACTTTTCCCCTCTATGAATAACTGAAGCTATGTATGTCCCCTTCCTGTAGTGCTTCTCTTTTCAAGCCTCCCTCATGTTTTAAATTGTATGCAGGAGCGAGACAGCACCTCTCATCCTAGTGTGTGTCTCATCCAAGAAGGGCATCAGGCATCCGTATCATTACACCAAGTACGAGACAACTTTAACATTGTACATTCTCACAATGACTCTCTGGTATATAAACTGCAGAAGGATGTAAATCAAGGGTACAAAGTGTATCTGATTCTTGTCCTCAATGACATTACTAAAGTGTGAAAGGTTTTCCGAGGCAGTGGCTACACATTTATGAGGTCACCCAGGGTGCGAGCATGCATAGACACGGTACAATACAGCAATTTTCTATCTTCATAGTTTCACTTCCTCCATTTCCTTCACTCTCAGTTCAAATGAGCACATCCTCTATCAGATACCTTCTCTTTCTCTACTTTTCTCTGTGTGGTGACCAGTGGTCGTGCTGTATTAATAGTGTCTGACATGACTTCAGCCTCTTACCCACAATGCTCTATTTCTGTCACAATTGCTGCTTTCATGCATAACAGGATTCGCTCTTACTGATCTACTATAAGCTCAGTCTTCTATCAAGCCGCTTTATCTTCCATGCACACAATAAACAACCAAAGAAAAAAAAAAAAAAAAGAGTAATTCTGACCAGAAACTATCTGTTGTGGCCTCACATAATATAAAAAAATTAAAAGTGTTAATAACATTAGTGCTAATTTGCTCTTGAAATGGATATTTGCTGCATTAACAGCCTAAATCTCTTCTGGTATTGCTGATAGCATTTTAATCAGTTGCTATGTTTCAACTCGTTAAGCTCTGAAGATCAATGCTGACTCCTGTTTTGGATCATTTAAGTCTGCATTGTGCTATCAGTGGTGCAGATCAATGGTGCTGTGTTTGTTTTACATCCTTTGTTTTGAATTAACTTGGATTTTTATGCTTCTATGCAATCTGTCTGTAATACAACGTAATATTTTTAAGCTCGTTCAATTTTCTGGGTATTAAACAACAGTAAATAATTTGTTTCTGTAATTGCTACTCCATGTGTTTTAAAATTAAATAAACACATGGATAATACATATTCACTATACTCTTAAAAAGTGATTTTTAAGAAAAACTAATATTTTTATTCTGCAAGTGTGCTTTAAATTGATCAAAAGTGACAGTGTAGAAAAAAATTATATTTCAGATGAATGCATTGGAATAATCAAATAACCATGAAATCAAGGTTTCCACAAAATATTAAGCAGCACAAACATCTAAATTGTGATAATAAGACACTTGAGTATTTTAATGTTAAACTAGTACACCAACTGAGCCAGTGCTGTTTTAACAAACACACATCTTCGAAAAGAAAATCATTGTTCATGCCATATTCCAAATGAATCCATTACCGACTTTCAGACATCCATAATGTGATGTAATGATGATGCCGCAGATAATCCTAGTAATCTGGTAGATATTGATTTAGCAAGCGCTTGATAAAAACACAATCAAGTGGGCGGCAGAGTGTGTTCTACTTGGACAGTTGTGATATATGTGTTTCTACCCTAATGACAGATCCCCAGCAGAAACATTAGGCTGATACTTTTTCATAATTTTAATGCATTAATATTATTGATGTTAGTTGGTCTCCCATAGCATGTTTTCTTATAAGCTGTAGATCAGGGGTGTCACTCACTCTGTTGATTTAACTGTAATGGATTACGGACATTTTAAGGTGGGTTTTAAAGTCATGTCATGAATGTAACAATTATAAACACTGGGCATATAGACTTGACTTACTAAATATGTTAATAATATTTAGCAGTACAGCACCAGGAGCACTTGATTTATGAAAAGTCAACTCCATATCTGTTCTCTCAAAATTGCTTATATAACCTGTAAAGATATAAGTGCTGAGCAATTTTCAGGGAGAAAATGATAAGAGAAATCTCTTCTGTGAGGGCCCCATAGAAATGATCTGCACTGAATCATCTGCACTGGAAACAGATATTAAGAAGGTTATGGATGAAAAGCCTGTTCTGGTGAAGGATATTAAATATTTAGTGTTCTGAGACTGGAAAACAAAAACTACTCTATAAAACAAAATGCTGCTATGCTTTTCATTCTTAATTGTTATACAGAATGCTTCATCTTGGGTCTGGATTAATGGCTCTGAATAAATGAAAAATAATATAAATCAGTATGTGCATGTGTTTGTATGTGTGCTTGAGCATGAGCGTAAACACCGTATGGTGTAATTTTGCTGGACTATTCCCCTATGTCTATGGTTACATGTGGAAATAGGCCCCTGGTTCCCACTGAGGCAGGTGAGTAATGTTTTAACATCGGCAACGGACCAATCAACTTTATTGCAGTTGTAAGGTGCTTTGCATTTGTGGGCACTTACAGCTTGCAACATGAATAATGCAAACTGGTTATCATTTTAGTAAAACGTTGTGTGGGAGCACTTCAGATGATTCACGTACTAGGAGGATGTGCAGTCATGGCACAAGATCTGACTGCTTGATGAATACTTGAGAAATTAAACCGAAAAGGGACTGCAATTAGATTTAACACAAAATAAAGATGCATTCTCTCGCAAGTGTTGCATTTGTGTACAGCACAGTAGTAATTAAAGCAACCAAGACTCAAGGATAGAGTCTATATTAGTAACTGTTGGTGCTCCGCTTTGATATGTGTATCACTAAAATACTGAACAAAATTATAAACACAACACTTTTGTTTTTGCCCCCATTTTTCATGAGCTGAATTCAAAGATCTAAGACTTTTTCTATGTACACAAAAGGCCTATTTCTCTCAAATATTGTTCACAAATCTGTCTAAATCTGTGTTAGATAGTGTAACAGACGCAGGCAAGTGTGCTGGTGCGTGTAAACCTCACTCCCTTGATCTCAAAGAAGTGGCGCTCTAGCGACTGACACTAGAGGCCGTGGCCTTTAGCCTCCTCGTTAGAGCGCCCGCCTCCCGCGCCGGAGACCGCGGTTCGAATCCCGCTCGGAGCGAGGCAAAGTAGAACCGGTTACATGAGCACTTCTCCTTTGCCGAGATAATCCATCCACCTCACAAGTGTGGCATATCAAGATGCTGACTAGACAGCATGATTATTGCACAGGTGTGCCTTAGGCTGGCCACAATAAAAGGCCACTCTTGCATTGGCCACGGGCGGCTGACTTGCGTTGGCCACGGACGACAGCGGGCTGATTCTGGCCTGGACACTTGGGAGGTCCACAGGGTGATGGAAATTGGCCCCGAGCCAGAACAGATGATTGAGGGTGGCGTGATCCAGAACTTGCAGAACTCCCCTGCATATTCATAAAAGGGGAGATTCAGACGGGCATGGGCGATGATTTGCACAGCGACTTCCATAGAAGTGTCAGTGTCGGTCCGGTCTTCTGTCAGGGTGCGTCGGAGCCAGGGAAACGAGGAACTCTTCAAATAGCACAGGCTTTATTGATCCAAACACATAGGGAATGATGGAAACACGGAATGACATTCAAGACCAGACACCACAGACAGGGAAACACAAGGCTTAAGTACGGGAGACTAAACGAGGAAAAACTAGATAATTAATAACACACACCTGGAACTAATGAACTAATGAAACTAAACGGGGACAGGAACAGGAACTAACCAAATATGGGCAACAAGACACAGGAAGACAGGACTGACAGTAGGTGTCTGAAGCTCAGTTCCAGACTTGTAGCTGTGAAGCATTAGTTGTAGTTATAATATCTTGCTCAGTCTTAGCTGGTAATGTAAATGTTAGTAATCATCTAAGACTGTCTGTGTTGCATCTGAACTGTTGTTATTAACCATTAAGCTTAGGAGTATTTGCCATTGTGATTCAAGCTGAAATAAAATCCTTAAATACAACAGCCAAGCGTGATGGGAAAGCATATACTCTATCCAAAAGCACTGAATGAAAGAATGATCAAGACAAGAGTACATGTCAGTGCTTTCCAACATCGCTAAAAAATGTCATGGACTGGGTGTTTTGAAAAATTAAATAAATAAATCTCTGACTCTATCACAAGATGTGAAATCGGGATGGCAATCGACAATGTTACAGAGATGGAAAAATTAGAGATAAAGCTCATCTATCCATCTGTTTACAGTCTTGAAATGATTTAAGAAGAACTGGACCTCAAGCAATCCTTCTTAAATTTAACAAACAAAAACAATGTTACATTGGCTTTCTCTGTGTATTGACTAAGTAATCATTTATGTCATAGCGTGCATGTGAAAATCTTTTACGGAGACATCTCATTAAATAAAGAACAAAAACTGACAGCGGAGATCTTCAGAGAGAAAGCAAAGCAAGCCAGCACATCGATCAGTGTGAATGATTGGAGTGGTTGGAGCAGCAGGGAGGTGTCCATCCTGCTGATCTAAGCACCGTCCACACCAGGACCATCGATCTCCACCGGGCTGCAGACTTGGCCGTAACTCCTCCATCCTAACTACCTGCTGTTCTGCCCTTGCTCAACACATCCTCTAAGAGGTCATAAAGTCGAGTCCCAAATTCTAAATCAAAAAGTCACATGCATATTTCATCTGATTTATTCATTATGAATAATTTAAATGGAAATTTAATTAAAAAGGACCGCAAATATTCTGAGGCCTATGAACATAAACATTAGCTGAGGGATACAGGACGCAACAGTCTCCACAGGCATAATGTAATTTACACTATTACAGGACATGCTTGAACATGAACAGCTTTGGTTGTACCTGCTGATTAGCTGAGAGAAATGCTCCGTTTTGATCCAGGGACATGTCCTATTTGGGTAAATCACAAAAAAATGTCCAAGGGAAAAAGACGATAATTGTGAAGCACCAATTATTACAGTTTATGTCAATTATTTTCATGATATGATGACTGATAACCGATAAATGGGCAACTGTAAAATTCCACACTATATAGTCTATATAAATGAACAATAAAACACTAAACACTGAAATCGATCATTTTTATCGCTACAAGTGAATTTAGGCATCATAACATTACAGTATGATTAAGGAATATTCATTTAAGACTACATTTAAAAGTGCTAATGTTTTTAAGATTAACTTTGCAGTCATCTAACACTCACTTAATATTAATTCAAATATTATAGAGGGGAAATGAGCATGCATAATTAATTATCCAGTATCCAAATATCCAGTTTTTGTCTGATTGTGGATGGAAATGGAGCAAAAAGTCTTATCAGCTAAATTTATTTCAATAGTACAATAGTTTTGAGTTGTCCTCTCGTGACCTTGACCTTTCAGCTCCTGGGTTTGGCATTTCATGCTGATTTCTAACTCACTTGTGTCATGTGAGTGTATGAGTTAAAACACTGTTCACAGCCTGCCAGCCTGTTTATTCTAAATGGTACATGCTAGTTAAAAATACATCTACTATATGCCCCGCAGCAAGAGGAGAACTTTGTGAATGATGGGCTTTACTGCATGTGCAGATTCCATGTGGGCTGCTTCATATAAACAAACGTGAATGATGTTATTGGAATCAAATAGCACATTACTGGTCTAAGGTTGTATTGCCTCTGTTTCAAATTCTCAACAGTGCTATTCCCCATTCAGATTATTTATGATGCATTTTAGCCATTTATGGTTTGGATTTTGCGGCATCTGTAAATGTCAAAAGCCTTTCAGATATGTCACAATTCAGGCTTATTCTCGCTGTTATAACTTTTACTGTTCAAATTTTACAAGCTATAACTGTCAGCGGCTGGGTTTCAGTGCCAGAAAGTGATTTCAGTGCCTCTTTCTGGCTGGTAATCAGTGATGTGTCCAGATATTTTTGACTGGGGCGATCCATGTTGGACTCACTTATGGGGGGGGGGAAGCATAATTTGATTACTCTAATAATAATAACAATACAACTAAAAATTTATTACATTAATACAATGTAATTATAAAAAGAATAAAATCTACAAGATGTGAGGTTAACAGAACAGATTTATATAAAAGTCAATTTGAATCTCACAATAAAATATTTGTGATATTCTCATATCTGTGAAATATTAATGGATGTCTTCAGTAGTATAACTTTGCATGAGCTTTGTATTGAAAAAAATAATTCATGATAATTAGTGAATACAGTTTTTCTAATTACCTATTACTAAGGGAGATGATCTCACTCAGGAGAAGCTCCATTAAAGATTGAAAAATAAGTAATAAGCATTTCAGAGGTTCTTGCGTGTCTATATGAGAGATTTCTCTAATTGCCTGCTGAAAGACAAATGCATTGAGCTCAAATGATAAATGACACTGCCAGTCCCTTTCAGGGAGGAGGGATAGTGATTTTTCCTGCTGAATGAGTTATTTCTCCACGTCTATGGTAATGGATCTTTTAGGTGGGAAGAAAAACAAGAGCCTTAGTTCTGACATGTTGTGAAGAGGTTGTGTGGGTTTGAATTGGTTGAGACAGATTTGATGAACATTAGGATGCAGCTAAGCTGGAGCTTTCTCTCGAGTCGAGACATCACAGGGTCGCAGAGTGTATTTTCTAAGAAAAATGGCAGAAACAAAATATTACATAAAATATTAAAGATATAAAATACTTATATAAAATATAATTCTGTATATACTTATATAAAATACTACTATTTGCAGATTTCAGAGCACATTTCCTTGGCTTTTTGACCAGGTCTTGGGAGACTCCTTCCTAGGTTGTGCATGGAATAACCCTCATGTTTACAGATTGTCTGGAGCCAGAGGTTGTACTCCCTTGGGTAAAGTATGCACAACGTGTCACGTCTGTTCTAGCTCTCTGTGTCCCGGCAGACCCTACTTCAAGGACACTGCTCCATCAGCCCTGCTCACAGAGACACCGGCACAACACATTAACATAATTGGGTGTGAAAATTGCAACTGAAATGCTTGCATCTCCTCCCTCCCATTCTCCAACCCTGAACCTGTCATGAATAAGCTCTCAATGTAACTTGTGGAGTAAAGCACTCTTGAGGAGGAGCAGGACTGAAATGAAAATCTTCAGAAGCAAGCTGTTCATAAACAAGAGTATGTATCTTGTGTCTTCACTTTGTCAGTGTGTCTGCTGGTGTGTCATTTTGTGGCAAAAATCCACAACTGCGGGGAAACTGCAGTCCCAGCAGGAGGCTGTTGAGTTGAAAAAACCCATGGTGTTATGACAGACTGAAATTAATGTGGACTAGTGGATTACTTGTTAATGTGGATTACTGTGTTCTGGTTCTACATTTCCAAAAAATAAACAAAATAGCTCTAGACTATTAATACCATCATAATTAAGTATATATATTACAGAAAACTACTGTAAAATGCTACAGTAAAAACCTGTCAATAGGAAAAAAAAAAGGAAAGGAAGGGGAAGTGGTGTGTGGCAACCCATACTCGGAATTTGTGCTCTGCATTTAACCCATCCAAGTGTACACACAGTAGTGAACATACACCCGGAGCAGTGGGCAGCCAATGCTGCAGCGCCCAGGGAGCGGTTGGGGGTTTGGTGCCTTGCTCAAGGGTCTCACCTCAGTCGTGGTATTGAGAGTGTTGGTTATTCACTCCCCACACCTACAATCCCTGCCGGACCACAACCTTCAGGTTACAAGTCCAACTCTCTATCCATTAGGCCACGACTGCCCCAACTGTGTAATAGCTTAATTGTGTTACCATACCATACGATTAAAAACTATAGTATATACATATATTATTGCAAAAACAGTATTTTATGTAATTTTTTGTTGTTAGCTTATATTTTTGTTTATATTGCTCTCTTTTTATGGGAAAGCACTTTGGTTCACCTTGTGCTTTGGTTCACACTGTGGAAGCCCTGATCATGTGTGATAATGTCATTCCATTTTTTAATTCAAGTACTTTGAAATTTACTATCATTATGAATTATTGCTAATGTCCTGGATTCAATAATTAAAACCCATATATACAACAGCCAAAGTATATTTCATCCCTGCAGTTTACAGTCACTAATTTAACACAGGAAATTACATCTGAATTCTATTCCATTTGATTAATTTGTGCAACTAATGCAAATAATGTAAACATCAATATGCTATTTTCTGTTCTCTATACATCTAACAATGTTAATACACTAATCTGCTCAAAGTTTGTTGCCACTGGTGATTGTAAACTAGCCTTATTTGCAAACAGCCTAATTGGAGTTTAAATGAGTGTGATGTGTGTATTTTCTCAGTCTATTTCTGTAATTCAGATGAATGTAATTACAGAGTTGCAGAAGGTAGCTAAACCAAAGTGTCTGTCATTTCCTTATACTGCAGCAAGGGGGAAACTGCACACCCCATTACTCATGCAGTACTTCTTCAAGACAGGGACATCAGCTCACATCACTCAGACCAAGGACGTGACACTCACTAACACCTCTGGACGTTTCTAGCAGCAGATCCCGCCATGGGCTGTGGTTTGGAGTCTGAATATGATTACTCTCTCACAACTTTTGCCTCAAATCTCTCACAACTTACAACATCTTACTTGTTTATAAATTTTAACTGCTCATTTTCAATTTTACATTCGTTCTTGTCATGCAGATTTTATTAGACATGCTTATATGTTCATATCTGGCCTGTGTAATGCCCTTATCCCATTTCCCCTTCTCTCTCCATTCACTTTTCTTTCAATCTCAACTGTCCTCAGGACCAGTACTCATGGTAGTACTAACACAAAGAAACAGAAAATCACTTTCCTGAACTTTCCACCATCAAGGTACAATATTCAACTTTCCAACTTCAACTGTGTAGATCAGAATCAGAATCAGAATGAGCTTATTGCCAGGTATGTTTGCACATACGAGGAATTTGTTTTAGTGACAATAGCTCCACAGTGCGACAGAATGACAGCAACAGGACAGGACACAGATAATAAAAAATAATTTTTTTAAATAAAAAGAAAATAAATAATGTACAAATATACAAAAATGGTCAATGTGCCAAATAGCACAAACACAATATACAAAATAGACAATTCGGTACTGCACCAGGCAGCCAGCTCCTTAACCTCCTGTCCGTAAGCAGACTCGTCACCGTCCTGAATGAGGCTGATCAGTGTGGTGTCATCTGCAAACTTCAGGAGCTTGACAGAGGGGTCTTTAGATGTGCAGTCGTTGGTGTAGAAGGAGAAGAGCAGTGGGGAGAGAACGCAGCCCTGAGGAGCTCCAGTGCTGATGGTGCGGGTGCTGGATGTGTATTTTCCCAGCCTCACTAGCTGCTGCCTGTCTGTCTGTCAGGAAGCTGTTGATCCACTGACAGATGGAGGTGGGCACGGAAAGCTCAGTTAGTTTGGGCAGGGGGAGGTCTGGAATGATAGTGTTAAAGGCCGAGCTGAAGTCCACAAACAGGATCCTTACATAAGTCCCTGGTATGTCCAGGTGTTGCAGTGTGTAATGCAGTCCCATGTTGACTGCATCATCCACAGACCTGTATGCTCTGTAGGCAAACTACAGGGGGTACAGTAAGGGTCCAGTGATGTCCTTCAGATAAGCCAAAACCAGTTTTTCAAATGACTTCATGACCACAGATGTTAAAGCCACAGGTCTGTAGTCGTTAAGTCCTGTAATCTTGGGTTTCTTTGGGATGGGGATTATGGTGGGGCGTTTGAAGCATGAGGGGACTTCACACAGCTTCAGTGATCTGTTGAAGATCTGTGTGAAGATGGGGGCCAGCTGATCAGCACACGTCTGGGCCTGGTGCCTTCCTTCTCTTGTTCTTTTTGAAGACCTGGCGCACGTCATCTTCTCTTATCTGCAGTTCAGGTGTGGGAGAGAGGGGGGTTGCAGGAGGTGTGAATGGTGTTTTTTCAAACCTACAATATAACTCATTAAGATCGTCTACCTGTTGTTGATTCTCCACAGTGCTGGAGAATGGTGTCTTGTAATCGGTGATGTCTTTCAGACCTTTCCACACTGAAGCCGTGTCACTGGAAGAGAATTGGATCCTTAACTTATCGGAATAATTCCTCTTTGCCACTCTGATCTCCTTTTTCAGTGTATATTTGGCCTGTTTATACAAGACTGGCCTGACGGAGCTGTCTGAGTTTTGAGGTGAACCACGGTTTGTCGTTGTTATAAGTTAGATGAGTCCTGGTAGGAATGCACACATCCTCACAAAAGCTGATATATGATGTTACTGTCTCTGTGAGCTCATCCCGATCATCAGCAGCTTCAAAAACACTCCAATCAGTAAGGTCGAGACAGGCTTGTAAAGCCCGCTCTGTCTCATTAGTCCATCTCTAATGAAGCCCTTTCCATCTTCAAAGAAGCTCCTGAAGACAATGAATCTGCAATGTAATACATTTAAGAATGTACTAGTTGCTCATTTTCCTTTAATTACAATAACTGAGACTGGAGCTCTTTCAAGCTTTAAAAAAGGACATAAAAGCACCAAGTATCATTTAATGACTCACATGACTTTTTGTGCTGTACAAGAGCATATTCACCCATTCTTATGTTTTAGCATTTCGTAATTTCTAAGAATACAAGTATCTGTTAAACAAATATAAAAATTTAACACTGTTTCAGGATCAGGTGCTTCCTGAAGGTGTTCTGAGAGAATTTTCTACACACTCCGTGAATTCTGTGAAAACTTCAGGAGTCCTATCAAATAAATTCAGCATTCCCCTCAGCTCAAACGCAGCTGCACATGACAGGTTTATACAGCAACTGAATGTCAATATGCCCTAAATATACTTCCCAAACACACCCAGATCATAAACACAATGTAATATGTCTCCTGAGAGTGATATTGCCTGCCATTGAAGTGTTGCCATAAAACTAGTGATGCTACAAACTAAACACAACATTGTATAGCCTTAAGTGAATTTACAGCATGCACCCTACCGTGCTATACCAGGTGTTTACAGCAATCAATCCAGATTACTGACACTGTTAAACACAAACAGTGTGACTGCTGGTATTGCAAAGTCTGAGGACTGTAATGCCTAATTCATGTGGTTAAAACGACCTTTTGGCTCTCTACTGCAGGATTTTAAAGATTTTTCCTTTTATATAGTTATATATAATTCAAATGGTAGATCATGCAAACTGAGCCAATGTGTGAGTTTACAGTCCTTGTGTCATTGCCCTATACTGATTGATGAATATTCAAAAGCTAATTGCATACATACAGGTACATCTAAAAAAAAAAAAAGAATATTGAGAAAAAGTAATTTTTTTCTTGTAACTTGTTTCAAAAAGTGAAACTTTCATATATTTTAGATTCATTGCATGTAAAGTAAAACATCTTTTTTTTTGTTTTAATTTTGATGATAAGAGCTTACAGCTCATGAAAGTCAAAAATAAGTATCTCAAAATATTAGAATATTTACATTTGAGTTTCAATTAATGACCATCCCTACAGTATAAATTCCGGGTATCTCTTGTTCTTTGAAACCACAATAATGGGGAAGACTGCTGACTTGGCAATGATCCAGAAGACAAACATTGACGCCCTCCACAAAGAGGGTAAGTCACAGAGGGTCATTACTGAAAGGTGTGGCTGTTTACAGAGTGCTGTATCAAAGCATATTAAATGCAAAGTTGACTGGAAGGAAGAATTTGGGTAGGAAAAAGGTGTATAAGAAACAGGGATTACCGCAAGCTTTAAAATACTGTCAAGCAAAGCTGATTCAAACACTTGGGAGAGCTTCACAAGGAGTGAAATGAAGCTGGAGTCAGTGCATCAAGAGTCACCACGCTCAGACGTCTTCAGGAAAAGGGCTACCAAGCCACTTCTGAACCAGAGACAACATCAGAAGTGTCTTACCTGGGCTGTGGAGAAAAAGAACTGAACTGTTGCTCAGTGGTCCAAAGTCCTCTTTTCAGATGAAAGCAAATTTTGCATTTCATTTGGAAATCAAGGTCCCAGAGTCTGGAGGAAGAGTGGAGAGGCACAGAATCCATGTTGCTTTAAGTCCAGTGTGACGTTTCCACAGTCAGTGATGATTTGGGCTGCCATGTCATCTGCTGGTGTTGGTCCACTGTGTTTTCTGAAGTCCACAGTCAACGCAGCCATCTACCAGGACATTTTAGAGCACTTCACTTCCTTCTGCTGACAATCTTTATGGAGATGCTGATTTCATTTTCCAGCAGGACTTGGCACCTGCCCACACTGCCAAAGGTACCAAAAGCTTGTTCAATGACCATGGTGTTACTGTGCTTGATTAGCCAGCAAACTCGCCTGACCTGAACCCCATAGAGAATCTATGGGGTATTGTCAAGAGGAAGATGAGAGACGCCAGACCCAACAATGCAGATGACCTGAAGGCCGCTATCAAAGCAACCTGGGCTTCCATTACACCTGAGCAGTGCCACAGGCTGATTGATTCCACACCGCATTGTTGCAGTAATTCATGAAAAAGGAGGCCCAACCAAGCATTGAATGCATAGTAATGAACATACTTTTCAGAAGCCTGACATTTCTGTTTAAAAAAGTTTTTTTATCTTATGCAATATTCACTGAATTTTGGGTTTTCATTATCTGTAAGCCATAATCATCAAAATTTCAAGAAATAAAGGTTTGAAATATTTCACTATATGTGTAATGAATCTGTATAATATATGGGTTTCACTTTCTGAAATGAGTGACAAAAAATATTGACATTTTTCATGATATTCAATTTTTTTGAGATGTACCTGTAGGCCTTTAAACTATTTAAAAGAGCACAACTGCTAATTACTGCCTCCTAGCAAACGAAGATCATGTATTTTCCTCTGTCTCACAGCTTCCAGATACTAATTAAGCCAGTAATGTTTTCTACATATAAATTATTGTAACGAGAACAGTTAATTGGATTCTGAAATTGAGCAGACAAACTCTTTCGTGATGCATTACAGTGTATTACATCAAGCAATAAAACAAGATGGCGTTTCAATTTTATGTAACAGTGTGTGGTTTTAAAATCTAAAAGTTAACTTTATGACTGTTAACAGAATGAAATAATCCCTCTCAAATAATCATTCAGCAATCATTTACGTTTCAAATGACGTTTGCTGTGACTTCCTGACTATATCCTTGTATTAATAATTTATTCTGTCTTTCAAACAGTGTGATTGTTTACTGCCTTTGTGTGCTAAAAAGATAAATGACCTTCAAAGGCATAAATAAATGCCAGTTGAATATCAGAGACTAAACAATAATCTTGCATTTTAATATAAAAGAAAAACAATAAATGAAAGAGTTCCCCTGTTACGTCCATATGCAGGTTCTTAAACAGGATTTGTTAAAGAAAATTCCTAGAGGCAGACCTCTTTGACATCCATACATATGAGATGCTTTGTAGTTGTGTTTGATGCTAATGCCTTGATTTCTTTACATTTGAGAATTAGCTGGATTCAGTTTGTATTTTATTTTCATCCATTTCTTTTTGTAATTCTCCCTATTGTGTGTTTGTGAGAAATAAGTCTAAAGTTTCTAAAGTCTTATTTAAAGAAACATTCATATAGATTTTGAGGTCAAAAACAGTATAGTCAAACTACAATACAGTTTGTCACAAGGGAGAATATGTTTAGCCTAAATGCAAAATCATTTTACATTTATGAACTGGAAATAAGGTCTTTTAGGAATTACACTAATAAAACTTAAAGGGATAGTTCACCCAAAAATAAAAATTCTGTCATTAATTACTCACCCTCATGTCGTTCTGGCATGAATGAATGACACGGAGGAGACGAATTGTTGAATAAAGTCGTTATTTCTGTTTTCTTTTTCTTTAGTATTCTCGTAACTTCATAAAATTACATTGAACCCCTGATAATTTTACCGATCTCCTTGCTACTGTCACGGTGCACACAGCAGGGAGGAACAAGGAACGCGCAGACGAGGATGTAACTCAAAATAACAGTCTTTACTGAAGACATCTAGGCAGGGCAAGACAAGGCAAGGCTGACATAGACAGGAACACCGGGGAGTAACGAGTAGACCAGATGAAATCAAACTGAACAGACAGGACTATAAATACACAGAATAATCATAGACAATTAGACAAACACGGCTGGACAAGAATTAACTAATAATCACACTAGACGAGGACAGGAAACAAACCAAATACGGAAACATGAGGCGGGAACACATGACACACACGACAGAGGACTGACAGCTACGTGTCTGGACCTTGATCGTGGTAATTACATTGCTGTCTATGGGAGGGTCAGAGAGCTCTCAGAATGCATCAAAAATATCTTAATTTGTGTTCCGAAGATGAACGAAGGTCTTACGTGTTTAGAGCGACATGAGGGCGAGTAATTAATGACAGAATTTTCATTTTTGGGTGAACTATCCCTTTAATAGACAAAGTTCCAAGACCAGTTAACACAATTCACATCAAGTCAGACTATTGCAATAGTAATTCAACACCGGGGCTCGTCCTGTTAAAGGTGAAGTGTGTCACTGTGTTGAATTGCAATCTGTTTGTTTGTGCAGTGAAAATTTGGTGTGAAAATGCCTGCTAATCCGAGAATTGTAACAGGTTATTGTTATATAAAACTGTCATTATTTTTGCAATTCTGTTTGGTGCCACTAGCGGTACATAAATTATACTTCATCTTTAAAGACAAGGAAACGGTAAGAACAACTATATGAAACTAGAAACTGTGTTGATTTATTTTATCATGAGGCCATACAAAGTAAAGGCTGTATGCATATTTACTGGATGAAAAGTAAAAGTATATATTATACAAAAAATCAGTAAAGTAACTTAACAATAATAAGAAATAAAATTGTATAAGAATAATAAGCAATCAAATTGTAAAATTATTCTACAAAAAATCTGAAAAGATCCTCCTTTATTTAATGAACTTTAACAGCACTAATTATTACCTCAGAAACCATAACATGATAAACAATTTTAAACTGTTTCTGTAAACAGTTAGGATTCATCGTGATGTATTCAGTTTACTGTCAGCAGAGACAGAGGAAACACAGCCGGATGGTGCAACGCAATTAGCATACAGCTCCAGCCAGCAGCAATCAACAGAACCTAACCTCATTACTGTCTATGGACTACATGATCTGTTTCACTGAGAGGTGAATTAATTACACCAAATTAACCTTGCTGGGAATACGAGACATGTTCAGTATGAAAATACACAGAATATTTCATATCAATGTAAATGAATAAGATCCTTTGGACATATTATACTACAACTGAAAGTGAAAAATACTTTACCTGTCCTGTGTAATGTTGACGTTAAGAGAAAAACCACTTGAACAAAATAATTAAACATGCCGGTTCCTGGACAGATGCTGATTATCTCGTAACACCATTATACTGAATTAATCAGTGGTAAATCATATTTCCAATGACTGGCTTTGAAGAGACTTGCATGAGAATAGATATTGGCATTTCTGTTTAACCCAGGGGTCAGATTTTTTTCATACACACGCTGAAGTAGTTTATATGAAATAGGCCTTGATTAGATTCTGCTATCCAATTACTCCTCTTGTCATTATCATTACATCAGCCTGTTCTGAACTCAAGTCCACTCCACAATATAAAAAAAGCTTACCTTTATATGGTCTTTCAATTAGTACAAATAAGCTTTTATATGAACAAAAAAGCTTATCTTCAGTTAATTGGTGGTTTAGTTAAAGTGGACTGAGTCCATCTATGAAAACTTTACTTAATAATGGTTTAAGAATAAGTTATCTGTGTTTCTAATGAGGAATCATAGTTGAGACTAGTCCAGATCAGTGGAACGTAATGGGAGGTTTTAGAGGTTATAAGGACTATAAGCTTTATAATGTCCAGAACATTGTCAAAACACAACCACTATTCATATTCAGTGTCATTATAAATAGTGTCTTATCATGTGGAATGAAACTGCATAATGAAACATGCCCCAGAGTGACAATAGAAAGTGGCAGTAACTTACACCAGCCATCACATTCTATTAACCTCTTCCTATCCACAAACAGTCAGTGTGTCTGCTTAATTTAACTCACGTTCTTGAGCTCAATGACCAGTGTCATATTGACCACGTCACATGCATGCCTCCCCCTGAAACCTGAGTGTGTGATCACTCAACCCCGAATATAATGGAAACGCATGTGCCGAAAGCATGTATTTATACAGAATGTAATTGCGGAAAGCAAGTAAACTGAAGCAAACGGTGTTCTAGACTTCATTTATAGTTTGCAGTTGTCTGACAGTAAATTAATCTGGACTATGGACTATACTTCAGCTATACTATTATATGTTTTTTTAAGACTATTTTTAGGGTCCTATTTTGCCAAATGTGTATCTATGTCCAGTGCCACAGAATAAGTGGCTTGCAGATTTTTTTATATATTTATTTCCAATTTGAGGATTTTTGGGATAAAATAGAACATTCTGAGAAATTAAATGTCCCATCATAGTCTATAAAATAAAGGAAAAAATATTAAATATATACATATAAAATTCACATTTCTATAATGGGCATTTGGTTATTAATATTATCTAATGCTTCTTTTTAAATTAAAAACAGTAAGACAAGTATGATTTGTGCAAGTTATTGCACAAATATTAGTACGTTTCAATTATTAGTATCGTCATTATTATTATATATATAAAAAAAACTACACTTCCTGCATAAATTTCGTGGAGTGCGTCATGTTCTACCTCAGTTCAAATTCCAGTGAGAATGTAAGCATTCTCAATTCAATTCTGAATGGTTCACAATTCAGGCCAGAACTGCAAATTTACTACATACTGCATGCTTTTCTTAAATATATATATATATAAATATAAATATTTTTATATATAAATATAAATATGAAAACATCAGCTCAGTTCTTTCGGTACTTGTTGCCAGATATACATGTCATTCATAATTCACACTTGCTGTGCATGAAAAATGCCTCTGCTTTATATGAACTGACGGTGCATGAAGAAAAACGACTGAGATTGTGTGAGCTTGCATCACTGCACAGTGTTGTAGAGTCCAGTATTGGGGGTCCAGTACTGCTGCAGTTGACGTGACGTCATGACTCATGCTCTAAAAGCAAATGCTCTCACACCAACCCAGGAGCTAAAATACAGTCTATAACATTATGCTAGCATTTATATTTCATATCACCGGTAACGTATCATCTTGAAACAAAGTATTTTCTTTGCTTGCTCATAATTCACGTTTCTAAATGAAATCAGACCTTTTTTTTTCTCTGCAAATCAAGTTATTATGACTCTGGCTGCCCTGTATGTAGTATATGCCACCAATGTAATAGAGTCGCTTCAAAGTGTATTTGTACACTTAAGTGACACAGAAAAAATGTCATTGCATTAGAAACAAAATATCAAACCAAGCAATACCTGAAAAATGCTATAGCTTTTCTTAGAAGTCTTTCTTAAAACTACTACAATTACTTTTAAGCAAGACGGCCCCGAAAGTCATTTTGAGTGAATGTATGAAGTCAGTTCCCCTCAAGTTCATACTTCTCCAAGCACAGTAGTTCATCACTTTCACTATGAACATGTTCCACTAACATTTGTCAACAAAAAGGTGTCATTTTCCATGGTGTCAATTTTCAACAATATATTATGTTATTATATATATTATTTTTTTATAATTTAAAACCTCGTAAACCTAGTAAATTTCTCTTTGTTCTTTTTTCATTGTATACTTATTTTTTTGCAAATTGCTTTTTTTATTATTATTATTGCATTTATAAATCAAACCTTTAACCTTTATTGGCAGGTAGTTAACTGTTGACAGTTTCATGGAAATTACTCCCATAATCTGCACAAAGCATCATGGAAACGAAAGGTAGATATAATGCAATTCAGTTCTTACATTTTTAATTTCTGTTTCAATGTCCAAATACTTTTGGGAGGCACTTTATGGGGACACTATATGTCAGAATCTTATAATTTCATAAAGTTAAGGCCCAGGCTCTCATTGTTTTTAATACTGAGAGACTTCCACTGTTTCATAAATGATTTCTCCTTTGCTCTTCAAGCCATTTGCTCATGCTACAGTTGGGCAGCACATGCAAGCCTCGCTAAAGCTGTCTTGGCAATTGACAGGCCTGCCCTATGTGAGAACATGCTTTCCGGGAGACGTGGAGAGCAGCCAGGCGGGAGCTGAATCTTTCAGTGTGTATGAAAACTCTCCGCTTTTCTCTCTTCTCTCTTTTCATCGGCACCATCCTCCTCGCAGTGGATAATTGAGGTGCAGGGGGATGGAGACAGGGGAATCTATTTCAGCACAACATCAGGCGAAAAGGACGCTTGGATGGATGGCCAGCCGTGTCCTGAATGCAAAAGCCTTGTGGCTCGGTGGAACGTGGCGGGTAATGGTTGCCTTATCTTCTCAGTCACAGCTCCTTTGTGCCTGTTAGAGTGTCTTCTGAGGCAATACAGACTCAAAACAAACGAAACTGGGGCTGTTTGGGTCACACTAGTAAGACAAAATCAATGCCGGTGCAGCAGCATTTCCACATTGTTCAGGGTCCAGTTGCTGGGTCTGACAATATGAAGATTAGAATAAATGCTTCTCGGGCTGGATGTCAAGAAGATTGGTAACATAGAACTGGACTAAAGTTTCTTAGCACAAAACCGTTTGGCAAAGTAAGGTCAAATATCACTCACAGCTTCTTTGCAAGATACACCCAGTGACCGAGTCATTTACCGTGGATAATGATGACTTAAGAGGAGTCCCCAAATCAATACGGTGTCGAGACAGCCCGAGCGTGAAGGGGACTGAGTGACACTACACCTATCAGAAGTCACAGCTGCTTCTTAAAACTGTCATTTCTGATTATATATTTACTCGCCCTCATGCCATTTTTGGGTCCTGCTCCTTTAAAGTCAGCAACGATGTACAGGTTCTAATCAAAAATAGCTTCTTGTAATTCAGAGCAGCACTTGGAACAGCAAAACCTTATCGATTTTCCCACTGTACCAGAAGGCAGTACAACGACTGCTGTCAGTCTAGTAATTTCCCTCATATAATAGTTATTTTGTTTTTTGTATAAGCTGCTTGATGTAACAGCAACTCACACATATATTGCAATTTAATGACAAGTGAAATTCAATAGTATAATGTAGGCCTATTTTATTTTAACTTAACTAACTTTTGCAATATTGTGAAATGTTTAAAGCAGATGTTCTTAACCGGGGGCAGAGGCCGACCAGCGGCCTCAATAAACTTTAAATTAACCCAGACTTAAAATGTATAAAAAATGTATAAAGAAATCTGCTGTATGAGACCCCTCAAATTAAGATATAAGAAAATAAGACTTACTGTGACTGTCCCAAGATAAACATCCTATTATTTTTTTTATATAAAGCGTCATATTGATTATAGTTGCTGTATAATCCCATTTTAAATGTTAAATATCATGAAAACTTGTGGATAGAAAAACAAATTGAATTAAAATATTATTTATTTATAATTTACTGCTCGCATAATTCCACCTTAAATGGCTAAATGTTATTTAACTCAGAGCTTCAGACTATCCGCTACTACTACTACTTGTATTGAATAGGCCTCAACATGCTAGTCAAGTTGTTGGAGAAATAGCCTTTTGTGCTTCACATTTAGGCGCATTAACACACAGACTCGACAAGATTCTAGTACAAAAGATTTTTTCACACTCTTAACACGAAATCACAAACAACAGCCAATCACAACGAGCGGACGAGTCATTCCTACAATGTGCTTCAGAGTAAAACTGCCTGCCATCATGGCTTCGGTGTCGCTTTTCCAATATTTTATTTTTGTGTGTTTCCTTGTAGAACTTGAGCGATATATTAGGTACAACGGGGCTAAAGACACCCCGGGGTAAAAGGCTCTATTATATGATATTATTATATAGGCGCTATGATATTATTTTCCTCTAAACCACTAGATAGCAGAAAAAATTGGCGTAGAACTTTCCAAAACATCCGCTTATCAAGATGCACGTGTATATGTGGCTGATCCTTGAAGCGATCGCGGGCAGCTGTGCAAAGTTGATTCTGTGCTTACTTGATCTAATATTTTAGGTTTCTTAAAAAACAAATTAAGTTAAAATGTTGTAGATTTAAGTAGCAAATGAGAATCGTTAAAATTATTGAATATATTTTGAGACAAAGGACTTATATCTTAATGATTTTCAGTTTTGTTGAAGATCATTTCTTTGGGTATGCCTTTAATCCTGTTGTACCCTAATATCAATTGTTTCCCAACTTTAACAATCATTCTGCCATCGTCAATGTTGTGAACTACACCTGATGAGCAGTATTTGGTCTAATGCGCTTTCACCTGGTGTGGCGCCACATAAAGCCACAGTTGCAATAGACATTGGGCGCGTAAAAATTTTCCTATCCATCTTATTTCTCAATAAGACATTTTCTGTAAATGTGCAAGATTTCCGGTTCATTAGCCTGTAAGTTAATAACAAGAAGAATACAAAGTGAACGGTTAAACTGTTTGCACTACAAACCGGTTTGTTCATAATTTCGATAGGCCTAATTCATTAAAATGATATGGTAAGACACAACAGTTTGCAATATCAAGTAGCAATACGAGCCGTTTAGTACAGATAAAAATAGCTGAAAGTGGATGAGATGAAGCAGACAACACGACATCACAATCTGTGGTGCTTAAAAAAAAAAAAAAAAAAAAATTTACATAAAACAAATAATAAAAATAACTAAGAGGTCACTTTGGTTCAATGATGCACTCCAATTAGTAAAAGAGGTCATGTCATTGACAAGGAGGTCAGCAAGAGAGAGGGAGAAGAAAAAAAAAACATTAGGAAGGAAAAGGCACATGCCACTTCTCACATTGTCCTCACTCCTTTTCCTGTCACAGTTTAGCTTTCATTTCAATCTGCCATGTCTTATAAATATAATATACTTTCAAAGTCTTTGAACAGAAACAAAGCCGCCTTTCTGGAAACAGAAACACTTTATGAACGTCTCCACAGACCCCCTGCAGAGAAAGTACATTTGAAGTTTGGGAATGAAGAGACATTGGACGGCTTCTTAAAACTGTAAAACCCATCTCTTTTCTACTCATGCCCGGGTTTAGGAGGCTGTGGTACTCGAGACCCCTGCATGGTGAAAGGCCCTGCATACTCCTTAGATCTATGGCTCTGTTTGATATCTGAGGTAGAAGTCTGTCTACACAGTTGACCCCAGGCACAGAAATTGGGCCTTGATTTTACAAAGCTGTTATACTGCTGCTGCATTTTTACATTTTTGTCTTTTCTTAGAATTCTTTTTTTTTTTCCAAGACGCACTCGGGTGTGTCCTCATTAAAAAATTTTAAAAATCCATCTATATCCTGTAAAGCAGGTCAAGATACTTTACAAAACAAAAAACGTGACATCTAAACAAAATAAGCAAAAGTAATTATATAAAAATACAGTAAAAGACTTAAATCCAGTATGAGTATCAGTCCATATGAGGCAGTGAGACACAAAACAAAAAAATCTGTGACTTGAAAAGAATAAAGAACAACAGAATAAAAGAGGATATAATATAAAAGGGGAAAGATGAAAAGCAAACAAAATGAACTTGAATTTTCCTGCAGAAAATGCAGGAATTTTAGCATTCAGATTTGACCTTGTTCTCTTTCAGATGGAGGCACATTTTCCACCTTGAGGATCCCGAGAGCCATTTGAGGGATTTTCTTCCTCTGTGTCTGTCCAAGCATGTTTATTTCTCGAGGACCCCAGTGGGCTTCAATGTGAGAGCAGCTTTTTCCATTCCAATACGAAAGACATTATCATGGTAAATGGGCTGGAACAAGAAATGGCTCCAAAGTGGGAATCATCCACAGATTTAAAACCGCAAACTCAAAAGCCTATCCTCATTTTATAGCGAAGGATGAAGTAAACCAATGCATGCACACATATATTATTTAATACTTTTTCGCTTTCACAGAAAGATGAGATTTCAGTATGTCAGTTCTGGTGGTTTTATATTTACTGGTGGTCCAGTTTTAAATTCATATAAAAACAAACCTCACAGACCAGTTATTTCCAATAATAATAAAAATCTAATGAGCTAAAATTTGTCAGTCTGTAACCACTAGACCTTGGTATTAAGAAAAGGACAATCTTTAAGGATAAAAGCAACAAATGCAGTTACAATTCAATTAATGCCACACATTAAGAAATCATGAAGGCAATCAGTGGACCTCCATGTAAGTAAAAAACTTGATTGGACACAAGTTAATTCAAACCCAAATCAAATAATAATTACAGGCAAGTTTAATTAAAGCATTATTCCCACCCAATCACACAAAAGCACCAATGAATATGTCTCACAGCTTTACAGTCACAAAAAGGTGCCTTATTGTGTTTCAAATGTGCTTTTTAATTACCCAGGCTTTTTAATCAAACTGGTGCAATGTACAATGCTTATCAAAGTACTGTGTTTTACGACTACCGGTACGTGATTTACACACACTCCTGACACATTAATGACATGAGCTAGGCTCAAACACCATCCATATTAATGGAAATACAGCATTGGGAAGGGAAAGGGTGAAGAGATTAAACAGAAGCTCCACTGAAATGGCACAAATATACAACAAGACAGACCCCCAAAGTACACACAAAGATCAGAGGTCAACTGGCAAGGGAATTGGATGTAGATTAGCAAAACTGACATGAGATAAGAATAAGTGCTCTCAGGCTGGGTCTGCCAGTGGTGTACTGTGGTTCATTATGCACAGGTACGCTCATCAGAGCTGGTGCACGTGCAAATGAAAGCATTCACATTACATCTTGATTCTAACAAAGATCTTAGTGAGGCTGAAAAGCAGCTCCGGTGCCCAAATAGAACATATTTGCTGCTTCTTATTTACTTAAATACCATTCAATTACTTAAATAATAATCAAAGAAATCTTAGGAGTGGTTCAATTTATATTTATTTACTAAAGGAAAACTAAATGAAGAAATTCAGTAAATTTATTCTTAAAGCAGGGACTACCAAACATACAGCAGGGGGTATTTAAGCAGATCTCAGAGGAGAGTAGAAAATATTTCGATTTCTTAAGCATATTAAACAGAAAAAAAAAGATTAAAATAAGTCAGTATTTTTTTCTGAACTTTCTATTCATCAAAGAATACTGTGTCACAGTTTCCACAGGTATGTGGAACCTATCACAGGTTTGTGGAACATCAATAATAAGAAATGTTTGAGCAGCAAATCAGCATATTACAATGATTTCTGAAGGATCATGTGACACTGAAGACTGGACAAATAGCTGCTGAAAATGTATTTTTGTCAGAGTAATAAATTACTTTTTAAAATATATTAAAACAGAAAAGCGTAATTTATTATTTCATATTTATTTACAATTGTAATACGATTTCACAATATTACTGTTCTACTGTATTTTGCATAGAAATGCTGCCTTTGTGAGTGTAAGAGACTTCTTACAAAACATATTTAAACGGTAACATATATATTGGACTGACAACATTAATAAACATCACTCTAAAAGCTCACTCCAAAAGTTGATTGCCAGTAGGACTACTGAAGGGTAAGGGTATGCAAGATGATAAAGCCTAGGAAAAATTGTCTTAAAACATTGCTGGCATAC
Organism: Barbus barbus; assembly: GCF_936440315.1. Classification (NCBI taxonomy): domain Eukaryota; kingdom Metazoa; phylum Chordata; class Actinopteri; order Cypriniformes; family Cyprinidae; genus Barbus; species Barbus barbus. The sequence continues at coordinate 18,319,367 of NC_136742.1, read as the reverse complement.
TTGCCTGTTGCTTGTTTTTACATTAAGGCAGCACAAGCTTGTTGCTATTTGCAGAAAAATATGCTGATCTTGACCTGAATGAACTGTGCCATTAAAGCAGCTGACAGCTAATTGACACAAACAGTTTGGCAGAGGTCATATGACAAAGTTTAATTAAGATTAAGGGAATCTGCTCAAATACTCAGTTTGAGGATGGGAAAACAAAATAGATCGCTTCAGGCTATCTTCAGAGCAGAGGCTAATTTACTCTGAAATGAGTCAATAAACCCCATTTCATCTGAGCTAGAAAGGCACAACAAACAGTAAAAATGATATATAGTCTCCTCTCCCGGGATGGGAAAATATCTTTCAAACTGTAAAGGCATAAACAGCTTTCTATGATTTAAATGTGTGTTCTCAACCTTTCTGACTGTGGGATTTTTTGAGTGGTTGTTTGTACAATATTGTCCTGTTGCAAAATATAGCTGGCAGCCCAAAATGTCTGTTCTTTCACAAAGTGATGTACATGTACAAAGAAGGAAAATATCCTAGCCCAGTCTACACAGCAACTAAGAATGAATTTTAAAACTATTACCGCAGGCTAGGCAAGGCTATATTCGCAAATGGGAGCCACAGCAACCGTTGCCATGTATTTGATGCTGCCTCTGATGGGATTAATGCAATAGGCGTGACAGGCGGCACATTGGCTCCTCACAACAAGGAGCAATTAACCCCACTACTATTCTCCCTTACATTTCAATGTGCCAGTAAAAGAAAGATACATCACCCTGTCACTACTGTGTGCCAATCACAATGTATTCACCAATGCATACTCACAGTTTGGACCTGTCACTCCAGGAAATAAGCCTTGTTCATAGCAAATGACTTCCCATTGGTTCACTGCTTCAGCAAGGTGTCACAGCAACCTCAATCATCATAGAAGGCAATGTGTTGAGAACAAGCATTCTTGCATACCAAAAATAAATGCATGTACCCTTTTCATGAGCAGGAAATATAAGCAACATTAAAATGCAAAACTAAACACAAACCAACCATCAAACCAAACTCGAAAGCCAAAAAAACTAAAAAACAAACAAAAACAACAACAACAAAAAACCACACAAAAAAATCAAACCAAAGCAGCATAGAATAAAAAGCAAAGCAAAAACAAAACAAAACACAAAAAAATCAAACCAAAACAACAGAGAATAAAAATGCAAAACTACTAAACAACACAAAATAAAACAAAAAACAACGATTGTTTGCTTGAAAAAAAAGAAAAAGCCACAAACACAAAAGCCAAAATACAAAAAGCAAAGCAAAATAAAACAAAACACAAAAAATCTAATAAAAACAACAAAATAAAAAGCAAAGCAAACTGAAAACTAAACTAAACTAAAAACCAAAACAACAGCACAACACAATGATTGTTTGCTTAAAAAATCCATTAGAGCAGAAGTTGTCAGAAAAAAACAAGTTTGTTGTTAGGATATTAGTTATTCAATGCAATATAAACACTTATTTCACATACTGTATGTGCACACTGATATTTGGCTAATGCTTCAGCCTGCAGAAACATGGTTGGTGTGTTTTTTATCACCACTGTTATGCTCTTATTATAAGATTATTCATGCTTTCAATCATGAATTTCAAAGTATTTTTTCCATTTCTGGTAGCTTTCAATATAAATCCAAGTATAGCATTGTGTCAGAGGATGGAATTGAAATACCACGGACTCCACCTCAATTTTGTCCGTTTCTGTTGCACATATTCACAGGGTGACGGAGAACTCAATCATATTCAGAGCCTGCGGGTTGAACTGTCTGCTTTTGAACCTGCCCTCCCCCATCCATGTATGTAATGAACAGAGGAAGACAGATACAGAATGAGACGCATCAGAGGTTTTCACTGTAGGAGACCAACAATCGGGGGATGTGTAGAACTTTAGGAATGACTGATGATCAAATTCTGCAGGCTTTTCTGCGGGAAAAGATTCTGTGAGCTTCTAGTCAGCAAATTTAACAGGGTCACTTGGTGACTCTCAATGACACATTATGACATAAATGACTAGATGTCTTCAGAGAGACTGATTAAAACATCTCGATCCATTTCATGAGACCATCTGCTGAGGAGAACAGGAGAGAGCAGGTGGAATAACCCACCAATGGAATCACTCAAAGTGATTTTACCCTATTGGCCTTTACAACTCTCAGGTCTCTTCTGCGTCTTTAGACTCACAATGCCCTAGAGCCTAAATGAATCACAAAGCCAGTAAACCATTATTTATGGAGCTGAAAACCTAATGAAGATCAATCTGTGATATGATTAAATTCTCAAATTTGTTTTGGCTCCAGCCATCTGTGTAGGAGCATCTTTTCATCAGCCCTATTGTGACCAGTAAAAATTTAACAAGTCCAGAGTGGACGATTGCTTTAATGTCAAGTTGTCATTCCTTTACACAGTCTTTTCTCATGCACATTTGAAATCTTGTTCATATGATTGCTAATTTGTAATTACACTGACATATTACATTATACACAACTATTTACAAATTTAGGCTCTGTAAGATTTTTAAAAGTTTTTGAAAGAAGTCTCTTAAAACTAAAAATACAGTAAAATAAGTTACAAAACTTTTCTCTTTTATATATTTAAAATAGTTAAAAAAAAAGTTTATTCCTGTAACGCCAAAGGTGAATTTTCAGCAGCAATTACTCCAGTCTTCAGTGTCACATGATACTTCAGAAATGATTCTAATAAGCTTGATTTGGTGGACAAGCAACATTTCTTATTATAGATAAGAATATAAAAAACAGATAACGTTACTTTTTAAAGTGTTATCATTTGTTAGAAAGAATTATGGAATTCATTCGGTTGTGCTGTCTGCTTTGCAGATATTTATTTATGTACAAAATATTTTTGTCATTTGTACTCTGACCTTTAAAACAGAAGAAATCTTAATATTCTTTTATGTACAAAAATGAAATAGTCACACAAAGAATTATAAAGAGGAAACATTCTTTTTATTCATAATTTTATGTTAATGCAAACTTAGGAGTCTATACATGGTTTTTAAAAAGGATAAAAAACTGTACAATACAAAGCAGGAACACTGATAACATGTCATAGACATTGAAAAATTCTAAATGCTTGGCAAATCTGCTAAACTTAAATTATTAGTAGAAATCACAGACTAACATACAAAACAAAGTGGAAAAAATTGAATACATTTTACGAAGAACAAATCAAAAATATCATGCAGCAACTTGGAGAAAAAAGCCTGAGTCTTTTTTTCTCTGTTTAAATAAAGAATCATTCAACAACAAAAACAAAGAAAGAATTTTAAGATGTACAAAAATAGCCACATTTTCTACTTCAAACCCTTGCAAATCCCAATAATCTCTTCTATTTGTTTCTTTATGAGAAACCGCAGTCACACTTCTCTCCAGTGACACTTTAAGGATTAACATGACAAACAAAAATCATCAAACATTAGAGGCTGAAGATAAATCACGGGACACAGTGAGGAGAAGGTCCTGTGCTGTGATATTGTCAACAGATGATAGCAGTTTGTTTATCTGAACATATTCATTTTCAGTGTAGAAAGGCATAATCTTTTGAAGTTCAGGTAGATAGAGTGAATATGTTTACCACGTTAGAAGAAACCAGCTTAACGCTGGATGTTGCATGATCAGAGAAGAACACACATGTATACGTTACAGTGTGACGCATACAGCACACACTGAAATTCATAAGTACAATACAAACTCACTTCGGTTTGATGTCCTGAGAAGTGTTTGAGACAAGCTCTATTTTCTGATTTGCCACCAGTTGCACCAATCAGTTAAAGTAGTAGATCTGTATCAGAGAGCCAATCATTTTGCAGAGCGACTGTCCCTAAATGAGACAGATGACAGTGCCACTGCTTCAGCATCTTTATTCAATCGAGTGGCATCACATTTGTCAGGGGCAAGCACGGTTTTGCATTATGTTGAAGAAAAAATTTGAAGAGTTCTAATTGTGGTCATTTAGATATTAGAAAAGGCAATAGTATGGGGATTTTTTTCTTAACGTTTTATTGTATTTAATACTTAAAACTATATTTTACACACTTTAGCTCTTATAAATACACTATACACTGCATTGCAATGCAAAATACTTTGTTTTTCAAAGAAAGAGAAAGTTGGTCTCAATACTAGCACCAATCATAAAACAAAGATAGTTCTTGGGATTTGTTTTTTTTTTAGTTTAAGGCACTTCCTGGTAAAGTTTAACGAAGATCTCATGATCTCTTGCTCTTACTCTATTCAGTTTCTTTGTTTCTCAGCATTTCTGGGAGTTTCTAACCATGCTTATTCAATATCTTGTTGAAGGACAGTCTCAATCCCCCCCTCCAAAAACGTTCTTGCCATAACTTACATCTAGCTTGCAAACAACATCCTGCTTCGTTCTCTCCTAGACCTCCATCTCCTGTTGTCCACTCTGTCCTGGGATCGTGGGCACAGCGATATCAAAGCAGGTTTCCATCATCACACGAGACTTGCATAGGTTGACACAAAACTCCAGGTCTCCTGTGGCCTGAGCTAGAGCCTCCAGGTAGTTCTGCGACTCCTGGTCCAGATCAGGGTCCACATCAACTAATGGAAAAAAATGAAAAATGTCAAGAAAAGTATTGCTTTAGAACTTAGGGATGTCAATTTACCATTTATTTTTACATTTAAATTAATTTCTTTTTTAAAATGTTTTAAATAAATGACGGGCCATGGTACGCCAATTTAACATTCTAATTTTTTACAAAATTCTTTAAATAAATGTTCAACAATATGGACATAAAATTAATAATACTGTATACTGACTAAATTTACTTTTTGTAATGTTTATTCAGTGAGTTACTTGTCCACCACAATAACCTAATGTTTAAATGATCTTTATTTGGTGACATTTCTCAGTAAATAATTATTTGTGTGGTAAATTTGTTTTAATCTGAATAATTCATTTGAATACAGTCCTAATTAAAATGTGTGTAAATATAAAAGTCAAGCAATTTCTAAAATAAATACACACATAGAAGCCACATTATTGTACTACATAATAAAGATGTTAACATAGGTGCTGTGTAATGCATCCCTACTGACACACCTAGATTGATAGTTTTATCATTCAAGACATAAACAAAAATCTCTGCATGTGATGGTTGATTGGTGTGGGAGATGGGCTTGTAGAAACACCATCCTCATTTTACTAGGCTCTGAAGAGGGGCTGATTTATACAGCATGACAGCCCTAATCACAGCTTTACCCAAGACAGCAGTCACACATGAATGGTAAACATCACCTGGCCAGTGGGTAGGTAGTGATTGCAGAAGAGAAAAATAATACCTTATTAATTCAAGAACACACACGCATATTCACTCCCTCTCTCTATGCGCCTGCCATTTTCTCTACATTATTCCTTTACATCCTGAGATTTTTCTCCCACGTACTGTTTATAAAAATGTTTCTTCTAGCAAAGTGGAGACAGATACTTTGCAATATCAAGGTTGTTTTATTGGTGCTTTGTAATAGTTGTAATTCAAATACAGAATAAAACAGACATTCAGAATCAGCAGAGCTTTCTTTGCTGCTGGCAATATTCTTTTCCATTCTCAGTAGAGTAAACAGTACTAATAACATGATTCAGATCATTTTCTTCCAATTAATTTCTTGCCCTGTTTGATACTGAAGGTATTTACAAATGTATTTGAGAAAATCCTGAAATATAATAATAAAACGAGTCTAAGATACTGGTAGTGGTTATAAAGTCGGTGTCCAGAGTTAGTTCTTACAGTTTAAGCGTTGAAGGCAGCAACGGTGACATATAATCACAATTACACAAGCTCAACAAATCGTTTCCCTGTTTACATTTATGAAGAATATTCTAGAAAGCCAATGTCATCCATTATTGTAATATATTACAAGCATTTTCTTGTAAATCCTCAGGCACTAAGTTCAAACACTTAAATTAAAGTCATAAAGGGAGCCATTAGTCTACATCACATTACAGGGAAACTTAAAATTAAAAATTAATCATTCCTGGCCTTGATGCATGGTAGAGTGTCAAAGCAAAAATGCCAAAAGAAAGTCCTTTTGGCTAAAAGCTTGTGAAATGTGTAAGTTCAGTCAAACAAAAGTGTGAATAATATTTTTGTCTAATACTCAGAGATATTCAGTGTCACATATTAGAGGTTTTCAAATTGAGGTCAAAGGGACCACAAGGGGACCAGCAGAAAATTAGCATCAGTGAGGGAAGTTAACTTGTCGACTTAAGATTTTAAATATGCTTGACAAATTTTTAGCTTTTTAAAGTCAGAAATCATGAGATTAATCACATTTAGTTTGTTCTATTGACAGTCCTAGTTTTTAAACAATAAATAGATGGAAAAAATACACTGTATGAGCTTAATACAAAGTAATATTCCTCAGATAATTTTTTAATAATTGCTTTGGATTTACTGCAGTCAGATGGGTCATACAATAAAATATATGTTTGCCATAATACTTTAAAAAGGGTGTCTTTCATAATGGGAAGGTCATCATTTGATATTCATTAAAATTAAAAAAGTTTGAAAACCCCTGGCATTAGACAATAATACACTTGGGAACTTACATTCTCCCATCCATTTGCTGGAGTCCAGCATGAGACGAGTCTTGGCATCCTCTAGCTCCTTTTTCAGCTTCTCGTGCTTGGCTCTTAACTCCCTGATCTGCTGCTGCCTCTTCTCCAGCATCCTAAGGCGTGCGTTAAAGTACTGCAAACCCTGCAAGTGTGGAAAAGCAGTGTGAGTTGCTTACAGTCAACCACAAACCTCTTGCACCTATTCCAAGCACCTTATAGACTATGTGTGGCCGTCCTCAAGGCCGATGTAAAGTGCAGTGGCTTAAGCTGAATTGATTCAATGTTCGCTAACCTGTACAGAGGATTTAGGTCCTCAGCCCTTTGGTCAGATTAATTAGGGCCAAGCTGGAAATAAAATTAGCATCCAGGTTAAATGCTCGCTGGTCTTCTAGACGCACATTTGCTTAAGGGATTAAAAAGAAAGATCATGTTCAAGAGGAACCTGTTACTGAAAGGTTGAATTACAGTATAGATTATCCTCCACCTATCATGTGTATTGTGTCACTACCAGGTGACCATTAGAAAGTAAATTAAAATGCAAAATAACAATTTCTTTTCTGCAAATATCTCAGGTTTGTCAACTACAGATGAATAAAAACTCATTCGAGCTTTTATGCTATGCCCACTGCAAACAGAATTTAATTTCTCAAAACATCAACTTAGCAGTTATACAACTTCCTACTCAAATACATACAGATTCACATAAAACAAGAGGGTAAACAGCCTAATTCTTCATGAGCAAACTGCCAGACTCTAATATGCGAGCTGAGATCATTTTTTCTTAATTGAAAATAAATCAGAGCGTCATTCGACTGAGTTAATGTCTTTTCCTCTCGTCTTCTCCACCCAATTGCCTGTGTGATCAGGGTTAGAAACTCACAGAGAAATGGTTAATGACCCATTGACGTGCTGTGTGGAGTGGGCTATAAAGACCGATTGTGGAGCCACACCTCATTCATCACAGGCACCCCTGACCCCTCCCCAATGCTCTCGCTCCTTCTATCTCTCTCTCACCATCACTTCCTCTCTCTGGAAAGACCTTACCCTGCAAACATGCCCCTGCGGGGCCCATTCTGGCTTTTTGCGGGCACACTGGACTAGGCCCACACCAAACCTAAACAGGCCCAGTGCAGGCTTGCCCAGACGAGGCCTACAGCTTTGGGCTCACTGCAGGCTCTCTGTGAGCAGCCCACACTATGGGACTGGCCACATTAATCCAACGATGGCCCAGTGTGGGCCAGCCCGTTCGGGCCCAGAGCAACTTTTGTACCTTTGGGCCCATTCAGGTTTGATATAGGCAGCCCTGTAATGCAACTAGGAGAATACTAACATTGACTGGCCATTCTTTAGCCACTCAATTGAACTGGAATGGCTCAATTCAAAAGAGACCTTTCCAGAACCTATTGTTTCATATAGGCGAGGGATCCTCAAATCTGGCTCACGAGATTCACTTTCCTGCAGAATTTAGTTCTAACCTTAATCAAACACACCTGAGCATGCTAATCAATGTCATCATTAGAAAATCACAGTTGGGTGAGTTTGATCAAGTTGTAGCTTAACTCTGCTGGAAAGTGGGTTTCACAAGTCATATTTGAGGTGTAACAGACATGAGCCTGTTAACAAGAATTTTGTGGGCAGTTTTCTTCCTTACCACTAGGGGTGCTAGGGTGTTTTAGGTTTCCTTAAGTAAGTGAAGTGAAGTGACATACTGCCAAGTATGGTGACCCATACTCGGAATTCGTGCTCTGCATTTAACCCATCCAACGTGCACACACACAGCAGTGAACACACACATACCGTGAACATACACCCGGAGCAGTGGGCAGCCATTTATGCTGCGGCGCCCGGGGAGCAGTTGGGGGTTCGGTGCCTTGCTCAAGGGCACCTCAGTCGTGGTATTGAAGGTGGAGAGAGCGCTGGGCATTCACTCCCCCCACCTACAATCCCTGCCGGCCCGAGACTCGAACCCGCAACCTTTGGATTACGTGTCTGACTCTCTAACCATTAGGCCACGACTTCCCCTATATGAGTTAAGCTATATGAGTAGAGGGAGTTAGCAATAACAAGCAGCAGTAGCCACCCACACGAAAAAATACTATAGTAAACTGTAGTATTTATTATAGTAAACTGCAGTATATTATAGTATTCACTACACTTTGTTAACTTATACTACAGCATACTGTAGTATAAGTTACAATAGTAAGTTCAGTAAACTATAGCATTTACTATAGTAAATTGTAGTGTATTACAGTGTTTAAGTGAAAGTGACGTGACATACGGCCAAGTATGTCGGAATTTTATTTACTCGGAATTGGTGCTCTGCATTTATTCCCTCCAAAGTGAGCACACACGCACGCACACACGCACGGAGCAGTGGGCAGCCATTTATGCTGCGGCGCCCGGGGAGCAGTTGGGGGTTCGGTGCCTTAGGGCACCCCAGTCGTGGTATTGAGGGTGGTACATTCACTCCCCCCACCTACAATCCCTGCCGGCCTGAGACTCGAACCCGCAACCTTTGGATTACGAGTCCAAATCTCTAACCATTAGGCCACGACTTCCATTTTACTACAGTTTGTTAATTTATACTACAGCATACTCTAGTATTAACTATACTGAGTTCATAACTGTAGTAAAATTAAGTTTTTACTATAGTAAACTGTAGTAATACTGAAGTATACTGTAGTATTTCTACATTTTATTAATTTATACTATATCATAATGTAGTATTAACTACAGAGATAATCAATGAGTTACTATAGGATAATATGAAAATACAGTGTGTTCTGGTGCTAAGTAAATGGTGCTCTCTAGCACTCTACTTTTCGAAAACCGGTACATATCATTTGTATCGTCGTCTGACATTTTGTAAGCGCAAACAATAATGTAACTTTTATTTATTTATTTAGCTTTTTAACAATTATTTTAACTACAACAATAGGTTGTTTCTGATGACGTGATTCTGATGACGTGCAAAATGCAGCTGGAGGGAAGGAAGTAATTTTTTCTCCATAAGAATCAGTAGCAGAAACTCAAGATGCATGTGTTTTGCGTTGTTTATGAATGCTCAAATCGGTCAAACGGAGAAAACACAAGGAGATTTTATAGTGTACGAAAATGTGTGTTCATAAGGAAGAAAAACGCAGGAAAAAGTGGCTTGTAAACCTGCGTCTGCCGTTGGGAGGAGCAGATCAGATAATGCTCGTGTGTGCAAATTGTTAATATAAGTTATAATAATATAATAATAAAGACATATATAAATAGATACAAGGTGACCCAGTCCAAATTCACTCAATGCTAAACGCCACACGTAGACACAATGTAAATAAGATTATTTGTAGTTCAGAGAGCTTTATTAGGAACCGTGAGATTGCGATAAACTGCATTAGTGATTACACGGAAGCGCTATTTGCTCGTTTTCTAGGCTATAATCAAATCAGAATTTAAATAAAAGTTGTTTTACGTGCTGCTAACAGGACCCACGGCCAAAAATCGCTCCTGTTTATAACATAAGGATCACGTAACATTGTTTTTTTCTGTTTATACCTTTCTATTGTTATAGCACCTAAACCAGTACAGTACGGACTTCTACGGAGATCTCATCCGTTCTCTTTTTTTTTAGTCACTCCTGACACTTTGCTAACGTTAGCTATCTTGTCAGCAGATAAATGCAGTGAGTAACACGTTATAGAAATGTATACTGTAAACTTGAATGTTGAGTAGTGAAACAGTTAACTGCAGTAGTTTACAGAAGCTAACGGTTAAATTTTTTTATCACTTATGCTTGTCTAATGTTAATTCCAAGATGTACTGGTGTATTAAACAATAATAGTATTATTTATAAATACTGTGCATTAAATTAAATAATTGTTTTTCTACTTTTGTCTTTAGGAAAGCCATCATCTGTGATGTAAGACACCTAAGACAGTGAGTGCTACAGGGAGACAGAAAGGACAGCTGGTTGTCCTGCAATGCCAAACCACATGTGATCAAATGAACACCCAGATGTGTTTGAGAACTTGATGAAATGCAATGTAGTACTCAAAGCTGCTCATGGTCAGCCTGTCCATTTATTTATACGTAAATTATTTTCAAGAAAATGCTCTGTGACCCTGTCGTACCAACTAGGCGTCTTTTCCAGTGACTTGACCAGTGTCCTCTCAATGGCCAGCAGAGCTAGGCTACTTAAACGGCCTTGGCCCATTGTGTTACGGGTGTAGGACTTGAGCCGCTTTAAACCGGAGAAGCTTCTTTCTACACCTGCAGATGTAGCTCCAATTGTTGCCATTAATGAGAACAGTTTGTAAAGCTGAGGCATTGCACTGTCCAACTCCATGTCTTTAACCCTCTGGGGTCTGAGGGTGTTTTGAGGTCCTGGAGAAGTTTTGACATGCCCTGACATTTGTGCTTTTTTCAGTTGCTTATAAATATACAAATGGCTAAAGTGTAATAACACTGTAAACAGCAAAAACAGGGCTACAATAATATGTTAGCAGCACTTATGTAATTGATTTTGTTTTTGAGAAAGCAACGTTTATGCGTGGTTAGTGAAAAACTAACATTTTGAAGTCACTGAAATAAGGCCATAAAAAAAAAACATACAGAACATTTGTTCACAAGACTTCTGAGAACTGGATCTTGTAGCCTAGAATTTTTGCTTCAAATTAATGTGAAAATCATCTTGTTTATTTGCTCACAGAAAACAATATATTGATTTAAATTTTCTAAGACACTTTTTGAGCATAATGAGCTTCATAATGAGCCATTTAGTCAAGTATGTGACTGAGAGGGAAGAGTTACAAGAAGGAATATGAGGACAAAATAAATTTAAATAATTTTTTTGTTTGTAGTTTATTAAGTATATATTTAGCATCATTACTCCAGTCACATGATCCTTCAGAAATCATTCTGATTTGCTGCTAAAAAAAACAAAACAAAAAAACATTTATTATTATTATTATGTAGTATGGTTAAAAACACTATAGTATTTACTATAGAATTTTTTTTACTACATTTTCTATGGTAAATTTACTATAAACATCTATAGCACCCCCCACCCCCCCGCCACACTTTACTATAGTACCTTTACTATAGTATGGTTCAAAAACACTATAGTATTTACTATAGAAATGTTACCACATTTTCCATAGTAAATTTACTATAGTATTTTTTCACATGGGCAGCATGGCTCACCTGCTAAGCATATTGTGCTGTGTCCTGGTTCAGAAATGTGTCATTTCAAGCCCAGTCTAAAGTAAGGAGTTGATGTTTTTACTTGTATGCATGGCCTTTACATTGCTTTGTTTGCTTTCTTTTGTTGTTGTTTTTTTTTTTGTACTTTTGTGCATTTACATTTTTGGCTGTATGTAGCTGTATTAACCTGAATTGAATGTTTTCTATTTTGTATTTAATAAATTTATTTGAAATCCCTTTGATTAGACATTAGTTATGTGGTGACTGCATCCATTTCAGATTTATAAGAACTGTTTTCCCCAAAGACTTAAGCTATAGTAGCTGGAAAGTATTGATAGTGAAACAGATGTATTGTTGTAGATCAGGGGTGCCCAGTCTGAACTCTGCAGGACCCCTGTTGTAGATTAATAGTGCGGGCCCTGTGTGGGCCTAGTGAGGGCTTCCTGGGGGCTAAGTGATGGCTGCCCGTGCAGGGCCAGCGCTAAGGGGCCAATGTTTTGCCAATGAGAAAATTCTCAGGGGCCCTGCACTGGCAGCCCGCTGGGGACCCTTAGGTTTGTAGGGTAGCTAAGCTCACTTCTTTCTTTCTGCACGTCACAGGATGTGAGAGAAACATCAGAATCTCATGCTACAGTATGATGCTGTTAGGTTTAGCATAAATTAAAAACTGATGTTACTCCATGCTGGGTCTGTGCCACATGCTGAACACTAAAGTAAAAAGGATTGAAAATTGTGGGATTGTATTACGAAGAATAAAAATAAACAAAATAAAGTCACATATAGTGGAAATACCTTTACTCCACTTCTACTAGCCTGTTAGCCTCATGCTAACACTTTTTTTTTTAAACCAAATACCAATTTTTAAAAAATTTTTTTACCTTTTTTATTTATTTTAACCATAGATTTAGCCTTTCTTGGCAAATAAACTACTTAAACACTACTTGAACTTTTGATATACACTTCGTAAATGAACCAGAATGAGACTGAATTCAGCGATTAGCATAAAAACAGCATATAATGCACTTGTCAGACATACTGTCTTCTTACCTCTGTCAACCCTTCTTTGCGTCTCTGAAGGCGTTCCACGTCATCAATTTCGTACACTTTGATCTCAAAGGGCTCCTTCATAGCACACCCCAGTGGAGGTAGATCGACCCACTGGCCTGCTGCACCAACCTTCCTGCCCAGAGAAGAGGTGTCTGGCAGAGGAGCAGGAATCAGACGGCGTCGCTGCAGGCCTGGAAGGGTCACACAGGGTAATGCTCTTCATGTGGGCCGGAGATGAACAGCAGAGTTTGTTGGCATGCTTTTAAATGTGTATGAGGCTTGCAAGAGGTTACAGGATTTAAAGCAAAAAAAATATTTTGGGGTAAATGCAGATTACACAATAGAGTGAGTGCAAATTAAACACCAGATATGCCTAATAACCTTGGGTTCATAAATTTAAATGGACTAAATAGACTGACTGGCTAGACGGGATGCTGTACGTAAGGAATAATTGACGACGGGCCGTTGAATTATTAGAAAAATAATGCACACCCGAGGTGGTGATGCGGCCACGATGCTAAGCGGAGTGGTTGTTGCGTTATTTTTCTATGAGTGCCCAAAAAAGTAATCTTTGTGTATTGGTGTCAGATCTGACAAACAAAGCACTCAATATCACCAACCCTGAAAACCCTGGAAGAATCAAAGAAATTATGAATGAAGAGAAGGAGACATACATACAGCATTGGAAAGAACAACCAAAGACTAAAGTCGTCTCCAATGTTATCTGAAACTCAACAGAGAGTACAGTCTGGCTGACTATCTGGTCTCAGTCAGGAATATAACTCACAGACATTTACTGACGAAGTACAGACTGAGTGACCACCAGCTGTCCATAGAAAGAGGACAACATAAAAAGACGTGGTTACCTAAAGAAGAGCGAATCTGTAACGAATGTAGATCTGGATCAGTTGAGACGGAGGAATACTTTCTCCTCCACTGTGACAAATACACGTCCTTAAGAGACGCACTGTACAGTCAAATACAGCAGATTATTCCTGAGTTCCAGTCACTCCATAAAAATGACAAATTAAGAATATTACTCGGTGAAGGACCTGCTTCCTCTTTGGTAGCACAACATATTTATAAATGCCACAAACTAAGAAGTAAAGAGTGAACACATCTGTTTAGTAGTACCATTAATGTTTATATAAATATATATATGGATGTATTTTACATTTATTTTGTTTTGTTTTGTTTATTTATGGATATATATTATATATATTTTAGTTTTTATTCTGCTATGTACAATGCTTTGGCAATATGTATCTAAGTATGGCATGCCAATAAAGCAATGTGAATTGAATTGAATTGAGAGAAATAAATGTTACCACTCTGTGTGTCTCTCAATAGTGTTCGGCGGCAATGTCTCTCGTTATAGTGAAACTTTAAGTTCATTTTCTTCATGAACAACGCCGTTGTTGTTCCCTCGCTTGTGAGAAGTCATGTAGTTTTTAAGTTGTTCAACTATGTTATAACATTAACTATGATAAAATCGTCAGAGTAGTGCTAACAACATTAGCACTCATGTTAACGTGTGTGCAAACTGTATGTGCGTCTGTGAGGGAGAGAGAGCGGGAGAGCAAGAGTATGTGTTTTCCATACATAATAAAACGTAATTTTGTGGCAAAAACATGGACATGATCTGTCATTTTATCCTTTTGTTTACTATATTTTTATTTGTTTGGCCAGTGTTCTTGTGGGTTTTCGTTCTTTTGCTGTAAGGACCTTTGAAATAACTCAAATAATTTGGCGAATTGATATGGTCATGTAATGCGGTCAAGACCTGCCTGGAACTACGTTCGCCGTGCGTATCCCTGAAAATAATTGCACACCTTAGAACGTTCGTCAGCCAATCGGATTCAAGCATTCAACAGTCGCGTAGTATAATAATATTTATTGTCCCGGTGGAATCTTAGGTAAAAGCAATGGCACACTGTGCAACATCAATGGTCTTTTATGTCAGACTGTATGAAACCCCGTTCGTCTCCAATGACTGCTCGTAGGGGCAGTTATACTAGAAGACCTAGGCTAAGACACTCGTGTAAAACCATTTTTAGGGTGGAAATATTAAGCAATATTAGTGGTCCTCATTATCATAGTCTAGATACATTACAACACATATTACAACAACCTTCACTGTAGTACCTATTTTCATTTTAACCTTTGAAGGCCATCTAATAAATCTTGAATTGATCATCAGTAAATAGTGCCCTGAGTGGTTTTCCAGTAAAACTCACCATTAGATCTCTTTTTGGGAGATTTTGAGGCCTTTGTTCGACTTGACGTAGACACTCCACTCTCACTCATGGAATCATGGGCAGAAGATGCACTGCCTGTGGTTTCACTGTCCCTGATCATGCTCTCATAGCCACTGCTGCCTCCACTGTGATAAAAAAGCGCAGTGCGTCCCATGGCAGGAGGCAGTTCACCACTAAGTACACTGCTGTTGTCACTACCGTGGCCACTACTATAGCGCTGAGGATGGCGAGGGGCTGTGATTTTGCTGTAAGGAGAAGGCAAAGGAGCAGCCAGTGGTCTCTCACTGGAAGTTCTAGCATCATTGTTGCCATCTGCTTGGTCAGAGCCCCTGAGGTGTTTCTTGGAGCTACCAACTGCTAATTCACTGACCCGACTGTTGGCTGCACGAATTGCCTGCTTTGTGCCCATAATAGTGCCCTTTCCTTGTTTAGCATTGGAGCTTGTGACAGAGCGAGTTGGGGGCTTTCCAGTTGGAGGTAGACTAGTGTTCCGAGCAGCTGAGACGGCAAGGAACTTGGTGGAGGAGCTAAGAGACTTTGAACCAGTACTCAACAAAGTCTTCCCTTTGTTGCCATTCCCAACAATGGATCTAGGAGTTATACTGGCTTTTATCTGTCCAAGCTTACAAATTCCACTAGTAGATGGAGGGGAAGTAGCTGTTGGTGTAGATATTGAACAGGGTGTCCCAGGTTTTGGCACCATTTTAGCAGATTTGCCAGTGCTACTGATACTGACATTACTGTTTTCCCTTGATGTTATTGGTTTGGAACCCACTGAGGTTATACTGTCACACTTTTCAAGCGACATAAGACTACCAAAATGCCTTCCATTGTCTCCTTTTGCACTATGTGATCTGAGACTAGAAGCTGTCTTCAGGCTGGATGACTTAAAGCTAAAGGATTCCCCTCTAACTCGAACATCAAAGTCCTCCTCAGAAACCGATGCTTTAGAGGAAGATAATCTTGTTCCATCATTACCTACAGACTTTAAGGCACTTGGAGACAGCAAAATGCGTGTTCTCTGGTCAAGGCTTGACTTTCGGACAGGGGGAGCAGGGGGTGACATGCTTCCGGACTTAGGGAGCATACTACCCTTTTGTACATTAGCTCTCTTTCCTAAGGATGAGAATTTCAGGCTACCAGTTGTTTGCGAGGCATCATTGCCCCATTTCATCTCAGAGGAGCTATGGGGCACTGAGACCATGCCGAGAGTGGTGGCTCCTCTCCTGAGCTGAGGCATCTTGCTCAGATCCCCTTTCTTAACATTCGACTTCTCACAACCATCCACAACCCTTTGAGATGTGGACGACACATGCATTTTAGGAGGGCGAGGTACACTGTTGCTATTCCCGGTTGTCTTTCTAGATGGAATCCCACTTGTGCCATTTTTAGGTGGTTTGCTAACAGAGCTAAACTCAGAATTCCTGGCCGAGTGTAGCCCACTACTAGTGTGGGTCCATTGTTCATCTATTCTGCTACCTTGGCATTGTAGCTCATGGCTGTAGCTACTGCTAGAAGATGCAGATTGGTTGCTCTTTCTAGGGAGTGTAGAAATGTATGAGATCTGGGCAGACTGTGAGGTCATGAGTCTATTAGATCTTATCGACTTTGGACCACCAAGGGATGCTTTGGTATTGTCATGAGATAGAGGGCACTTAGATATGGACAATTTGTCAATGGTTGCAGAATCATAGTCTTGTTCTGAAAAGCAAATTCCACTGTCACCCAGTGGACTATTTGTTCTTTGTTTGGAGAAAGACTCATTGTGTAAACCACCTGGTAAATCCAACATGGAGCTGCTGATTGGTCCCTTGCGCACTCCCTTTGATGTCTCATCACTACTTGGGGTACACATATTTGTCTTGCAAGACCAGGAGCTGACTGAAGAGTGTGCAGTTGCATGCCCAGCTGTAAATTCCTCCTGTGACTTGGAAGTAGCACCTTGGTTCAGCTGGGACCTGTTCATCTGGCATGTGTACGCATCAAACTCATCGTTGATGCTGCTGATAATGCTAACAGGCCGTGAGTGAGATGTCAGGGCCTGCAAAGAGCAGTCTGTGTGAAAGTTAATGATGCTGGATGGTCTCCCATTGTCTGGAACCAGACCAGCAGGTAGCTCCTCGACCACTGTAAACACCAGCTCATCCTCTCCATTAAGCTCCACAGGCTGCTGCAGTGTAACTGTCATCCGTAAAACATCCCTATCAAGGCACCTGTTTCTCAGAGTAGCACGTAGGTGGCTCACTTCCATAGGACTTCTACTGAGGTGATGGGGTCTGTCAGTAATTGGGGAGTCATTGTGTTCTCCCTGCCTAAGGGCTTGCTGGCTCATACCTACTGGAGGTGTCCGTGTGGCCAAGCCATACTCGGTATTCAAAACTGAGGTCTTTGAGATGTTCTGCAAGGAGGAAGAGGCATTGGGTTTTTGAATAGGTCCTCTACTAAAGACTTTCTCTCTCACAACAGGCTCTGAATCTTGTCTTAAAGTCATGTTAATTTCAGATGCGGCCCCATGTTGCATGTGCGCAGGCTTTTGAAGAGAAGACTTGGTAGTCCTGGCTGAGCCTGAAGCCCCTTCTGACACTTTTTCCACTCCAATTTTGAAGGCTGTCTGTTGGCCTTTTCCTTCACTGGTGAAAACAGATGTGCTCTCACTGCCATCAATACACTCAAGCCGTTCTTGTAACTCTGCAAAAGTGTTGCATTTGAGGTGGTCCCCATCAGATTTAGGTCCCTCTTTTACACGCTTCTTGTTCAGGGAGGGAATGATAGGAACAAATGCGGGTGGGCCTTCATTGTCGCTGAGTTCACGATCAGAGATAGGGGTCCCACCAGGCCCCACATAGATCACTGTGTCACATGAGTGTTCACTGCTGGAGGAGTAATCTGGGTCACTGGATAACACTGCAGGGTGGTCTGGGTCAAGAGCCACAGTCCGAGGGTAGAAGGGTCTCCGTCTGATGTGTCCCTCTTCACAGGAGCTCTCCCCTCCAGAGGAACTTGATGCATACTGAACAAAATAACATACCACACTGACTTAAATATATCTTTGCAGACAGCTCTTTCACAGCACGCAATACATTCAGAGAGACACCCCTTCATGAAACATCATGTCAATATCAACAAAGGTGAAAAGTGCATACCAAAGGAGAAGCTAAAATAGTTGTCAATACTATGCATACGTTAGACAAAGTATTTTTTAGGTCAATAAAATATTAATGTATTCTGTCAAAACAGCTTATGGTGAAAATTGCCTCTGTGATGGGTAAGGTTACATGCTGTTCTCCCTCTGGAACATATGCATTGATTACAATTGTTGATTACATGACATAGATCACTGAGAAATTTTGCAGTAAAATTATCACTGTAACGTTTGTTTCTCTGACAAAGCATGAATCATTATTAATTGTAAATGATTCTGATAAATAAAAGCCAAAATGTAATTTAGGAAAATGACAGTCCTGACCTATTGTAGAATGTATAAAGACTAGAAGAAAATGTAGACAAAATACTGATAAAAATAAATACTTTTAGCAAATATCATGCTGTCCTTGTACCAAAGTCAAAAGAAATTATTTACAAAAAATATATAAAAAAATAATCTGTAAAATATTATTGTTAATTAAAATAATTAACATATAGTTACTAAGCATTTTCACAATAAATATTGGTCCAAAACTTTAAAATTTTTACTTTAGGTTTAGTGCAGTACTTACTGCCTTATATGGTTATCTTGGTACCATGAATGAGTGCCTCAGTTATTTTTTAAAGAACCATAAATACATAAGCATACACAATTCAAATGATCAATACATCAGTTTGAATCACAAACCTTGGATTTCTTCTTTCTCATGCGGTGAATACGGGAGGCAAGCTGCACAGTGGTGAGAGATTCGGCATAATTGGCTGGCGAGTCAGAGATGTGGGCGATCATGGTGGTTCTACAGTTGATGTTGCCCAGCGATTCCCTCAGCAGCATGGTAAGCTTGCTGTCTCTGAATTATACATCAAAAATATTCTCGTTAGCCAAAAAGGAAGCTAGGCTTTACAACGTTCTGCCTTTTCCCCTCTAACATCATTGAGAGGTTGTCTTAAAATAGAGGATTATGAATCATACTTGAATAAAAAGAATCCAAAGAAAATGATGCTCACTTTCTGGTGACCTGATTTGGAATGTTTTTATTTTACTCTGTTGTGGAGGATGCTATTTTCTGAAGCCACATTTAAAAGAAAAAGATAAATTTTCTCTGCTCACCTCACTGTATTTACTATCCCACCTTCCGGTGAGTATTTCTTAATTTTCTTTCAGCATAAATCTGCTACTCCCTGACCCACATTCATATCAATAGGCCTACATCCCACCTCAAGTCCAATTCACCCTGGCTGCCTTCTCTCCCTGCAAAGCTGGCTAATTGGCTTCATTGATCTGAGGAGGGTGAGAATGAATCCCTTGCAGATGCAGATCAGGAGGACTCAATGTGTGCTCAGAGATACATTACCACCATTAACAGAGATCTACCATCTACCACTATTGGTTTATATTGATTAATTGAACCACACAACACATACCTGTATGGCACATGCTTGGCTCCATTGGCCAAGGCTAGGATGACATTTCCAAGGGCACCCAAAGACAGACACTGGCCTCTCCCTCCATCTCGCGTTTGACTCAAATCAGACTCACAACTGCCCAAGTCCAGAAGATGTAGACGGCTACGACTCCCAGACACTGCAAAGTTATACACAGCCTGTTAAAACAGAAATTGACTTCCAATGTTGAAGACTCTTTGGGCTTAAAATCCCATGTAAACACAATCTACAAATGGCTTAGTTGCTCTGTACATTAAGCTGAGATAGAAGAATGTATTTTATCATCAAAAAGGCCACAGGTACCACACATCACAGTGTTGCTGGAGACCTTATGAGACAGTAGTTAGATATAGGATCTCTGCTAGGTAAGTGGTGATTCAATATCCTTGGCAGTCCGTCAAACAGCAAGCAATATAAGTAAGTACAGCTAGTTAGATTACAGTAGCATGTAAGTCACTAGAGTAAAATTCATTCAGTATCATTACAGAAGATGCATTTATTTCACACTGAGATGGAGGCCATTAACCTCACGTCGGCAGGATTTACAAAGCCAGCGCTCGGAACTGAAACCTTCTGTAGAGCGGGAATGCAAACGAGCTTCCCATTTCATGCTGGGCTCTATAAACATCTCTGCAGAAGAGACTCCAGCCTCATTACATATTAAAATCTATTCTGGCTAGTGTCAATGGCCAGAACCCAGCCTGCATTGCAGCGACGGGAGTGCAATACTAATGATCATTCTAATGTTGACATGCTGACTTGACAGGATGGCTACGCCCAGTAATGAAAATGTGCTAACCATTCTTGTTAGCATTCTCGTAGGGCCGTTATCAGCGGAATTAAATTGAGGTAACTGATCCTCTCTGTGAACATGGAGAGCATGATAATGGAAAAGTCAGGTATCGGCCGCCCTCAGTAACAGTCTTCTCAAAATACTAATGATGCATGAAGATATATGATATGAATTCTCAGACAGTGATAAGGTGGTATAACTTAATTTTTGAGGTTGAGGTAGATAGCCTTAGAAGTTGTTTTATTTTAAGCCCTGGAAGTTAAGGTATGGCTGTTCAAAATATTATTTTAGCATTTCTTCTCAACATTGAAAGTAAACTATTATGTTCTTAAAAGACAAGCAATCATATATTAAAAATCTTGTGTCATAAATATCACTTTTCAATAAGGCTTTCCTAAATAAATATGAAAATGAGCAGTTAGCCATACTTCCTGCTTTGGTGCTCTTCTCCATACGGTACTGGGAAATGTGTAGGGTGAAGAGCATGTGAGAATTCCGACGGTCCTCTTCCTTACAGTCAGATCTGCTGGTGCTACGTGCTGCCAGAGCTGCATCCAGGAAGAATGCCGCCCTCTCTGCAGAGTACGCCCGCAACTCGCTCTGGTTCTGCAGCTGGACACATTTTAAAGTGAGAGTGAGACACAGAGATAAAGAAATAGAAGGGAGACAGAAGCAATTTGATGTTGATTAATTAGAAAATTTTCATTTTGACAGTACTCAAAGAATGGTAACTTGAGATTACTGTATTCTACCATTCAAATGTTTGGGGCCAGTATGATTCTTTTTATGAAATAAATTAATACTTTATTTGGCAAGGATCCATTGAATTGATCAAAAGTGACAGTAAAGACATTTAGGGCCAGATTTGCTAAACAGGGCAAATTAGCGTTAGAGCGCAATTCCATAAAAGCGCCAATGGGAGGGGAAACTTCTGCGGGTGATTTACTGACAATGCGCACATTAAAGAACACAGATGCAGCCAGATAATTTCCATAATGACCAGCACAATCTACCAAGAGCAGCACAAATTACCGCCTGCTTTAAGACAAGCTTTTTTGGGCGTTAAATAATGGCGCAAATCCCAGTAATTTGATCAATCGTGTCGCGTGGTTTACTTAAATACTCTCCTCACATAAATTTGCACCTGAAAGGGAAACTCCAACAAATGCATGTTAATAAGATTAATAAATTACATTTATTTTAAAATATGTTAAAATAAAAAACTTTTATATTGCAATAATTTATAAACAGTTAAATTGTAATAATATTTTGCAATATTACTATTTTTTACTGTATTTTTGATTACATAAATGCAGCCATAATGAGCATAAGAGACTTTTGAACATTATTGTGTATATAAAAAAGACATAATGTGGCACCTAATTATGTTACATTTAACATTTTCAAAAGTTTTGATCTAAAAACCTAATTTATCTATTTAATCTATTCCCTGGGAATCAAACCAGTAACCTTGGTATTGCTAGCACCATGCTCTATTATTTGAGTTACAGGAACACTATGTAGACCTATACATACATAAAAACAAACTCTAATGTACCTGTGATCCACAGACCGGATCCTCTCGCAGGGAAATTCCTGCACCCTGATTGTCCTGGGAAGTCCCTGTGGAAAAGCCAGCCAACAGGTCTCGCAGCACCTCCTCCCTGCCACAGATTTCCACAGCAGACACGCGGATGGAGAATCGTGTGCCAGCTTTCTCTTTCCTTTCCTCGATGAGCTTGAAGAGCCAAGAGATAGCACAGGGTGCCACACCCAAGCTCTGGGTAGAGCTGTCCCTGCCGATCATGGTGTAGCTTTTGCCTGTGAAGTTCATAAAAACTGGTTATTGCTAATGAGGGATATAACCAAACATTCAAACGATGTTGGACGACTGGAGATAAAATGTATATTATTTACTTAATGTGAGGAAAACAATACTATATTATGTTTTAATTGTCCTTACATGATTAAAGTGAAAAATGACAGAAAATAAGTTTGCAGCGTTTGCCAACATAGACATGATAAAAATTACACTGTCAACTGATTAACTTAGCTTGACTTAACTAAATAATGATATAAGAGCAGGTCTATAATAGGATTTGTGTTAATATTAGCACTATGTAAAACGCCCCTAAGCTAATAAAATTAACCCACAAGGATGTTAGTCATGAGAGAATATACCACGCCAAAGCAGAGCAAATGAGCAGCCAAGCTAGCTATGGGGGATTGAAGCAGCACGGTGGGAGGCACACAATCTCTCACAGTGAGGGGCTGATCAACAAGAGTAGGAGAGAAACTGAGCGCTTTTCAAACACAAAGTGTAAAACGAGGGCACTTTGTGTTCAACAAACCGCTATTACTGCTCAACACATATGCCCTCCCTGCATCTTTCCTGCCTCCTTGTTAGGAAATTTCCAATGCAGCCAAAAGAGTGTCTTTTGTGACGATTTTCCTTTCGCCTCATGTGACTGAAGGCTGTTTACTAACCGAGGTTGGCTTGACCAAAACAGAAGATGCAGCCATCTGCCCCGTTGACCACAGACTGGATAACCTCTGCCACTGTCCCCGAGCACACCTCCGCCTGAGGACACAAACCCAGATTTAAACACCAACTCAAAATGTTTTATTAGTTGTACATACAGTATTTATATTCAGACAGACAGACAGATTGACAGACAAACCTAAGAATGACAGACAAAACGATAGAACAGTAGAACGATAGATTCACGTAATGACAGACTAGCAGAAGGATAGACAGGACATCAGACAAACAGATGGACAGACAGATTCATAGTTAAAACAGTAGACAGACAGAAAGAACGACGGACAGACTGGATGACAGACAAAACATCAGACAGACAGACAGACAGACAGAACCAAATACAAATGTGAGACAGAAAGAATGACAGAACGATAGATACAATGATAGACAGACAGACAGAGATAGAACAACAGACAATGTGAAAAACAGATCGGACAGAAACAGACAGAGCAACAAACAAACAGACAGCTAAAATAACAAACAGACAGAAAGACAGACAAAGAGACAGACAGTCAGAGATAGAATGGCAGACAGACAGACAGACAGTCTGAATGATAGATCGATAGATAGATAGATAGACAGACAGACAGACAGACAGACAGACAGACAGACAGACAGACAGAGCGACAGACAGATAGATAGACAGACAGACAGAGAGTCTGAAAGATAGATAGATGGATAGATCCTTGCTCATGCTTGCAAACTTCCAAAAGAGATGCAGAATACAGTAAGCACACAGATGAAGATTTCAAACCCTGGAATTATGTGTGTGTGTTTTGCAGCTTGAGGAAAACTTTGACAGTGTTGTTGTAAGAAACACCTCTGATGCGTGCTCGCTCAAAGCCTCTTTTGTTTCCGAACAATGTGGTGTAGTCATTGATCATCAGACCTGATGTTTCTAGGACAGGAAACCCAAAGACTCCAAACTCCCAAAGAGTTCAGGAGGAAGCGGAGAAAAGAGCTATGTTATCTTTTCCTCTGAGATCCCTTCAGGCGCTGTGGGCTCGGAACGATAACCCCAACTCACCAACCCAAACCTTTTATCTACCCCGCGGACCAAATGAAACTGAATATCTCCCTTATGTATTGCTTTGATCTCAGCATGGATGTCCTGTCTGTTTGACATCAATTCTGTGAAGATTTTGTTCAAAATAAAATTCTAAGTACAGACAGGAAATAGAGGATATCTCCTTGGTATAACTTGTAAAATGCTTGCTTTTATTACGCTGATTGCCAAAAATTGAAGAATTTATACCATTACTGTACCTGTGAAGCATCTTGAGTAAAGATGGCATCAAAGGTAAACATCTTTGGGGCGGTGGCAGAGGTGGAGCGTGCACAGGTGGGTGGCTCACAAAAGGTCAGCTGTTTCTTATGGGCGTCTACCTTGAGAAAGGACATGGATTCTGAGGTGTCTCGCGATCCTTTGGCAGGGCATATCCTCACCATTACTTTCACCTGCAAAGCACACAGTTATATTCATATCATAATTATTTTCCTACATCATTTTATTTGCGACAAGTTCTTTTTGATTTTGCAGCTGAGTTCAAAGCATACGGCTGTAATCGCACCCTCTCACCCAATAATTCACACAATTATTGAGTGATTTGAGAATAATGTCTTTCAGTTTCCTGGCCAAGAATTCCCCTCATACTGGCAAATTTGAAAGCATGCAATCATCAGAAGCCCTTCTGCTCCCACACAGGGGACATCCTGCTGTAAAGTGTGGCTGGATTCAGAAAACAGACCTACCATGCTCTGACTAGACACTTTTTAGACACTTAATATTAAAAAATGTATAAAATGTATCACGTTTTCCACTAAACTTTTAGTAGTAGTAGTAGTAGTAGCACAACTATTATCAATATTGATGATAATAAGAAAGGTTTCTTGAACGCCAAATCAGCTTATTAGAATGATTTCTGAAAGATGTAAGATGTTTTGTTGAAGGACTGGAGATTTGCTAAAAATTCAGATTTGCCATCACAGGAATAAATTGCATTTTAAAATATATTAAAACTGCGTACTTAACACAAAGTATGGATGCAACATCTACTCCCTTTCTTACAGTCATAAACATGAATGATAGCAAAGTGAAACATGACTGAGGCAGAACAGTTAATTATTACACCTACTCAATGAAGCAATAGTGTCCTCAACTGTCTGTGTTTAACACCTTATTTTATAGCTCTGCCACTAGGGACACTTTCAGCAACAAACAACCCCCTGAAGTTTACAGTCCTCCACAGAGATAAAGAATTCAATTGGCAGAGAATAAGGATCTCTGTTGACCGATCAGGCTCACTGTGTTCTTTATCATAATAACATGTTCAGCATTAATGACTGTTACAGACTAAGCTTTCCCTTCCAATGAATAGACAGAAGACCAGCAGCTTTTAAAGTTTTTTTTTTACATATAAAAGGCCATTGTGCAATAAAAAAAATTATGTAACTTTCAGAACTCAAACTTTCTCGTTAGTCTAAAAACAGCTTATATTAAAGCTGGGCCTGGGCGATATGGCAAAAAAAAAAAAATCTCTGTTTTTTCAAAACGTTTGACCGATTCTCAATTTTTACAGTTTTTAACTAGTCAACAAGAAAAATTATTACAACATGACTCAAGTAACTTTTTCTTTATCAACCCTCTATAGTTAAAGAAAGCACACATGAAGTTGTCAACATGATGTAAATGTTAAACAAACCACTTGTTAAATAGCCTATCTTTGCAGAAAAGATGCATGAACAACAACTACATATTGTACAAACTTGTCTTATACGTATTATATTTTCAGAAATAATACAAGGAAAATGCTTTGAAAAAATGCTGAGAAGTCAAGGTAATTCAAATTCAAAATGACTAAAAGTATAATGCCAGTAAACTATTATTAACTATAAATGTTCTGTAAAACAATGAACAGCAGCTTCCAGCCTGTCACCATGTTGCATGAAATATAAGACATGCAATAGTAGTTCTTTACAGGTTTTCATTCAATCTATCCATTGTTTTTTCTATGTATTCATGGGAAAAAAGCTGCGCTCAAGTTAAAAGAAATTCACTCCTATCTTGTATTTTTTCCAATTCCACTGCCCACGTCAGTTAATCATATGCGCCGATATGCGGTTGGATTGTTCTTTTCTCTTTACTGTTTTCATTGGCATGTTGCCGAAGTGTCTAATTCTAATGTCTGGTAAAATTTCTTTTCAAAATTGTGATTCTTCAATTTATAAAAAATAAAATCGTGGCAAATCATTAAATTCAAATTAATCGATAAAATCGGAAAAATCACCCAGCCCTAACGGAAGCCAATCTGACAGGTTGTGGAATGTGCCACTTTATGACGTACTAATATGGTTAAATGCCGCCTCCGCAGAAGATCAACACCTGCTTCTACATCACTGCCTGCTTAGCCCCACCCACCGATTCACGCATGTCATAGGTAAATGACAAGAGCGGTAAGCGCAGGTCTACGCAGAAACCAAATGTTAAACTTTATTTGATGAACTTGGTGCCAGACTTCGTCTGTAAGAACTTGGTCATATGTTTACTTAATTTTACTGCGGATTCATTTACAAACAAGTCACAATTTGACGCAGGATTTCGGAAAGACTGAAACTAAAAGACACTGCTGTGCCGACTATATTGGATCTGATGTCACACGACAAGTGTGATTAACTATTTTCATTACGTGAGCACTATTGCTTTGTTATTATTACAGATCGTTTGGTATGTACTGAGTATTTATGCGTTTTAATCTATGAAAGATAGGCTGTCAAACATTAAAAAAATATATATAAAAAAACTGTTAGCCAATCATAGCAGTGGGCGTTTACTTCCAATTCTACAATCCGTCACGACTATTCAAACAGAGCGTCCTGATGAGGGGGTCAAAACAGGACAGAAAATAGCCTATTACTTATAATTATACATAATATTATATTACTTATATTATGTTTTTTGATGTAAAAATGTTGATAACATTAACACGACAAAGTGGACCTAAATAAAAAAACAAAACCAAATATAAAAACACTTTTTACAACATAGAGGTTGACATGATAGTCCAGAAACTTTAATTTAGCAAGCTTGGGGATAATGATCCAATAATGAAATTAAATATATATATATATATATATTTTAAACCCAACACAATTTCAACTAAATCTGACAGCAAGTGATCACCCTGTATTGAAAAACAATGGCTTATGGTAGAAATTCCTTTGGTGTTTTAATAACTATGAGTTTTAAGCTTTTTTTTTTTTCTTAAACTTGCAATAAAAAAAGCAAATCAAGCAATTCCCTTGAATGCAAAAGCACCAGTGATGTGTCATTCAGTCTTTTCCACACAAATGTACTTCCATTACCCTCACTGTATTAGCGCTGCTTTCCCACAATCACCCGTTCCTCTCTACCTGCTGCCTTCTTAGCACTTTGACATTTCCTTCCACAAATAAAAAAAAATGAGTGTGTTCATACCTGTCTCAAAATCAGCAGGCAACATACTTCAACTAAGTGGGGCTTACTAGCAATCACTTCACTGTCTGTTTCTTGATAAAACTCATTAAAAACTTGCAGCTGCCTGCCTTTGGTGTGACTTTAGAAAACTTTTAATGCCTATTGTGCACATTTCCTAATGCTGTGTTTGCACAGTGCATCAACACAATCAGGTGCACAATTAAGGGAAGAAAAATGCTTTATTCACATAGCCTTCCAACTGCAATGAATATGAGGATGATGTAATAAGCTGACTACTCTAGAGGTGTCGGGATGCATTTTGAGGAGTAACTCAGGTGACCTCACCGTTCTTAATGAGCGAATCATCTCCCTGCAGACATGACACCATATAAACCTGCACCACCTGCTGGTGTTTATGAGTCAGCAGTCTATTATAGTATCTTATGCTAAGAACACACATTATCTTCTTACTTTCCCACAGATAAGTCATCCTAAAGCAGACTCTAATGGGTCCCATCTCTTTGAATTTATTTAGAGTGCATCACCTGTGCTGGAGGAGGGTCATACGTGGGTCAGTGCAATCTTCCATGGCTTTTAGACCTCCAGGGGGTGTAAAAAAAGAAAGGAATGAGTTTGTTACCCAAAATAGCGGCAACATGCTGAGATGCTCATGATGCTCTAGAGAGTCGCATGAGAGAGTATATATGGAACTGTCAAATTACATGACAAGATTTAGCAGTATATGTACAGATGTTCCAGAGAAGACAGTGAAAGGCATGACCTCAGCTCATTATGGTTAGTAGGTTAATATTAAGCAGATGCTCTTTATACAAAGTGACTCAAAGTACACTAATTGCAGAAACAGTCCCCCTGGAGTGACCTGGGATTAAGTGCTTTGCCTAATGGATACCAACATGCTTTAGCACGACAGTGATCATCCAGTCACTGAGAATTATGGCATTTTTATAGGCAAAACACATTATGTTCAGAGTACTGCCTTTAAGAACACATTAGGACAATCTAGGAATGTACAATACTGTAAATCGGCACCATGAATATTATTGGCCATTATTAGACTGTTTTATATATTCAGATAACCTTTGCACTATGGTAATTAAGTTCATCTTTAAAATCACTAATTTAAAAGAAATTTCAGCAAATCTCATTTTTCATTCTGTACATTATAAATGTGGGTACAATAAAGTTTGCGATGCATAAAATTCACTTGCAGCATTTAGAATATTTGATTTTAGTTTTTTAATATTTGATCTTTTATGAATTCAAACAAACCTGTATAGAATTTTAATATCTGTCAGTTCATTTGAAAACAATTATCAGCTAACCAGTGTTGGATAAGATTTTAATATCATGCATTCCTAAGGGAGATGTTTTATTAGTTTAGTTAAATTTAATCTACTTTACTGTAATTTTCACAAAAAGATTACTTTTTAATACTGAACTCCAGCATTGATACTAAACAAATAGCATGGAGAAACAGGGCTGTCTGTTTGCTTATTTTATCCCTGTTATCTTAAAACTGACTTATCTTACATTGCTACAAGTTCAGACAATAGTTATTTCTTTGCCTTACAATCCCAAATAGCAAACAACAACATCTGATCTGTCCATTGTTTCTTATATACTTAGAGGAAATCCTCTGACACAATGTTCCAGATCACCAAAAGTAATGCTCATACAGCAAATCTGGTGTTCAAATAATCCACGGACAAGACACAAATATGGATGGCTCTTGAGTCGTTGGGATATCATTAGCATTTGTGCACTCAGACTGTCCAGCACTAATAAACAGCTCTATTCTGAGAGAGAAATATGTCTTTCATTCAAAAGCCCCCTGATGTCATTCTCTGACCCTTCTGTTTTCATACATTGCTTTTCCCACTCCCACGGCCTGTCAGTCACTTACAACAAGGAATGCTGTCTGGCATTCCGAAGGAGCTTCTTGGAATTCCAACAGCCTGGGAATCAGGACAACTGGGCCAACCCATGCTGTCACACACAGTCTGCTTTGATGGTAACCCGAGAACTAGCCAAATCGATAAACCCACGGGGCATTCTTAAGCAGAGGGCAACCAGGGGTTTATGCATGATGTCATTTTATTAATGAAGAAGAACAAAATCTCTACAATTTTTAAATGCTGTATAAGCGGTCAACATGGTTTCAAGATTACCTATTTATTATTCATTGTCAGATAACAATAATTTTGGCACAACCTTGATCATCTAGGCTTTGATCATATTTTACAAACCATTTCCATCCAAAAATCAAAAAAAAAAAATGGTATAGGAGACAAAATAACTTTTAGCAATGATGACTTTACTGTACCTTGCCCATCCCAGGGCTGTCCTTAACCTTTGACCCTGCCCTGAGGAGGCATGGGGGTACAGGCGGGGGCGAGAGCTGCAGGGCAGCGCTGAAGCCATCAGTGTAGAAGAACGGCTCTTCTGGGTCAGGTGGGGAGGGTGGAAGCGGCTGAGGCTTCTTCCGTTTGGAGAGGTTCAGCTTCTGGGCAGCCCTGTGAAAGAGCAACAAACAAAAAGTTAAATCAAGGAGTCATGTCCAGGAGGTTCTTCCTGCATTGGACCTGCATTGCAATACTTCTCCATATCTGTCCTCCAAAGATTTGAGATGAACACAGTTTGAATGGATGAGTAACAGTTTCCATGTCCATGACAATCCAGCAGCAAAGAACATGATTATAGACACAAGAAAACTACATGAGGTGACTCAAAGAATTAAAGGCTGCATTTATTTGATCAAAAATACAGTAAAAACAGAAATGTTGTGAAATATTATTACAGTTTAATGTAACTGTTATGTATTATAATATATTTCAAAATGTAATTTATTCCTGTGATGGCAAAGCCATTTCTCCAGTCTTCAGTGTCACATGAGCCTTCCCAAATTCAAACAGTTGAAAACAGTTTTGCTGCTTGTTATTTTAAACATTGATGCAATTTTTCAGGATTTTTTTGATGAGAAAAACACAATTTATTTTAAACCGAAATCTTTTGTAATTATATAAAAGTCTTTTACTGTCACTTTTGATTCAGTTAAAGCAAACAAAAACAAATCTTTCTGACCCCAAACTTGTGAACAGTAGTAATATTATTAAATATAAAATAAAATAAATGTCAAATTATGTCAAATTAAATGAGAAAGTGGGGTACATAAGGCCTCATAGACAGAGAGAAAATTGATAGAAAGAAAAGTAAAAAAAAAAAAAAAGTATTTATTTTAGCCACAAAACAAGTACAGGCATAATATTGCTGGCAATGGGTAGTTAAATCTGAAAAACCTTCTTTTTATTGTGTAATCAAAAACTACCGAAAATGGTTCATCAAGACACAATGTCTTCATTATTCTAGAAATGCCAAATGTTTCATTTTAAGGTTTTGGTTAGGCTGAGGTAATTATAATTAGCTACACAGTCAAAAGTATGTGGAGACTCCAATTAAGTCAAATCTTCACCCAACGGCAGTGCCTGACCTCACTTATGCTCCTGTGAAAACCTGCATTCATGTTCCAACATCTAGTCGAGAGCATTCCCAGAGGAGCAGAACCTTAAGGAAGGACAAGATTCCTATTAATGAAAATGTGCATATTGCTGTGGTGTTTGGTTGTCCACATGCTTTTGGCCATGTATGTCTTTTAATAGAAAAAAGATGCAGGCTGCCTAAAGCTGTGTGTGTTTTCCAGCAGACGTTTGTGTCCTTATGCCTGTTAGAATGAGGTTGAAGGGCTCGAGGAGAAAAGCTTGAGCTCATTAAATGCCTCACTCTTCCTCACATCCTTTCTCTCTCTCCCTACAACTCCTTCAGCACAGCCTCTTCAGGGGTGAAAAATCACAGAGAACACTGAGTAATTACAGTCTCCATGAAGGACACAAGAGGAGGCCCCCACAGGAAATGTGCATGCGCCATGAATTAAAAGGTGCGATGGGATGTGTGTGCAAACACACACAGATTATTGAAAGAAATAAGCACTTAGCATTATCTCTACGAGCATGTTTAAATGGGGGACAAAGCACAATTAAGTTAGCATTTTTGGATAAAGTGCAAAAACTTTACTGACATTAAATATATCTAAGTTAATATATTTTTTGCATTATTTACTAAAATATTATATATAGACACACATTTAAATAAAAATGTATAAATAAATCAATGTTAACAGCAGGACATTTTGTATACTCAGCAAAGCACATTTTTATTCTCATTTGGCACTTGTCAAGTGTTTAATTTTTTGGGTGTGAATGAGGGAGAGAGACTGAGAGTGAAGATGAGGAGCTTGTAATAGGGGGCATAAGAGGTTGCAAAAATTACTTGAGTGAGAGGAGGAGGGTTTTATTCATGTTAAACCCACCTATTGAGACAAAGCCTCTTCTTTGCCTCCTCCTCCACACACCTCACCTATTCACACACACACATACAGCGCCTCCTCTAACATAAAGAGGAGACCCACGCCCACACGTAGGGCAGAGAGCCGCATTGACCGCGTCTGGCTGCACGACAAATGCTTTACAAGCTCTTTATGAAGCACGACACAGTAACACACACACAAAAGATTGAGATATCAGACTGGAGCGAACAGAGGTGAGTGACCAGAGTGGGTGTAGCAGCTCCGATACGCTAGGCTGGGCTTTATCCAGATGCACCCACCTGTTAAATCTCCCTTCCCTGCCCTGCAGTGAACAGTCTCCCTCTGGATTTGCTGTTACTGCTACTAGCTTTACTGCAAGTGAGGTTTTAGGGTTGCAACTGAGAGCAAACCAATGCAACGATGGTTACTAAAGCACTTTTACAACCTTAATTAGCTTTTGAACAATGGAGCAGAATGTTTCACCTTTCATCCAATGAGTTCACCCAATAATGAAAAATTCTATGAATTTTTTCACCCCCATGTCATTCCAAACCTGTATGAATTTCTTTCTTTTAAACAAAAACTTATTTTCTTTTTTTTTTTTTTTTTTTAAATATCTCAAGTGTTGTTTTGGCAAAACAGTGAAAATCAACTGATGGACAAAAAAACTTAAACATTCTTAAAAATATCTTTTGTGCTTTACAGAAGAAAGAAAGTCAGAGGTTTAAAAATAGTTGAGAATGAGTAAATATTGACTGCATTAACATTTTATCTAAATAAATCTTATGACTCAAACCCAACATACTTAGTTTGCTAGAACCAGTTGCAAACCCTACCGAAAAAACGCTTATAACGGTCAATGAACAACTCAAACGAGTCCACTATACTTACAGTTCTCTCCAATCCATTATCTCAGTTCAGAGGTCATATCATCACAGCGGTGAGAAAAGCAGCTTTTTAACTTGTTCATTCCAGACCACGGTAAGAGCACTCCACGGCTCCCGGCACATGTGAGAGCGAGGCGGGGCGGGTGCGAAAGGCAGGCTAGAGACAGGGGGCTAGAGGTGTCTGCTGGAAGACGGGGCGATGTGATTACCGTCACTGTCATCAGGGGTCCATTTCATGCAAATTCCCAGATGATGAAGTGGATACAGGTGCGACAAGATGAGTGGGGCGATAAGCAGATGTCAGAAACGCTCATGACGACCCTCAAAAGTTTTCTGCAAAAGGAACAGGTACGTGGCACTCCTGCAGAGAAACATTTTCCGCCATACTCTAGTTCCACGGAGCGAGTCGCCAGCGATCGACTTCCCAAAGTTTAGCACTTCCGTTCAACTGTCGGAAAAGTTTGTAACCCAAAACTGTGATCAACTTTTCCACTTCCCTCCAAGGTAGCGTAGCCCTCACCTCTGCATTGAGGCTGGGCGGGGGCACGTCATCCCTCTTTGCTGCACTCCTTTCCTCCACTCTTTTGCGCTCCTCTCGGCTACTCTCCCAATGACAGAACACCCAAGGAAGGCAGTCGAAAAGGCAAATCCCCTGGGATGAGGGGAAAAAAGAGTCGATTCCTGCTTCTGCTGTTGCTGGGAAACCCTGGCAGAAGTCCAACGGTCCTCTCCGTCTAGTCTCTGCGTCTCTCTCAATCTGGTGAGTCGCTCTCACCTTCTCCCTCTCGCTTTGCTGCACTCGCTCTCTCCCTCTCCTCTCCTCTCCTCAGCCCAGCCCCCTTTCCATTCCCCTCCCAGACAGTGTCAGTACACAGCTGCTGTGCAAAGCACCACTGATAGGCAACATGCTCCACACACACTTGTCTGCACACACACATTCTCTCTTTCAATCACATGAACACACTTCGCTGACGTGCAAAGCATGCACTTTCACACACACTGGCATGAATACTTCATGAGTGCAGAGGAGCCCCCTTTCCTCATTCTGCTGGACTTCAAAGAGACTGAGTTAGTGTGTGTGAAACAGAAGCAAGAAAACAGTGTAATAAGTGTCTTCCTGTTCTAACACACGTGTCAATCCGTTTCCTATTATTAACATAACAAAAAGAGACCAAAGAGCCTAGATGAATCTTATAACAGATGATACTGTAACAATGGAGTGATCATTTGAAAGGATAGGTCACCCAAAAATGTCATTTCAAATCTGTAATCTTTGGCAATACAATGAAAATCTGTTTTGGCCATGCAATGAAAGTCAATGGGGTCCAAAAAGATTTGTGTTCCATACAGGTCATACAGGTTTGGAATGACATGAAGGTGAGCAAATTGTCGTTTTGGGGTGAACTGTTCCTTTTAGGAAGGTGATTAGCAGAATACAAATAAGGGCTGGTTAGATGGATGGATGGCAGCACTGATGGATAAATCAATGAAGCAAGATAAAACAAACAAAGACTGCATGCGGGCTGAAGGAACAGGTGAGCTGCACGATGTTAATGAGGATATTAGCCCACAAGCAAAGTTACAGACCTCCACTGCTTTCACTAATAGTCAGAAAACAATGCTGTTAACTATTAACCATGCAGACCCTGCCTTTAGGTGCTTGGGGAAAAGGAGTGTGCCAATTAACATGTAATATTTATGTGTATGTGTGTGTGTTTGGGATGATGAATTGGTGAATGAGGTGGAATGAACGAAGAGGGATGTTCTGTTCCAGCAAAACGTATGACATATAGCCTTGCAGGACTTAGTCTAATAGCTTTGTTCAATAGTAGATTCACCTGCTCTGAGTCGCCATTCCCTCAACAATATGTCATTTGGCCATTGATCAAGCTGACAATGCAATAAGTTCAGAGAGTTCTGTGGTTTGTGGGTTGGTGAGTGTTTGTTTTGGTGTTTCTCTAAACTCTAATTTCTCCAAAACGTATTGAACTTTCCAGTTTTATTAGTTTTGTCAGCGGCAGCCCATTTTACTTCTATAATTGATTTATTTGTATGTGAAAGATATTGGATATTCAGGAGAAAAAAATGGTTTGATTGAGAAAAGTGGATGTTACATACCAAAATCAAGAATGAAATCTAATTTGCTAAAAAAGTGTTTTAATAGTTACTGTGATAGAGGAGTTATTACATTTTAAACATGTACTAAGCACCAAAGAATTGTCCATATAAGACCAGATACACTACTGTTTAAAATTTTGGGGTTGGTAAGATTTTTTAATTTCTTTGAAAGCATTTATTCAAAAATATAATAAAACCAGTAATAATGTGAAACACTTTTGATCAATTTAATGTGTCCTTGCTGAATAAAAGTATTAATTTCTTAAAAGCAAAAAACCTTACTTACCCTAAAATATTGAACAGTGTACATGCATTAAGATTGTAAAAAAAAAAAAAAAAAGTCTGATTTCATGCTGACAACTGGCTTCTTGCCCAATGTATGTCAAGCAAGAGTCAACTTTACCACCTGGTCATTAGCTAAGACAGCCTTTAGGTTACTTAAGGACAATTTGTTACCAATCTCTCTAATCCACTTGCAGCCTATGTCTTGAAGCTCATTGTGACTAGATGTCCAACATGTCCTTATTTTCCCCCACTTCATTCCTCCCCTTATTCTCTGGATCAGTCAACTATTCAGGAAAATCTGGCAAACCATAGCAGCAGATAAATCTAAAATTCTGACCATTAAAAAAAATGAGATGTCCTCACTTGTGTCAGCTGCAAATATAGAAATCAAGAAGTCTTTGACCCAAAATATTGTTGACCCTCAATATGGCACTTTTTCAAAAACAGAATTTAATTTGGACTGTAGCAGCTTAAAATCGTAGGAAGGGATAAAAAAGCTATTTCTCTAAAAGAAAATCTTCTTACAGAGTTTCTTTCATTTCAAACTACATTACTCATATAACCTTCAAAACTTCAAGTCATTTTAAGTCAAGGCTTTGTCGAGCCAACATCAAAATTTCCCTTGACAAACTTTCTTAACTGTGGTTTCAGTTATAGCCTAGCAGAGAAGTTCTATTATATGTATGACAATCTTAAAAATATTCTTCATAGCATCTTTCTAGTGTATGAGGAATCTTTTAAACAGCAAACAAATTAAACTGAAGGGCACTGCATTATAATACACTTCAAAACAGCCCAGTCTGGGGAAATCAAGCATTTTCCAATGAATTACATTTCAAATATCTATAACAAAATCCCACACTGAATCAATATGAAGCCAGTGAACACTGAAAGGTCAGGACAGCTGGCTCTACAAACTGAAAAGCTGCTCTTAAATTGAAGGTTTCTGCTGAAGAACTTCAGCAAAGGTGACTCAATAAACAGAGAACAATTTAAATATACCTTAGACTTTTAATCTGTTTGATTATTTCTTGAACAATTATTCTATTCAAAGTGGTCTGTGACATTCTGGCTGATAATTATTTTTTATGTTATGGCCAATAACAAATAAATGACCATTATTAAAATTGTCCCCCCATTAAATTATTTTATTTTAATGGGGGGACAAATTTTTTTTACTTGCTGTTAAATGTTGTTTTAAATGTTACAGGTGAATTTAGTCACAATAATGTACATAATGAAAAAATGGATATTCATTTTGAGATTGCAAAAAAAATAAAAAAAATAAAGTGTTATTAAATTATTAATATTTTTATATAGTATAATATTTATATATATAATTTATAATATTTTAACTTAGTTCATTGTTAACAAATGAACCATTATTAAAGTTTACCAAATATGTATTATCTGCCAGTACAGATAAACTAGGAAAAAAAAATCCATTAACAGATAATTAATACAGTATGGATGCTGTGCATTCCTAATCATGTTTCAAAACTGTATTACTTATTTGGGAGATGCATGAACAGCACGCACATGGTATCTCTCAAGGCTAATCCGCTATGCTGTTTCTTTCCTATAAATCTCAGCAAATATATTCAACCTCTTAAATTATGAAAACACAGTCATCCTCCTCAGTCATGACATGTTGGGTCTCTTTTATTCCAACTATATTCCCTTGGTTAGAATCAGCATGAAGCCACTGATTCATATATGAGCCACCACTGAAAGGCTTCAACGCCTATGGCTAGACAAAGATCGGCTTAAAGGGCACCGTGGCTCAATAATTGCTGTGAAATCTAAATGGTTTACCCAAAACACCACGACATCACTCAACACCTTCTACTGCTTCCCGACACCTGTGTTACCTGCTGAGCTGCCATGTTCTCACTCATTCAGCTCTTTGTCTTAATGTTGTATGGCAGCTGCTTTGAGCTCCTGTCATTATTGACTTGGGATTCGTGAATTATGCGCCGCGACCTTGCCCTGAGGGGCACGGGAGCTTTTGTCATGTAGTGCCAGGGGGCTTTGCCGCCACAAATGATGAGGCAGCTCTTTAACAGCATGCTAGCACATCTGAGTTTGCTAGCGACTATTAGCACACACTCAGCCTGGCAGAACACATTCAGTTTCTGTTGCTGAATAGAACAAAGAGAAAGTAGAAGCCACTAGGAACCCGATTCCAATCAAATAATCCCATTCAATATTTTTGGCCAACAACAGGTTGAGCAGTTGTTGGAGGCATCAGGAGCTACTGGGGCTCAGCTGCTTCAAGGACACGGCAGCTCTACTGATCGAAATCCCGAATCTCCCCCGTTTCCCCCTTAGATATAATATGGAGAAGGGGGGAGTTCAGACAGTGGGGTGGAGGCACAACCCCCTTCATTTTCAAAGGAATAGTGCCCGACTGGAAAACATCAAATAGTCCAGCTCAGAGACTCAAGGATCGGCATGTCAATATCTGCCTGCCATGTGTCCTTTATTGTTTTTCCTCCCCTCTTTTTCTACCCTTTTGAATGACAATGAAGCTTCATCTACTATATGCATGAAAAAAAAAAACTCTCGAAAAGAGGTTAAATGCAAAAGTAGGTGGTTAAAAATGAAAAGTGAAAAAATGTGAAATGAAAAAATCTCCAGTGATCTTATTAGTATTCGTCTATGATGGCACAGAGTGTGAAATGAGAGAGGCAGGATTAAGGGGATATCTAAAAAGCAAAGAGGGCATAAAAAGTGGAAGGACAGCAAAAGAATTACAAAGAGCAAGATAAAAAGTATTTCAAATAATAAAAATAATTTAAATAAGGCCAGACTTGTGTTCATTCTAAAGGCAGAGTCCATGCAAAATTGACCATATACTCTCCTTAATGTCAATCTAAACCTGACTTCATTAAAGACATTTCGAAAAAAGTATTTTTAAGTCCTTTAATGAAAGTAAAGTTTTTTGGACCCTACTGGCTATCATTGTATAGACAAAAACAGTCAAATAATTCTTCAAATACCGTTTTTATTTTTTAGATTCTACTGAAGAAAGAAGGTCATACTGGTTTGAAACAACTTGGGGTGTACAGTTTGACAGACCTTTTTTCTTTTCTTTTCTTTTTTTTGCTGTAACAATTTATGATATAGTCTTCAAGTTAAACTCACATGTACAGTTTTCGGCAACTAAAACAGAAGTACTTCTTATTTTAATTATTAACATACCATTAACATAAGTTAATATTAATTAAAATCACTTTCCTTCATACACACAGACTGTGAAACAGTTTTCTGTCCACATAAATTAAATCACCATGTGATTTCAAAATGTAAAGTAAAAACAGCCTTTATAAGCAGTCTTAATCTCATTTGAGCTACATGAATGAAGCTCAGTGTTTGTGAAAGTACAAGAAGGTCATTGTTAGCAAAAATTCATAACATTATCTTCATAATTCTTGAAAAATTTCCCCTGCAGTCTACTGTTGCACTTTAAGAGCTGACCTGGAAAAAAACAAACAAACAGCGTTGCTGCATTTGTTACCAGTATATTCTTTCTTTCCTTTTTCTCTCACTCTCGCAAACTTTTTGTTGAGATGTTTCCACTGTTGGT
Organism: Barbus barbus; assembly: GCF_936440315.1. NCBI lineage: Eukaryota > Metazoa > Chordata > Actinopteri > Cypriniformes > Cyprinidae > Barbus > Barbus barbus. The sequence continues at coordinate 18,280,604 of NC_136742.1, read as the reverse complement.
TCACCTGAAGTCTCTCTCTCTCTGTCAGCTGTTTCCTGAGTGTCAGAGTTCCACACACACTCACAGACTGATGTTTAGTGACCACTTAGACAGCATCACCTACATGCCAATACAATACAAATACACTCACACACATCTGTGCAAGTACAGCGCTGACACGCAGCGTTGGTGCTCAAAGCACCTGAGAATATTCTCTCTGTAAATAGCATTTTAAACAGACTTCGTGTCATGAGCTACTTACTGCATGGAAATGAGGAATGAGGAAGGAGTGCGAGAGCAGGACAAAACAAGGCTGGCAGGGAGTGATTGTGGAGAGAATTGAACGAATGAGAAACAAAAATAGAGTGATGCAGAAAAAGAGAGAAAATGTGAGCTAGTTCTCATCAGACTTTTACAATTATTTATTCAACTCCATCTTTCTGCGAACAAACTGGGTCATGGGCTGAAACTTTGGCCCAGAATTGTCAACACAGACTGCCAGACAGGAGACATGGCTATATGACAAAACAACAAAACACACTCGACCTGAGAAACAAAAGCCGACACACGACCCGCACACTGATGCACTATACAATACAATACATCCTCATCAGAAACATGATGAGAAATGAGAATGAAGTGCCTAGATGAATTCATAAAAGTAACTGCATAATAACTATTGATCCCAAATTTAAAAGAAAACACTCCTGGAAAAGTGTTTTTGTTGTAATAGTGGTGGACAATACTGAAAAATGATGCTAAATGCAAATAATAAAATGCAACTAACCATATAATCAAGCAAAGTAGTTAATAAATGGGCTTATAAATCTTTAAAAGAAAGGAGAAAACTCTTCTCATAACGTTTGCTATATCCAAGGCCACTCAGTTGCATTTTTATATTATTATTTTTATAAATTTTTACATATTTGGGTGTAAATTCATCTGTCACCTGGAAGAAACGTAGCCAAATTAACCAAAGCAATGAAAGTTAAATAAAAGATAAAAAAAAAACCTTGTATTGTTGACTCATAGTTTACTGTAATATCAATAAATATTCATATTTATCATAAATAAATACAATGTTTACTACTGCACACAATCCATATAAAACAGAAATCCTCTTACATGATAAATGTTGCTCTTGTGATACACAACTAGGGTTCAAAACCCAACCTAATATACAATTATTGTTACTCTTTTTGCCTGTTAAATTAAGCAGAATGGCAGCTGACTAAAATATGTAATTTGATATATTTCATTTTGTTAGGATCTTAGTTGATAAAAAAAAGATTCTGACCCACTTTATATTAAGTGTCTTCACTATGTACCTACATTTAAGGTAATCATGTAATGCATTTAGTGATTTACATTTACATTTAGTCATTTAGCAGACGCTTTTATCCAAAGCGACTTACAAAAAGGACAATAGAAGCGATCAAAACCAACAAAAGAGCAACAACATGCAAGTGCTATGACAAGTCTCAGTTAGCGTAGCACACTAATACAATGCACTTATTGTGTACATACATGTTTTTCCATTGCAAGTACCTACTTCTAATTATATCTGTAATTAATTTCTCTAGTTACATCTGTAACTACACTGTAAACCGTACCCCTGCACCTTAGCCCACCCTTATACCTAACCAGACCATCAATCCTGGCCCTAACCTTAACCATATCCCACCTCAATAGCAGCAAAAGTAATCTGCAATACAACAGGTACACAGTAAGTACACTATACCAAAAAATTCATTATTTTAACCCAAGTACATAACAGTTAAAGACACCTAATATAAAGACTCTTTTGAAACTGAAAAACGGTGCAATTTCATTGGACTAACCAAATGTACCTGTGTAAAACATAATCTTTGCAGCAGCATTTTAGACAAAAACATTACCTATAATAACTGTGATTAAAAGTATCAAATCACTACCAAAAAAAAGGCAGTTTGGCAGTTCACTGAAACTTCACTTAGCTAAAAAAAGAGGATGTTTCACAGTTACAGAACATCATATTTTATATATAAAATCATATATTGTATATATATTCTTTCAAGCATATGTATCTGTACTGCAGTAGCACTGAAATCCTGTTTTATCGACAACATATAAGTTATTTGGAAAAATTAATAATAGCAACCATTTTCAATTTCACTGTAAGTAAAGCCTAATGCAAATTGATAACAAAACAGAGAGAATACAAAATGAGGAGACTAGCAGTAAACAATGTCAGTTTATATTACGGAAGCTTTGTATTTATACTGCTATGCTGCAGTAAATCTTGTTGCATTGAATTTTGTATCGAAGCTTCAATGCACCATCACAACAAATCCACATATAAGCTTTTGCCTTTAGGAAGTTCTGCAGGTTATAACTTTTCCTAACCGAGATAAGCCGTACACATTTCTACAAAGTGCATATACTATCACACAAAGAGAGAGAGAGGTTATAGTAAACCTAAAAGCTTTTGTTAAAAGCAGGTAACAGAAGTTGTTAAAAGCAGAAATGCGTGTTCAGCCACATCAGTTACATGATGCATTCCCGACCCGTGCATTCATTACGAGCACTTTCATTCAGTGCAAGCAGGTGTCGGCTCTGTTGTTCCCTGACAATTATGCATTTCAGCACAGCAGTCAGCATGACAATAATGTGGTGCATGACTCCAGCAGATAATACACATTCAGCGTGCCGATGAAAGCCCATGGAAAAGCACATGTGAGAAGCCCTCGTCCACAGGGCAACATCAAAGCCGGGGAGAGACGGTCCCCATCTACGGGAATAGAGAAGCCACTCTGCTTTTATCTGTAAATCTTTAAAGGCGAGATTACAGCTGGCCTTCAGTCGTAAAAACCCACTTGTTCCTGGTACTTTCTTTTTGCACACCTCTGCACAATTCAGCATCATGCATGATGTGCAGTATATCACAGACAATACATGACACATATATGTTTGCTATAAAACATAACACTGATCTCCTTTATCTACTCGTGATCCTAAAGGTCACAAGGCTGCTGATTGCAGGAGATAAGTGTAAATATCCCTCCATCACCAGAGCTGAGTTCTCACCTCTTTACTTAAGGTTTTGCTGTGCTATATCAGAAAATAAAGAACAACTTTATACCTGAAACCTCCCAGGCAAATCTGTGTGTGTCTGTATCTGCTCTTACACTCCCTCTGGCGTGTTTACTAGACTGCTATTTTTGAACAGATGAGAGGAAGGGAATCTATCACAACAACCATCCTTGATCTGTATCTGTAAGGGAAACAACTGGGGTTAAAGGTCACAGAAACCACAGTATGCCTCCAGAGTCTCATGCTGAACTGAGAACCTTCATTCACACAGACACAAGGCTTGGATGGCCCAATAGGAGCACAAGAGGAATATGGGAAGCTCTAACTGGGTCATTCTAAAAAAATGTTGGCTTTCCAAATAAATAGTTAACTTATGACTTAATAACTTCTTCAAAACGGTGGGAGAATTTGAGCCTTTTGTTACTATGAACTGTGATTGTAAGTACTCTTTGTATTTTTAAAGAACAGGTCTGATAATAACTGTGACATGGAAACAATTCACAAACATTTTTTAAATAATGTGTAATACTAATTTTGTTTATTACTAATGTATATTACTAACTGCTTACTTTGTTTTCTAATAAATAAATGGGACATTGTTTTCAGGCCAGGTTAAGCATACAGTAAAGCTAAAACAAAATGATTAAGATAGAAAAACAGATAAAATGATAGAACGTTGAAGATAGATAGATAGATAGATAGATAGATAGATAGATAGATAGATAGATAGATAGATAGATAGATAGATAGATAGATGGATAGATGGATAGATGGATAGATGGATAGATGGATAGATGGATAGAGTGAAAGGGGACAATGGTTTTTCAGGCACTGGGCAATCTTAGTTGTACAAACATGTAAAACAATAAAAAAGTCAAAACTTAAATTTATGACCGAAAACTGAAGGTAAATGTTTGCCACCATATTTTGGGAATGACCCATTTAAGGAGTCTAGTCACGCAAACTTAGTTGATCTGATATATATACTGTATATTATTATTATTTTATTTCTTTTACTTTTAACTTAATCTCCTTAACATCCTAACATCTTATCGCATTCACAGTTTTATTGTGTTTACAGTTCATTTACATATCATCTATGGTCCCATTCTGTTGTAAGTACAAACAATTGGAAGGCTAATACTTCGGAATGGAAATATATAAATATTCTGATTAATTTTTTATAAAACATGCATTCAATCAAGAAAAAAAAAAACAATAGGGGGTAACCTAAATTATATGTTTCTGATCACCTCGCCACCTCCTCTCTCATAATTATTTCCCCTTTTCTGCCTCTCTTTCTTTCACAGCTGTGCAACCATGGCAACTTGCTTTTCAAGACCCTGTGCAAGGTGTGAGGTCCAGGTGGAAGTCAAGGCCAGGGAGAGGACATGAGCCCAACACCTGACATTTGAGCTGCTCTGACTCGTATAATTGAGGAAATCATGAAAACATTTTGCCATGAATATGGATATTTTGCCACAGGCAGTCTAAGCAATATTAAAAATGTCTATTTGTCAGTCGTGCCTCATTTACATAATAACACATTCTTTCATTCGCAGGATTTTGGACTGACTGGGTTTACACAGAAATCACTGCCAAAAGCTTCCCTTATGACCCACCATATTTATCAACCACTGTGTGCACTGGGCATCAAAAAGACAGATGTGCTTTAGCTGACAGTGCATACTAATTCACTAGATTCGGGTCAACTCAAATGGAAAAAGATTAGCGGTAATACCTAATGATGCACACAGAAGCACAGGTCATACAGTGATCAGTGTCTGAAATCAATGGCATGACTAACCCACTGCCTCTTTATTACTTTTTTTAAGGGAACGTAATGACCAAGGCAAACCCCCTGGGGTGATGTCTGTCAGTCATTTACAGAAGGTGGTACTGAAGGTGGTGAGCTAGAGATGAGGAGCGCTGCTGTCAATAGGCTAATTGTATGCAGTGTCACACAGCAATTAGTGTCTCACACTTCTGAGCATCTCATTGTATTCCCAGACATTCGGTCACAGACACAAACTCCTGCCTGTGTTTATTAGGTGAGCCACTGTTGTTGATTGTTGCTTTGTCTTTTTTGTTGACCAAAATAATGATGGCAAATAGAGAGACAGAATTCTGTATATCTGTATCTTTTTTCACCCTCCCCGTGCACCTGAGAACCTGCCTCAGTTTTTTATCAGTACATTAGTGAGAACCAAAAGTATGAGACCATATTAAAAATATGGGATTCAAAATTAAATTTAAACCTGCTAATGAAGTTTTAGGATTTTGACAATTAAAAAAACATAATGAAAAAGAATAGGCGATATTCTGGTAGATACGATTAACTGGTAGAAATTTGTCAACCGGACTATCGTCTCTATCACGGTTACATGATGTTGCTGTGTGATCACGAAAACTTATCGTTTGCACGTTTCAAGCATTGCGGTTTAAAAACAATTGATTTAAGCCGTTGAAACACAATCAGCAGCCAAAGAGAACTCATTTCGCTATATGTGCACATTGTCTGAGACACTGTTTCTGAGTGCTGTCAGAGAGGCACGCACACACGAAGACGGTGCTCATAGTTATTTTTGCCACTTTATAGACCATGAAAAGTTAAATACACACACTTGTATTTGTCAAAATGCCCATCTTTGTAAGTATCCTCGTAAACACAGTAAGGTCTTAAGTGAAAGCAAACAGCTGAGAAAGAAAACACGTGTGATCCGGGCAGCTCTTAAAGTGCCAGCAGTCTAATATTCCTACTGTCTGTCATTCATGTTAATCAAACAACAAAAGAGAGAAAAACTCACTGTTATTGACTAAATCACTTTTGTAACTTTTATAAGAAGAAATATGTATTTAATTTACACAGTGAAGAATCTACCGGTTTAGTTGGCGTGTTTCTGCATGTTGTTGTGTGAAGAACATGTCCACAAAAGGAGTTCATTCAGAGCCGCGCAGACACGTTCATGTATCCAGGGGCATTTTGTGCAGATAGCCTATAAGTTGTAATATTAAAGTTATGTTGTTTAAATAACGAAGCGTATTCTATAGGAGATAAATGTGTTAAATCCCATTGATTAAAAACCTGCTATAAAATGCTTCATTCTACTGGTCATCTTCAGCGCGCGCAGCTCAAAACAGAAATTCAGAACATTAATAACTAATGTCATTAGCCTACAGCCTAAATAACGTTATAACGAGAGCACTATTGTAAAAAATGTTGTGAATTCTTAGGGTTTCGCTGATGTTTAATGTTAAGCATCTTTTAATCAAAACATAAAACATTATTTACCCCGATTTTATCTGCGAGGCATCCGTTACACATTTTCCCTGTGTGTTAAAGGGGTCATCGGATGCCCATTTTACGCAAGTTGATATGATTCTTTGGGGTCTTAATGAAAAGTCTATAACATACTTTGGTTAGAATTTCTCAATGGTAGTGTAAAAAACACCTTTTTTACCCTGTCAAAATCAGCTCTGTTTTCAGCTAGCTGTTCTTTAGTCCATGTTGCTTTAAATGCTATTGAGCTCTGTTGACCCCACCCCTCTCTTCCGTGGAGTGACGAGTAGACTGTAAACTTCAGCCGCGAAACTGGCTTACTAGCACATTATTAGGAAAGGCGATTTGCAGAGATTCATAAAAAACCCTTATACTTACTTCTTCTGTAGATTAAGCTGGATCACGAATGATTCGCGCGAACATAGACATATTTAGGCAGATTGGGATCGGCGCATTCCCTTTAAAACGAAAGTAACGTTAATCCTCTGCGTCTTCAGCGGCTCAGATGTCAGGAGTAAACGATGACTGCTATATTCATTATTGCATCCAACAACTAAACACTTCAATCGCTTAATCGGAGACATTCTTGTCTTCCTCTGCACCGGAGTCGACACAATGGTGGACAGCTCTCAGCTCAGTCAGGGCGGGTCTAAGGTAAGAAGGCCTTGTTAATCAAATATCGTGGAACTACATCATTCTGACAGGAATCTCAGAACAGCCTGATTTGAAAAAGAGGATTTTAAAATAGCGATTTAAAAAAAACACACAGGGTGGATTTTTATCATTATAGGATGGATGTGTACACACACTTCCATCACACATTTATGTTCAAACAACTTGTAAAGTGAATTTTGCATTCGATGATCCCTTTAACGTCAGTATTTATGACTGTTGAATGTCTGACTACTTGACTCTTGGTCATTTTGCCGCCGCCCCCATACATATGATTTGACTATCAGTCGACTATCAGCAAGCAAAAAAGAAAAGCAAAAATAACTATATTTTAAGCAAAAATAACTATATGAGTACATTTATCTCATTGCTATATATGTTTTTATATTTAAATGTTTTTTAATAAATGTTTTGTTAAGTGCATAGATAGAATGTATTTTAGTTACACTAAATAATACATACATACATGTACTAGACACATGGTATACTAAAACCTCAATCCTCAAGAACAATTTTGGCAAACAATTGGTCTGTTACATAGCGATTAACCATTATCCCTGCGGACACATGGCCAATCCAGCTCTGAGACCTCTGCCATTTGGATTTTGCACTCTCTCGGACTGCTAAGCCTGAGCATTGATCAATGACATTTCAACACATTAGGCTGAACTGCCTTCAACATCGCTGCAGTCTCCACGGGCACTGAGAAAGCATTGCCGTGACGTGACTGCCAGAGGCAATGGAGGATTCTGGGTCCTTGGGAGTGAGGGCCTGAGGAAGTGCTACGAGACCACAACATTGAAACTGGGATCCACAGAGCACGATTAGCTGAACTGATGGCTGTGCACTGTGCAAATCACATCCCCAACAGGCTTTTAGGCTTACCTGAGGAAGAATGAGGCTGCTGTGCTGGTTTGGTGACTCGGTTTATGTCCTGATGGAGAAACCAAAGGTACAGCACTGGCCTGACTGGACCTGGAAGCTACAGTTGCCAAACTGTCCTTCTCTACAGTTGGACTCTGCTGGGAAATAAATCACAAAAGAAAAAATAGTGTAGTAAATGTTGCCTTAAAGGGTTAATTCACCCAAAAATAAAAATTCTGTCATCATTTACCATCATGTCATTCCAAACCTGTATGACATTTTTTTGTAATTAAACGTAATTGAAGGCCTGCCCAATCTAACTATTAGTACAATTAATGAATAAAAAATTAGCCATAAATAAAATTATCCACATGATGACCTTTCATCTGGGATGATCCCTCACGTTCAGACACCTTTAGTAATTTAGGGCACCACACCAGGATGCCTTCAATAACGTCTTTGGCTGCCGTAAGTGGAGTTCTCAGCGGAGCGGTGTGCTTGTAAACTTATATTATTGAATTATTATTATTTTCCGAGAACGGCGTGAAGAGATCACGCACAGCTGTTGTTTATATTGCTGTGTGTAGCCTGTGGAAACAAGGTTAGCAGCAGCAAGGGGCTACAATATTTTTGTTCAATGTTTTCCTAATGAAAGTTTTATGATTGGTTTATAAAGGCAATTACGAACACCTTTTTCCCATTTTTATCACAGAATAATTCAGGAAATATATTTTATAGTTTCTATACTAAATTATATGTCAATCAGTACTGCATTTTTCATATGGTTTATTTATTAATTACCTAGAGATAATTTGAAAAACACACATAAACTATATATTTTCGCAATCGTGTGTTTATTGTCATCAGTAAAACGTTTCTGCTTTTTATTCAGCTCCGCTTCAGCGATAGCCATGTGCGTTTGTCCATTTCCTACACGTCATAAGTTTGTGTGCGAGAGCGCCCTCTGGCTTCGAGTATGAATAAAACATGCACTGCCCGAGAGTGTTCAGCTCTCCTGATATTCACATCTCTTCATTTTGGATACGAATAAAACGTCAGGTCATGTCTCTTTTCATTTAAATCTAGATTTAAATCTAGAAACCTCTATGGGAAAACACCTGCTTGAGCTTGAATGAAGTGCGGGGGACAAATTTACATTTTATTAAAATTAATATTAAAAATGCAGCTAATGTAGTTCTACACACAGCAATATAAACAAAGGTGCTTGTTCTCTTTCGTTCTTGCTGTTTAATTGGGAAAAGTTTAAAGTGCGTCGAGGTGTCTTGTCTTTTTTATGTTATCTGACTAAAAACTATTCATACTTTGAACTATTATTATTACAGTATTTATTTAAAAAACGTAGAGTGCCTTAAAAATAATTATCACAACACTGGTAAAACAGGCTTATACTGATTTTCTCGTCCTCCGAATTATACTTATCAATCCTGTTTATATAATCATTATCATTAAAAAAAAAAAGAATAAATTCAGAACAGGATTAGAATAGAATTCTATTTTAATAGGACAGGGATATTTTTTTCTACAACAACAACAGTAGTGTTTACAACAGCAAAACCACATACCCTGTAAACTCAATAACAACAACAACAACAATAATAATAATATCATTCCAGAGTAATTAAGAGGTGCAAAAAAATGTCTTTAACATTTAAACTTAAAATGGTCTTTTCTGTTCTGTGTTTCTTTTTCAAACCTGCGTCATGCTCCTCAAGAACGCTTTGACAATTTTTCTGACTATTTTAACTTAAAGTTAACTCCATTCACATTCAGAGAACTTATGGAATATAGTATAAGTTCTTAGATATATATACTGTATATCCTTATATACTAAGATATATATCCATATTATATCTATCCTAAATAGTTTTGTAACAGAGCAAACCCCAGGATTAATCCCTGACTGTAGAAGAGTGATGAAATGGTAACGAGTCTAATGACAAAGAAATATTTACCTATAATCCTTTCACCACCCTGTTGATTAAATGTGTCTTTGCTCTAGTTTCTACCGGATAAACACTGCGGTCATGACACGATTGTGTCTGGAGGAGAGTAGGTTGCTGAAGAGTGTGTTTTACAGCTTTTTTACTACGCTCAGTCTTTGGCTAACAGGATTACAAACACATTTCATAATACCACAAGCACAGCCTGCTGTAAAGTAATGAAATCCTGTGGGATACTGGTGTCAAAAAGACAACGGCTACTTGTGCAGAAGTCATGTGAATTCACTACTAAACTAAACTAAACATGAAGCCATTTCTCAGTAGTAATGATAATTATGGCAAAACCATTTTCTCTTTATAACTGCTACAACACCAATCATCCACACTTTATGGGTAACTTTTTCATATAAATACAGTGATGTAAGGCTATTGGCTGATGGAAACCTAGCAAAGATCACATACTGACTAAAAAAATACTAGAAATCTGTACTCTTGAGGGAGGCACTCCAGGAACTGTCCTTGAGTAGTTTAATAAGAAGCTCCAGATCAACCTGCTATTTGTTATGTAAAAGCAGCTAGTGAGCTTTCACACAGTGAGAAATTAGTCTTCCTAAAGGTACAGGGACCAAATAGAAGCGTCATGCCCATTCAAAACCCTTCCGACTCCTAAGCCCAGTCTTTTGTAACACAACTTCAATAAATACTGCATAAGTTGCACCTTTTGCAATTCATCTGCTTCAAATTAAAGCAAAATAAAAGAGTCACTATCTACCCACACTCAAGTTGCTTGAAACATGTCATGTCTTTGTTAAATTTATCATTTTCAAAAAAGCCACAACTATGGGTGCAAGAAATTGACAGTAAAAAAAAAATTAAATTAAAATATGACTTGTATTTTTTACTATGCATGACTCTATATTTCATCAAGTGATATAAAGTTAATACCAAACTACGTGAACTACCAAAATCTGCTTTTTACCTTTACTGTGCAGATAACAATATAAAACAGGTGTTAAAATAGAAAGAAACACGATGAGAGGTCTGTCCATAAAATATATAATGCAATGAAAATTAACTAAGTAACAGATAACTGAAAATGTAAGACTTAACATTCTAATTATACAATATCATTTAAATTAAAAATAAATCATATCATCACTCAGGGACGTCTGGGAATGTCCTTTATGTTTTTAACTTAAAATTAAAATTATGTGATAATTAATAGCTTTTACTTGCAGAAACCATAAATTTGACATTATTTTACAGTAAAAGTATAAGGCGATGTTAAACCATTTCGTTTTTCACCATAATATGTATAAGATAATTTACAGTTAACAATTAACAGATTTTTACTGTAGCATTTTTTTTATTACAAACATTATTATAGTGTACAACAAAAAAAAAAAAAAAAACCTTACCAAGAATTCCACTTCCCAGGCTTGCTGAATTTAAAACTGCAGTACTAGTCTAGCAAATCATACACTTTCACAATAAACCAATAAGTTTGTAAATAACCTCTTTGTTCATGTGTTATTTCATCTAGGGCACCAAGTAAGCCAGGACGCTCACTGTTGTCCCCTCAAATTAAAAAAATAGGCACATGATGGCCCTGGAATTAACAATGATCTCTGTATCTTAAAATAACTTCATCTTTGCTTCCTCGGTATGTAAATGTGTTCATAATGTAAGTTTTAATTATAATTTTCCACCTAAATGAAAAGGGAGCAAGTAGTACATGACAGCACACGCATACACATGTACTCATGAATGCACAAGGATAGAGGGGAAATGAGAAGGCATGAGTAGGTACAACAGAATCGGGGGAAAGTGGAATAGCTGTGATCTACTGACAGCTTGATGTAGAGATAACGAGCACAGAAAAATCTCTCGCACACACGTACAGGGTCTTCTGCTCCAGAGAGACTCATCTGAAACACCCACCATGGCTGTGTGCTAATCTGCCTTCCTTCACTCCAGACGTAATTGCAGCCTCATGTCAGGGACCACAATTAGAGCCCAGAAGGATGCCGAAAGAGGGACGATTTGAGAACAGAATGGACAGGCTGTGTTCATTTGAACTAATTATACTGTACTGGAAAAAAATATGCATTTGTAGAAATCCAAACATTAAAACATGACACAACAAGCTTACATGAATTAATTTTCCTGATTATACTACTTTTCAAAAGTTTCTGGGTCAGTATGATTTTTGTTCAGAAATTATGACTATTCATCAAGGATACAATAAATTGGTCAAAACTGAAATTAAAGCCATGTTACAAACAATTTCTTTAGAAAATTAATGGTGTTATTTTGAACTTTTCCAAGAATCCTGAAAAATGTAGCTTATCGCGGTTTCCATAAAATATTACGCAGCACAATGTTTCTTAAGCAGCAAATCAGCATTAAAATAATTTCTTAAAGATACTAAAGAATGGAGTAATGGCTGCTAAAAATTCAGCTTTGTCATCAAATCTTTCTGACCCCAAATTTGACATCTAACAGACCTGAACAGTGTAGTGTATTTTAAGAAAATGTCTTGAGTGAACTTAAAATGTTAAGTTTCCATACATTAAATCTGCCATTACTGAAACAGTTACTTATTTAAAGTAACTACAAGAACATTTCCTGAATTCTGCCAATTTCATAACAGCTTTATGCAAACTGTTTCATTTGATTTGAAATAATCCAGTTTCATTCTGCATTTTAAATGTTTGTCATGTATTCTATGAGAAATTTACACACAGAGACGTCAACATGTGAATGCGGTAAGTGAATCAACTCATTTTAGCAAATGAACAAACTCATCTTAACATCACAATGTAAGTTGCTAAATGTGACCAAAAAAACAACATGTAAACTGGCAAATAAGCAAAAAATACAATACATATTAACTACTGAGGCATTAATAAATAATATGTATTGTTTGATTGTACGCCAGTGTATTCTGGGAAGAAGGCAAATAGGACTGAACATCGCAACTGTTTAAAATGCAGGCCTACTTGAAGTCCAAAAATGAATCAATTAAGCAAATTCACTTACTTTTCATGTTGGTTTGACTTAGTATATTGTAATGGAAGAGCTGTGTTTAGATGTAGCCTACATACCTTTCGATTGCTTGTTCCTAAAATGTTGAAACTTCAAACAAGTAAATAAAAAACAAAAAATAGAATAATCAATCAAAGTGATTCTTTGGTTATTTCAGCATTATTCCTGCACCTTAAGAATAACTTTTACAGTGTAAGTTTGGATGCATCAGCCAGTGGAAAAAAGGGGGCTCATCCATCAAACAAATTTGCTATCTGTATAACAGCCATGACAATCCATTTGAGTTTGTCAAATTAAGGTAAATTGCATAATGACCTTTCCCTGAAGTCAACATTTCAATACAGGGCTTTTCATTTCGTAGTGCAACATTGTGCTCTCTCTCTCTCTCTCTCTCTCTCTCACACACACACACACACACACACACACACACGCATGCACGCACACAGGCCCACAAGAGTGTGTTAGATAGGCACAGCTGTGTTCCAATAAAATACAGCAGCAGATGGAGCTCAGTGACAGCGAAGAGGTCACATTGGACTTTAACTTTGACATTTATAGAGCATTCACTAGCACAAGTGGTGACAGGAGAGAGCAGCCCCTCTGAAACGCTATTAATTATCAGCTTATTTTAAATGTTGTCAGACAACAGCAATCTGCTGGCCACAAAACAATTTATAAACCCTTAAACCCTGTTACCAACTCAAATATAACCTCACTGTATTACTATTAAAAAATCACTGTAAGTAATGAGTGATTCTCCAGTGCATGACAGCAGAGGAAAGGAAATTAAATTGTTAAATTCGGTGTTGCAGAATAGGCCCTTAACGTCCTTCACAGAAAGAGACCACTGCCAAGTTAAAGGAGGGCAGCATGTGCAGTCTAGCAGACAACCATCCCAGATGGACGTCAGGTGCCATTTTTTCACCCCAGGTGAGACTGCGGTCCCATCTGTTGACAATTTGCACTTTTGGTTACCTCCACACATTCAAATAAAGCTTGTGTGGCCCTCCTCAAGGCCTTGAAAGAGCCCGGCTGCCAGAGGAGGCCCATTAGTGGGCTGCGGGTGGCACTTAGGCCTGAGGACAAGCTGATGAGGCCTGTCCTACACTACAGAAACACACAGGCTGGATGCCTCTAGCTGCCTCCAAGCTGATATTATACTAAGTGGGATGTATGGATGAAAGATATGACTTTCCTTGCCTGCTTTCTTGACGCAGCTTTGCAGTCTGCTAAAGTTGTATTATGGGCTATGGTCTGCACAATGCTGAAGTATACAAAACAAAACATGAAAAAAAAAAACCTTTATGAATAAAAAAAGTACAAAACACTTACGGCTCTATTGAAATTCATGGCGCAATGTCTTTGTCTTCAAGGGTGGAAACGTTCTCCAGGGTACCAACAGCCTTGTGTTTCTGTGTGGTTTGGATGTGCTGTGACTTTCAAGGTCTAATTGCTTTTCATACCCTGTGAGATGAGGGGGAAGACAGCATCCATTGTGCTTCTTTGACACAGGGCCAGTCAGCTTTCCTTTACTACAATATTCTGTATTATGTAGAGGTGTTACAGGAGGACTACCAAATGCAAACTTGTTGACATCGGAAAAAAAAGTCGTGATGGCAGTGAGCCCATCTTTCATCAAGAATTACATGTTATACTTACTAACAATATTTTACACGCTGAATTTAGTTTTTTCCTATTTTTGAAACAATATGTTATATCCAGGATTTGTCATCCTGATGGTCCAGTGACCAGTCATTGTAATCATGACTGGATATAACAATGTGAAGGACTTTAGAGGGTTGTTACTAAGCTTGATGAACTTGCATGTATCCATAACTTATATAGATTTATGATGCATAACTCTCAAGGGAACACTAACTGCTAACTGACATCAAACTATGTCACACTATAAAATAAAATAAAATAATATAACTAAAAATAAAAAATAAAAACTTAAAATAAAATAACTACAGACACCACATTATTTCACACTATATATATATATATATATATATATATATATATATATATATATATATATATATATATATATATATATAAAATTCAGACATTTATATGCTTATTTTACAGCCACACAGAATTATGGGAATTCCCCCACATGCTGCTTAGTATGCCTTGCTATAGTACATCATCTATGTAAATATTAACATATGATGACAGGTAGCATACAGTTTTCCAAGATTGAATATGCAGTACTAATTATCTACTGAGAAATTGACTGGTCAAATTCTATGCTTACTATGCAGGCAAGGTCACTCTCTCCAATCAACACTTTATGGCTTGAATGCTGCATTTCCATGGAAACCTTGACATTCCAAGTTACTACTGACAAGAGAAAGATGTGAACTCACAAGCACATCTGCATCCTTTAAACATAACTCTCAAACATGTCTCCATCCTTCATACAGTGCATAAAACTAGGGGTAACTCACATTCACAGTGTGGAAGTTTTTTAATCTTATTCATCTCTAAGCATCAGCCATGACAAATGGCTCATCTGTGACAATGGGGTCACTGCAAGCCATCCAAATGCCTATCAAATTGCATTCCATATCAAGATGACTTAATGCTCAATCTCCTGACGGGAAGGTCAAGTAGAACCGAGAAGGCCAATACAAGACAAGCAGCAGCTAATCTAATCTACCTGATAATAATGTCTGGCTAATGCTAAGTCACTCAGCACACATACATATCAAAGGTGAAATATTCAAATTGTTACTGTTTCTTTTATGGGCTTTAATGAGGACTTACAATCTGTGGTTGTGGAATTTTGTCCTGCCTGATGTGCCACACACGTTTTCACAGCATGCTAAATCAATAAAGATGTCCATGATAACCTTGAAGCAACTCCTAAAAAGGCATCTCATATTTGAAAAACATCTATAATACAAGGCTACGTTCACATTGTGAGCCTTAGCGCTCAATTCCAATTTTTTTCTCAGATTTTTTTTTGTATAGCTGTTCACATTGTTGTTTTAAATGTGGCCAACATCAGATTTACAGTGTGAACAGATCATGGTTCTGAACTGACCCGCAAAAGAATGATATGAACAGGGTTTTCAGATTTTCACAACAAAAACTGCCAATTGTTTCTCAAAACTTGCCCAATCATGTTCAGGTTGTAAATATCGCATTAGTGGGGTCGCGTTAACCCACAAAGTTGAAAAACAACCCGCAGCAACAGTGGAAAAAGTAGCCCAATTCCGCGTTGAAACCACTGATTTATATTAATTAGGGATGGGAAGATTCCCCGATTCGCTCGGTGCATCTGCAAAAAAAGTTACCGATGCAATGCATCAGTTTAAAAAGTGTGCATCGAATACAAGTTGGCATTTGTATCGCGATGCATCGTTTCTAACATATTTGCATCAATAAAAACTGATTTATTTATATAATAATTACTAGTGGATGCGCTACACTTTTATTGTTTAGAAGGTGACCAATAATCTGTGACCAATATTTTAAATGTAGATTGATTTCTCCTCTCGAAACTGTTTCTCAAGCGCATTCTCTCATCACCGCTGCGCGTGAATATGACATATCACAACAACTCTATGGAGACCTGAGGAAAAGCGGCGATTAAGTCCAAAACCTGACCAAAATTAATCGGGGCTAAAGCGGTTATAAACGACAATGTAAGTTCACACAATCTAACTAATTTGTGAATGCTTTTTCTTAAGCAGCCCTTAATGTCGATCATGGATCAAATCGATCCACCATGGCAAACAGCGAATATATTTGTGCTGTTTAATGCATTTGAGATGTTTTGTTTTCCTCTGTGCATAACTGACATGTCACAAGTATATTTTTCATCTGCAAATGTTAGAAAGTCATGCAAATATATCCATTTTGCTGTCAGGAGTGGGCTTAAGCGAGTGGACGAGCGCTGCTGGCCGCATGCGCGCTAAACAGACGGAGCGCAATAATTCTGAATCAAATATGCATTTTATGATAGCAGTGACTGCAAAGGGACTATTGTAATGGTTAAATAAAATGTAAGCTAATACAGTCCTAATTACTAAGCTCAGATGAGTTAATGAGTTCCTATTGGTCAGTGTTAGAGGAGCTCAGCTTAGCCTAACAGTTAGCCTGTCCTGAACCAGGTTAGCTTTCCAGCATAAGTAGCCACAGTGACTGAGGTTGATCTTTGTTAAATGTGCTTTATGGAACCAAATCATTTGACAGTGAGTCAGACTAACTGAAATAAACCTGACCTATTTGGTAAACTTGTTTTATGAAACAGGTCTTGAGGCGTTAGAAATCAGAAGACACAAGTTAATTTATGATTTGCTGCCTGTCTGAACCAAAGAAATAAAAGCGATCATATTTTTTCCATTGCATCATATTGCATCGAATCACATTGTGTTGAATCGAATCGAAATCGAATCTCACTGCATCGTAATAGGGGTGAATCGTATCGTATCGCATCGCTAGCTTCTTCATGTGTATCTTCACTGTATAGTATCATTGGCTATGCATCGAGATGCGTATCGCATCGGCCTCAGTTATGGAGATGCACATTCCTAATATATATGACTAGATCGCTCATTACGTTCTAAACTGCCGACAGGCAGTGAAGCCACCGGAAGTGTTCGAGCCGCCATCTTACTATTCCCTACCGGCAGGGAGCACCATTGTGTTACAGCTAAAACACTGACCTAAAATCACCCGATTTGAAGCAAATCAGTCACACGGGATTAGTTTTTATGTTAGGTGTATGTAAATTCATTTTTACTTCAGATGTTATTGGCAATGTTTATGGTCTTTTTGGGCAGGATAAGCGATATATTTAAATCGTTTAGGTGGGTGTGTCTGCTGTGCACTGCCGACACAGGTAACGTAACGTTAACTGATCCAACACAAAATATCGCCAATTTCTTTATATACATAATTATTCAGGAATTAGTAAACATGAACGTATTAGTATCAGAAATTGATTTGCATATACAATGAATAATACAATAGCCTGTTGTACTGAAATGAAAAGCTTAACTTACCATGCATTATCTTGGAAATAAAGCTTCATGTCAGTTATTTCTCTGAATAAATTATGATGTGTATATTTTTAATGTCCTGATTGAGCAGCATCTATGTCAAGACTCTCCAAGATCGCGCAAATGTGTACCATTTCCATGTAAAATGTTATGTATATGCTAAATTAATAATTAATTTAACCACCATTTACATCATTACCTGCTTCAAATCGAATGCTGTTAACAAAATCATTGTTGAAACATTTGCAGTAACTGTTAGGTGATGTTTTCTCATTAAATTCGTACGATTTCCCTTTAGTTCAATGGAATGTATTGGAATAGTGGGGAATACCACTATGGCGGTGCGGCGGCTTCACTTTCATGACGTCATGAGCAATCCAGTTCTCTATTATAGATCAGTGGTTGAAATTGTGGATTTGGCAACACTTGCGCAGTGCGCCGTCATATGGCAGTAAACACGGAGGATATAAAGTAAGCGATTATGCAATTAATTGTGGTGTGATCTGCTGCAGAAGCCAGTGAAATTATACGCAGGCAATATGAAAAAATATGTGACAAAATGATGTGACAAAAGACAGCAGAGTTTTGAAACTTTTATGATACGAGCCCTCATGTTTTGCTTATGGAGTTGTCACTGTAATACATATGAGTTCTGACACATCACTGTACTTCCACTGACTACCTTTCACTACTATCTTGATAACTTTGGGTATGTAAAATCTTTTAAGTGTCTCTCGTCAGAGCAGAATTATGACAAATGTCGAAGTAGAGTGACGTAAAAGCTGCATGAAATCCGACATGACTGTTCACATTGCGGTCGCATTGCAAAACATCTGACATGGATCAGATTTAGTATCACATATGGAAGTGGCACAAATCGGAATTGAAAAGGTCACGTGTGAGCAAAAAAAAATCAGATTTGGGCCACATTTGCCTGCAGTGTGAATGTAATCAAACAGAATGTTTTAAAGGTAAACATAATACCTTAAGCCAGAACACTGCCATCTAAATGAGACAGACATTATCAAAAAGCTAATATCTTATTCTTTCTGAGAAGAGTTCTTGAGTCATGTCATAACAGCCTAATCCTCGGCCCTGAACTGGACATGAGCTCCATAATGGCATAAATATAGTCACATAAATGTAATGACAAGATGGCGGCGCGAACACATCGCGAGGCTCAGCGTCTTACCAGATTTTGGAAAATAGTGTTAATTTACCTGGTTATTTCACTCGTGTTCGCGCGATCCAGTTATGCGAACTACAGCTATAGTAAACAATCACTTTTGGACATCAACAAACAGTGTTCCAACATAGTTTTAGATCATCCTTTCGACTTCAGCGAACTCCCGCCGGAGCTACTGAGATCACCGCGGACAAGCGGATCACTCGTACCGACCGGAAGTGCTCGGCGTCGGCGTCGAGACCGTAAACAAAGACGGGGAAAGCGTGGAGGGCTGCGTGCTAAGCTAAGGCTAAACCCACATCGACCAGCTCTGCCCAGCATCTTCCTTGCCAATGTACGGTCTCTGATGAACAAGATGGACGAACTAAAGATCTGGACCCTCACACAGAAATGGCTTATGGACTGTAATGTTATGTTCTTCACTGAAACATGGCTCTGCAACGATGTCCCAAACAGCGTGGTGCATATGGATGGACGTGCTCTCTTCAGGGCTGACAGAGTAGCAGCAACCTCTGGTAAAAACAAGGGTGGTGGAGTATGCATTTATGTAAATAAATCATGGTGCAAAGACTCTGTCATTGTTGATACCTACTGCTCTGCTGAGCTGGAGTTCCTGATTATCAAGTGCAGGCCATTCTATCTACCACGTGAGTTTACTTGCATTGTTGCTGCTGCAGTTTATGTACCTCCGGACGCTAATGCTAACGTGGCTATGAAAGAACTCTGTGCTGCTATTAGCAAACTACAAACCCTGCACCCGGATGGAGCCTTTATTGTTGCTGGGGACTTCAATCACTGCACTCTTAGATCTGTTCTCCCTAAATTTAATCAAAATGTCTCCTGCACTACAAGAGGACATAAAACATTGGACCACGTTTATACTAATGTGAGTGATGCCTACAAAGTCACACCCCTCCCCCACCTGGGTCAGTCTGATCACCTCTCTTTGTTCCTGCTCCCCAAGTATACCCCGGTCATCAAACGTGTGAAACCTACAACAAGGACTGTTAAAATCTGGCTGGAAGGTGCTGACTCCACTCTTCAACATCAATTCCAGCTCACAGAATGGAGTGAGTTTGCTGCCCAGGCCACCACAAACTCTCAGATTAACATTGACACTTACACCAACTCTGTCATGGAGCACATCAACAGCTGTGTGAGCAGAGTGACTACACACAAAAAAATAAAAATCTTCCCCAATCAGAAGCCCTGGATGAACAGAGAGGTTCGCCTCCTGCTCAAAGCAAGAGATGCAGCCTTCAGGTCTGGAGACCAGGAGGCTTACAGCTCAGCCAGAGCCAACCTGAGGAAGGGTATCTGCCAGGCCAAACTCACACACAAACAGAAGATTGAAGAACACTTCAATTCTTCAGACCCCCGGCGTATGTGGCAAGGCATACAATCTATCACGGATTACAAACCACCTAACTCTGTGCCCCCCTCCAGCTCTGCCTCCCTCCCAAACGAGCTCAACCACTTTTATGCTCGTTTTGATCAAAATAATAAGGAGATCTCACTCAAAGCTGAGCATCAACCCAGTGAACTGCCTCTCACTCTCTCCACATCAGACGTTTACTCCACTTTGCGTAAGGTGAATGCACGGAAGGCAGCTGGCCCTGACGGAATACCTGGTCGTGTGCTTAAAGCCTGTGCGGAGCAGCTAGCTGAGGTCTTCACGGACATTTTCAATCTGTCCCTGGCCCAAACAACTGTCCCCACTATCTTCAAAACCTCCACCATCGTACCAGTACCGAAACATTCCACTGCCTCGGTCCCTAACGACTTCCGTCCTGTTGCACTCACCCCCATCATTGCCAAGTGTTTTGAGAAACTGGTTGCATCCCACCTAAAATCCTGTCTCCCTGCTACACTGGACCCATTCCAATTTGCCTATCGCCACAATAGGTCAACAGAGGACGCCATCTCAACAGCGCTTCACTCTGCCCTCACCCACCTGGACAGTCAAAACACACATGTGAGAATGCTGTTCATGGACTTCAGTTCTGCATTTAATACAGTAATCCCCTCCAAGCTGATCTCCAAGCTCAGCCAGCTTGGAATCAGCACACCCATCTGTAATTGGATTCTAGATTTTCTGACTAACAGACCTCAGTCCGTCAAATTAGATAACCTCTCCTCCTCCATCATCACCCTGAACACCGGCGTGCCACAGGGCTGCGTACTGAGCCCTCTCCTGTACTCCCTCTTCACCCATGACTGTGTTCCTGTTTATGGCTCCAACACCATAATCAAATTTGCAGATGACACCACGGTGGTAGGTCTGATCAAGGATGACGATGAATCAGCCTACAGGGATGAGGTGCAGCACCTGGCTGTATGGTGTGCCACCAATAATCTACAGCTAAACACCCAGAAGACAAAGGAGATCATTGTGGACTTCAGGCGGACTAGGAGTCATGCACACACACCCATCTACATCAACGGAGCTGAAGTGGAGCGTGTGTCGAGTTTCAAGTTCCTTGGCATCCACATCTCTGATGACCTCACCTGGTCCCATAACACCTCTACTCTGGTCAAAAAGGCACAGCAGCGCCTTTACTTCTTAAGGAGCCTTAAGAAAGTTCACCTGAATCCCAGGATCCTTGTGGAATTCTACCGCTGTACCATTGAGAGCATACTCACGAACTGCATCTCAGTATGGTACAGCAATTGCTCCGCATCTGACCGCAAAGCACTCCAGCGGGTGGTGAAAACTGCTCAACGGATCACCGGCACCCAGTTAACTTCCATTGAGAACATTTATTATAAGCGCTGTCTGGGCAGGGCAAGAAACATCATCAAGGATGCCTCTCACCCTAACCATGGACTTTTCACCCTCCTTCCATCCGGCAGGCGTTACAGGTGCCTACGCTCTCGCACCAGTAGGCTCAGGAAGAGCTTCTTCCCCGAGGCTGTGACACTTCTGAACGCCACACCACCAATCTAACCTGCACCTGCTTATTACTGCACTGGTCACAGTACTTTAAACACATGCATTTGCACTACTCATATTTTGCACAGACTGCACATCGTTCAAGTCATTACACTATAAACTGTTTAAAGTTGTTACTGTACAAGCACAGTAAACTATTTCTATAAAATATTGCACTACTGCTATTTTGCATAGAATACATTGTTCTATCAATACTTTGCACACTCATCCAGCTGTATTTATTTATTACCACTGTTCTCACGTTCCTGCTGTTCATAATGTGTATATATAATCTGTAATCTATATAATCTACATTGCTCTGTTCATAATGTACATACAATCCCTACATTGCATTCCTATTTTATATTCTGTATATACTCTGCTCAATACTGTATATAGCAATTCCACTGTATATTCTGTAAATCATATCTTCACTTACTCTGCACTTATATGTATATAAAACACTATATTCTTGCACTTCTGGTTAGATGCTAACTGCATTTCATTAGCTCTGTACTTGTACTCTGCATAAATGACAATAAAGTTGAATCTAATCTAATCTAATCTAATAAACCCCGCGATGAGGGACTCCTTTATGAAAGCTAACAAATAATTCTGCTCAAGGTAAAACCATAAACCAAATCACTAGGCCATAATCACAAAGATTTGTATATTTGCAATGCAACCATGATGTGCTTTGTGGCCCAAAAGGCCCTCAGCAGAAACAGCCCAGACAGTGGCCTTGGTGGCTAATTGGACCCAAGGACCATCAGAGATATCTCTGTAAACTTTTTCACAGTAGTTACAGTTTGTACAACTAACTTCACTCAGATTTGGATAGATAGCCACTTGAACACTTTAAGAAATTTGGAAATGTATTAATAAAAAATAAATCAACAAAACCACAGTAATTTAAAAAAAATAAATTAATACTTTAATTCACCAAGGATTCATTAAATTGATCAAGAATTTCAGTAAAGGCATTTATAACGCTACAAAAGATTTCTACAGTATTGCATTTAAAGGTTGTTTTTTTTTTTAATTCTAATAATCAAAGAAGCCTTAAAAAATATGGGTGTCCACAAAAATACTAAGCAGCAAAACTGTTTTCAACATTGACAATAAAACAAAATGTTTCCTCAATATCAAAAAAGCAAATTAGAATGATTTCTGCATGATCATGTGACACTAACCTGTAATAATGGCTGCTGAAAATTCTGCATTGCCATCTCAGGAATAAACTAAATTTAAAAAAATATGAAAATAGTTATTTTAAATTGTAATAATATTTGGTAATATTACTGTATGTTCGACAAATACATTCAGCTTTTAATATGAATCCCTTCCAAAAGCTTGCACTTCAGCAACTTAAACCGGACTAGTGGGTCTATTAAATATTAATTACATTGATGCAACATAATTAATATTCATGAACCTACCTCACTTGTGTCCCTCCCACTTTTCAGATCTTTTCTACACTCTTGATCATAAAGAGGTTGAAATACTTACTAAGAAAGATGCTTTCTTACCAGCACTTTCACAGTAAATAGTTTTTAACTTCAAAAGTAGAATATTCAGATTGCATAACATATAGCTTTAGAATAGCAACTCTTTCTTACCAAAGAGCGAAGACGTTCTGAGGTGCTTGTCACACGCCACACTCCCTCCAGGTAGTGTTGAGCATGTAGAGGAAGTGGAGTGACCTTGGCCAAACAGGTTCGTTTGCCACCCACTCTCGCAGCTCCATCTTGATTCCACCCCATTTCCTGCGTTTTCTCCCTGAACTGTGGACCACATGGATGCCCAGTGAGTTTTTGACTGCTAGAAACTGGAGAATGCTGTGTGGGCCATTCCCAGGAAGCAGAGGGTGAGATGGAACTGTGAGATGTCACACGTGGTGGCAGCAGGCCAGAAAGGGGTCCGGGCTGCAGGTCAGGCATGTCGTCGAACGCCAGCCCTAGGGCAGAGTGGAGTGCCAGGCGCCTCAGTTGGTGAAGGGGGGTTCCACACACTTCACAGCTGCTCTGGGCACCGCAGCCCCTCGGAGGCCATTCCACAGTCTGGAGCTTGTCAAGGAGGAAGGCTGCAAAGCTCGGGTCCTGCAAGGAAAGTCAGCAACATGACAAGTTTTTACAGCACAGCTGCTGAAAACGTCTTGGTTTTGCATTTTGTTCACGCATTCTGGTTAAATTAACAGACTGATTATATTTTCAGAGCTTGTGCATAAATATTCTCCATTCACAAAGCAAAATTATAATTTTAAATCGTAATTTATAGTTGATTAGCTTGTCAATCATATGTAACACAGTATGATACAAGTAATAACCAGAGGCGGCAACACAGGCCACATGTTGGCATATATTATAATTACCAGCATTTAAAATCCTCTGAAATATGTAAATGACATTTTCATGAGAAAAAACATATTTCACATACAATACTGATAACATATCTTTATAACTAAGATAACTAAAACTGAAATGAGTTATTATAAATATAAATATGTGTTTAAATGTATATATATATATATATATATATATATATATATATATATATATATATATATAGACACACAAACACTGAATGCGCTCTTACATAAAACATTTCAGTAAGTTGTACTATAGGCTCTCTTATTGCCTACCTTTTGATCATGTTCATTTCATACTATAGTAGTAAATCGAAATATATAATGGGTTCACTTGCTGCTTTAACTGAGGTGCTAAAGAGATCGCGCCTGAGCATTAAGTGCGATACTCTCCGCTCGCGCGATCCGGACGCATACACGGACCGTGTGGACGCGGGGTACTGGTGTTTATATTACCGAAAGTGTGCGCTTGTGGTCCGCATTAAAGAGCACCCAAACCGCATCATTTGAATTTCGTAGCATTTTAAAGCTGATACTTTGTTTATTAAAAAGTAAGACAGCACAAAGCTTTTTGCGATTACTGGATGGCAAGTGCGCTTCAAATAACAGGAAGTCCATGCATTAACAGAACACAGCATATAGACTAAGATCTCGATAAGAAGATCGACCGGACACGTGTAAATGCATCTGGTTGTTGAAACCACATATGGTAATTTTACTCCTCCCATAATATTAAAATAATAGACGTGTGAGAGCGTTTTATAGGCTATATGGCATGTTATAGTCAGATATGACAGCGAAATGCAACAAGCATCACCGCGGATGAGTAGCGGAGTATTTCTTCAGCAAGCGACGCGCAAACTGAATGAACCTGAAAGTAAGTCGCAGACGCTCAACACACAATCTTCTTCATTAAAAGTAGCGAGACTAGCCTATCTTTCCAGTGCTGATGCCGCGCGCTCTCTTGATATTGAAATTAGCTGATAATTAATAAAATTATCCATTGCTTTCATTGACGTGAACTCCGTTATATTTGCATATGAAGCGGGAATTGAAGAACGGATTTATATCCGTTGTGCGAAGACACATTTATGTAGCCAAGTGTAAATGGGGAAACGTTTTAACAAATCATATAGATATCCGATCAGAGAAAATGCATGAAGTGACCAGGTGTAAACAGGCCCTTTCAGGTCTCTCTCACTGCGTTCAGCAGACTGTGTGCGGCAGAGACGAGGACTGTTTGAAACTCTTTTCCAGTAAAACTTTGATGCGCATCGTCTTATGTAAGTTTAATTCGTGAACATAACAAAAGATGTGAGCGCAAAACAATCGGGAAAAAAGTCCTTTCATGCAAATTATATATAGTCGCCAGTGGCGACCTCGGCAAAAACTTCACTCGCAAATTAATATTTTTGGTCGCAAATGCGACCATTTTAGTCGCAGTTTGGAGCCCTGAAAGCTCTCACTTCATGCATTGCAACATAGTGTGTAGCTTGATTTAAGGATTGTAATAAACTTATGCTGCCAACACCCCAAGTGTATATTTTGCAGGAGTGAAATGAAGGTCAGGGGCCAAAACCCCGACCTCAGCACAACAGTATACCATGATTAAGTGCTTTTGTCTGGGACTGGAGGACTTCTACAGCAGGTTCACTCTCTAAGAGGGGAAAGCGTACAACATTGGCATGCCAGATGCCTGCAATCTGCTTCAACTTCAGTCTGCATGCAGACAGCCCCTCCAACCTGTTAGAGCTGCCTGTGGGCATAAGACTTTACACTTATTAATTTAAGCAGACTTGGCTAACATCTTTACAAGGAAGTGCTATAGGGGATATAGCCTAGAAAACCAATAATATTATGATCAACACTGAGAATCCAGAAAATTTTACTGATAGAGCTATTGAAACTGAATATGAATTAGTTGAAACTGAACAGAACAGATGTTAAAATAAAGTCATAAGTATAGAAAAATAAATTGCAGAAAGACAGTAGTCACTTAAATGCTTGTTACAAGATAAAAATAAAAATTTAATTAAAAATTTAATTAAATGAAAAATAATCAAATTAAATTAAATAATTTAATTAAAATTCTTACACCAAATATATGGTTTACACCAACTTTCATACACAAAATCACACAGTATCAGTCTACACACAAAAACATTTTTAAATAATAAAATAAAACTATTCTTCCACCAAGTAATATAGTTCATTCATACCAACTCTGTGTATTCATACAAAATGTGCGATTACAGGTGTGTGTTTATTTTCATTTTACAGCTGCTTTGAAAGCTACTCATCCAATCAGAATTCAGAGTCAGCTGACATACTTAATTTGATTTGGGATATTTGCATTTTCTGTTAATGGTTTTACTCTGCATCTTTATTAGAAACATGAAGAGTCTAGT
This sequence comes from Barbus barbus, assembly GCF_936440315.1. Taxonomy (NCBI): domain Eukaryota; kingdom Metazoa; phylum Chordata; class Actinopteri; order Cypriniformes; family Cyprinidae; genus Barbus; species Barbus barbus. Next base: position 18,253,822 of record NC_136742.1, on the reverse strand, counting down.
CATTAATTGCTTTTGAAGCAGTTCAGTAAACATGTGTCCTCGGCAGCCTTTATGCATGTACATTTAAACACTGCGAGTCGTAAAAATGCAAAATGACAGCTGCAGAATGCAAAATAACCAGATGACACGAACGCAAGCACAAACGTGGCGTATGTTAGTCCATCCACCCACTCAACAGACACAAGCTGCACTTGTTAAGTGCTAGTCACACCACAGCGCTATTGGAGAGGTCCTTCCTTTGTATAGAGATTTAAAGCCAGGCTGCTGTCTGTCTGCTTTATTGTGTCTGTGGCTTCTGGTGTCTTCCTAGGCAAACACATAGAGGTTATTCATGAGTCAATGGCTTCCTATGAGCCCGTGCCCTCTGAGTCCCACCTCACATGTGCTCGCAGTAGCCATTGCATTCTGATAGATGGGACAAAGGGGTGAGGATGAGTGCACACTTTTGGATGAAAACAACATTACAGACTTGCACCCCTCCACCAATAGTGACCCTAAAAGGCACAATGGGGAGTGAAATGTATGTCAATTATAGGATCTTTAACTACACCTGCGATAAATCAGAAATGTATTAGCAGTGATGGACTACCTATCTCTGTCCACAAAAGTGAATAAATAAAGCATTAGCTTAAACAAAGAGGAGTGTGACATACTGACACAGATAAATAAAAGATAGGATCACGGAGGTTGTTGACTATGATGCAGTACTAGATATAAGGCTAAGAGAGAATTGAGGCCTTCCTTCGAACACTTCTTCCATGCTCCACAGAGGGGAAAATTGCTGGCGAACTAAAATTTTCTGTTCTGTTAGGTAACAGACAGATGATGAGGGTACTGAAGGAAAAAGAGGAGAGTAACAGGAAATGGAAGGAAGACAGGCACGGAATAAGTAAGGACTGTCACAAAGGTTGGGTGAAATCCAGTGTGCATGACAGAGCACAGTAAAAGGGCACATAAGAGTGACTAGAATGCAGGAAGTTTGAGAAGATTCATATTACAAAAAGTTCTGAACACATAATATGGGCCGTTCACATGCAGAGCACCCTTGCATTTCAAAATTGTGAGGCACAATAGAATGGAATAGATCACTTGTGAAGTGTTTTAAAATGTGTGCAAAAATAAAATACAAAATGTTCAATAAGAGGCATTCTTTTAGCTGCATTTTACAGCAGATTTGAAAGTTGATTAAACAATCCCAATCCCATACATCAGTTAAAGACTTCTATCAAAAGCATGTTTAAATTATATTTGAAAGAATAAATTGACATATATTCGTAAATGTAATCCATTCAACAGCTCCGTCAAACCTCTTTTTTGACCAACTGCCAAGGCCCACGCACAAAATTGTAGGTCATCATACAGTAAGCAGTGAATCTATCTGCTCCCTTCAAAAACCAACCAAAATCTTAGCAGACAAGAGGACACACATACATTGGATTTGGACATGTCTTGTGGTCATCCAACCTTTCAGCCTTCACCTTTTTAGGCTTTCACATTCTTAAAACAAAGAGCAGATTTCTCACTTATCTATTCTACAACATGCTCATTTATATAAAAACAACCTCCAGTGCAACACATCAAGTTTTCATTTTAATGTGTTATATAAATTATACATGCTGAAACACATTTGCCAAAATATTGTTACATTAAAGGCACCTGCACACTTCAAACAGCTGGAAATAAAAGTTGGATTTAAATTATATTATAGGACAAAACAGAACCCTGGGAAATTCAACAGCCTCGCCACAACAGAGATTTGTAAAATGTAAACTGTTTATTAACTGAATGATCTCAAGATCTTTTTACTTTTACCCACAATTCAATCCTAATGTAAGTTCCTCTTCAGGAACTCGAGCTACGTCAGGAGACGCTTTGGGGAACGCCTACAGCGTAACCGGCTCTGAATACCAATGAAATCTGTCCAATGGATGGGAGGGACGTCACGGGCGAGGTGGTATAAAAACACGTGCGGTGAAACCGGCGTCAGCTTTTCTGTCATTCAGCTAGCGCTCTGTGTTTCTGTCAGTCTTATTTACTGTTGTCTGTCTTTAGCTATGTCTAAGAAGAGCCAGTTTAAGGCTTGGAATATGGGAGAAGCGCAATACGAGCTGTGTGTTCCTCCCTGCAAACGTTTTTTGTGTGCGGGGGATACACACAGCTTGTGTGTGTTTGGCGTTCCCCGCGGCGCTGCCCCGCTTCCGCTGAAGCGGAGCGAGGGCAGCACTCGTGGGGTTCGCATCGGGATCTGATGGAGGGATCGGAGACGAGCGAGTCTCTATCTCCATCCTCACCTGTCAGATCCCATGACCGCTCCTCGAGTTCGGAAGCCCGCCTTGCGGTTACTTCCCCTCGGGCAGCGGCATCGGCATTTCTCGTGTCTTCCTCCGAGGAGGTTGACATGGGAAGCGTCGAGCATGTTGCACCCACTCTGTCACCCCAATATGAGGAGCTAGTGGAGTGGCTTGTCGAACTGCAGAGAGGGTTATACGAGCGTTTTCTGCAGTTTCAGACTCACCTCCACATCGGAGCCTGCCTTTTTTTCCCCAACCTCCACACTGAGGTGTCGAGGTCATAGGGAAAACAATTCGGCCCGCCTCTTCGTCCCCTCATTCGATTACTACAGTAATGTGATGGGGACGAGTGAGCGCGGTTACAGAGCGATGCCGCATGTGGAACAGACGCTTGCGAGCTATCTGTCCCCTGACACTGCGTCGTCTCTGAAGGCAAGGGGTACGCGGCAGCAGGTCGGGCCGGCTTATGTCTGCACACCATGGTGGTGTTGCGGGCATGCCAGGCTGACCTGCTCAAGGAGTTGTATGAGGGCGAGGGATTTAGTGCGGAGGACATCCGTTAACTTCGCTGATTTGTCTCTCCGCACCGCCAAGGAGACCGTCAAGGCGATCTGTGGCAGCCCTAGTGGCGGTGGAGAGGCATCTTTGGTTGACCCTGTTGAATTTAAAAAAAAAACGCGACAGGGTCTTTCTTCTGGACGCCCCACTTTGCCTTCTGGCCTTTTTTGGTTCGGGAGGCAGGTGGCGGCGTTCCAGCGGTTTCTCCCTTGCCGCTCTCTAGCTCAAGGGGCTGCTGGGCGAGAGCAGCCCCTGCCGCGTGCTGGCTCCTCGTATAGGCAAGCTCGCCCCCGCTGGAGCGGGTCGGGACGGTAAGAAGGGTGCGCTGTCAAGGACCTCCCAGCCAAGCAGGTGAAGAGGTCTTCGGCCAAGAAGCCCGGATGTGATTGGGATCAGGGCTTATGAGGGTAGCCCCCGCTGGGGTAGAGCGACGATCGCAGCAGCACACAGCCAACCCTGCCACCTATGGTGCTTCAGGGCGCAGCGGTCTCCAGCGAGCACATATCTCAGTCTCTTCCGCCCGGTATCGTAGCGTAGCTGAGATGCTCGCCACCCCTTCGGGGGTCTCTGGAGCTGCTAGTCCGGCCGTTCCCTGCCGGTGTGCCATTCCAGGGCACCGAACTAGCCGCTCCGGTTACACCAGAGGCCAGTCTCAAGAGACTGGTTCCCTTAGTAGACTATTTCGCAGTGTGGAAACTACTGCCAAATAGGGCTGGGTATTGTGACCAATTCTGCGATTCTATTCGATTCTTATTTTTATGGTTTCGATTCGATTCGATATCGATTAGCTATCAATATTTCATTTAAAATGTTAGTTTTGCAGACATGGCATCCATATTTTGATATAAATGCTGGTAACTGAAACTCTCCTACTTAAGTTTATTACTGAAATACACATCTACATTAATAATAGGGTGCACACAGTTGTTTTTTTTAGTGGAGCAATTCGAAAGATAAGTGAAGTGACATTCAGCCAAGTATGGTGACCCATACTCGGAATTCGTGCTCTGCATTTAACCCATCCAACGTGCACACACACAGCAGTGAACACACACACCGTGGCCAAGCCTCGCCCTGGGTGAACCGCCTTCTTGATCATGGTGTCTCCCCTGCCAGGTAAGTATATCTATAGATAGTGACACCTTCAGGACGAGAGGTGAATATTCATATCCTCTTACGTGAAGCGTAAGAGGATATTGCGTTAAACTGAAGATCGATTAAAATCGGAGAATCTATATTTTTTACCCAGCCCTACTGCCAAATGTGTCTCGATGGGTCCTGCGAACTGTAGAGAGAGGCTACAGAATCCAGTTCAATTCTCGTCCGCCTCAATTCAACGGGGTGAATTCCATGTTAGTGGGCCCCGAGCAGGCTCTGGTAATGGAACAAGAGGTAGATACTCTCTTAAGGAAGGAAGCCATCGAGGTGGGTCCTCCTTACGAAGAGAGTCCGGGTTCTACAGCCGGTACTTCATAGTTCCAAGGAGGATGGAGGATTGCGTCCCATTTTAGATCTGCATCAATTGAACCGCTCAGTCAGCAACACTGAAGTTCAAGATGCTCAGGTAAGTATCTCAGATCAAGTCTGAGGACTGGTTTGACACGTAGATCTAAAAGACGCATACTTCCATATCTCCATCCTTCCCACTCACAGGAAGTTCCTGAGGTTTGCTTTTGGGGGCAAAGCTTACCAATATCGGGTACTTCCCTTCGGCCTAGCACTCTCACCCCGCACTTTTACGAGTGTGTGGGCGCCGCGTTAGCTCCACTGCGGCTACGGGGCGCCCGCATACTCAATTACATCGACTATTGGTTGATTTTCGCTCAATCAGAGCGGAGGGCGGCTCAACATTGAGGTGTTGTTCTCGCTCACTTAAAAGTGTTGGGGTTAAGACTGAACCCCAAGAAAAGTGTGCTTTCTCCATTACAGAGGACCACTTATCTGGGGATGGTGGGGATTCGACCACGGTGCAGACACGTATGTCTCCTGCTCGGATCGAGTCAATCCTCACGAAAGTCAGGAGGGTGAAAGAAGGCCAGTCACTCACTGTCAAGCAGTTTCAGATACTGCTGGGTCTGGTGGCAGCTGCGTCCAACGTGATACCTATTGGCCTGCTGTACATGAGACCCCTACAGTGGTGGCTCAAGACCAAGGGGTTCTCCCCGAGGGGAAACCCGCTTCGCATAATCAAGGTCACGCGGCGATGCCTACGTGCCTTAGACATGTGGAGACAACCTTGGCTCTTGTCCCAGGGCCCGGTGTTGGGAGCTCCGTGTCGCCGCGTACGCTAGCGACGGACGCATCCTTCACCGGTTGGGGAGCGGTCATGAGTGGCCACCCTGCCCATGGTCTGTGGAGGGGTCATCATCTCGCTTGGCAAGTGCTCAGGCTCGAGATGCTGGCCGTGTTTCAGGCTCTGATATACTTTCTCCCAGACCTAAGAGGTTGCCATGTGTTAGTTCGCACCGACAACACATCGGTGGTCTGTACAGACCCCCTGTACAGGCTGGCGCACCAGATCCTTGTGTGGGCTATGAGACCGAGCTCTCCTGGTTGGTCGAGCTGGCATTGCTCCCCTCAACTTTGAGGGTCACCTTTGAGCATGCCGCTCCCTTCTGAGTGTCTGAGTTAGCATCTCAATGTGGGAGCAGACATCCTCTCGAGGCAGGGGCTGTTATCCAGAGAATGGATGCTTCACACCGAGGTGGTGAAGCAGATCTGGAGAGTGTTTGGCCAGGCTCAGGTGGACCTCTTCGCTACTCAGACAGCGCAATGTCCCCTCTGGTACACTCTACGTCATCCAGCTCCGAGGGGCTGGATGCCATGGTACAGACGTGGCCGAGGCTTCGTCTGTACGCCTTTTCCCCGATTGCTCTGCTCCCCGGAGTTCTGCAGAGAGTGCGCCGGGACGGACTCCGGCTGCTATTAGTAGCCCTGTTCTGGCCGGGCCGAGTATGGTTCTCGGACCTGATTTCCCTCCTCGACGGCTCTCCATGGGAGATTCCAGTCAGGAGGGATCTCCTCTCACAGGCAGGAGGCACCTTGTGCATCCCCGCCCGGAGTTGTGGAAGCTGTGGGTGTGGCCCCTGAGGAGGCACGGCTCATAGCTTCCGGTCCCTCAACCGAGGTTGTTGAGACCATTCTCCAATCCAGAGCTCCCTCTACGAGGAGACTGTACGCCCTGAAGTGGAGACTCTTCACTTCATGGTGCGGAAATCGCCAGCTCGACCCAGTTAACTGCTCGGTTGGTACAGTGCTGGAGTTCCTGCAGGCTCGACTCTCCGCAGGGTTAGCCCACTCCACCTTGAAGGTTTTTGTGGCGGCAATTTCGGCCTACCACACCCTTCTTGGTGGACAGTCAGTGGGCAGACACCCGCTAGTTACACGTTTCCTCCATGGTGCACTGAGGCTAAGGCCTCCAGTACGGTCCCGGGCCCCCCCTTGGGACTTGGCTGTGGTATTGATGCTCTCTGTAGGCCTCCATTCGAGCCTATTGAGGAGATCTCAGATCGCCCTGAAGACTGTGTTTCTTCTGGCTCTGAAGAGAGTTGGGGATTTGCGGCCTGTCAGTGGCCCCTTCTCACTTGGACTTTGCGAAGTTTCTTCGGTCATGCCACAGCCTGTCATACTGCAGGCCTTTATTCCTCCTCCCTTTCGGGAGCCTGACCAGCAAAAGCTAAATCGTATGTGTCCAGTGTGAGCACTGGACGCATACGTCCACAGAGCTGCCATGTGGAGAAGGGCGGACCAGTTTCTTGTTTGCTACAGTCCCCCTAAGAGAGGTCTTCCTGCTTCCAAGCAGACCCTCAGTCGGTGGATTGTGGATGCCATTCAGATGGCCTATGAGTCTTCTGACCTCCCCTCGCCGATGGGAGTCAGAGCTCATTCCACGAGGATTGTGGCGGTCTCCAGGCCTTTCTCGCAGGTGTCCCTATCAGGACATCTGCAACGCTGTGGGATGGTCTACGCCCCTGACCTTTGTCAGGTTTTATGGCCTAGACATGCGAGCCACTCCAGGTTTTTCCGTTCTCTCGCCCTAGCTGTGCTCCGTATGGATACACACAGGGCAGGGACTTGGAAGTCTGGTGCCGTGGGTATCTCGTTCCCCAAAGCGTCTCCTGACACAGCTCGAGTTCCTGAAGAGGAACGTCTTAGGTTACGTATGTAACCCCAGTTCCTCGAAGGAACCAATTTCATTTGTATTCAGTGCCGGTTACGCTGTAGGCGTTTCCCAAAGCGTCTCCTGACGCAGCGTCTCGTTCATTCGAGGAACTGGGGTTACATACATAACCTAAGACGTTTTTTTATTTTTATTTTAGTACATCAAAAAAAAATAATAATTACCTGCTTTTCTCAGGAATATGAAAATTATCAAACTTGACTGGTCCTATCACTTGATCACTTCACGTTCTCGTAACCCTCTAGACAAGGCTTCTGGTATGAAGTCAGATCACAACTGACTCAACTCAGAAACAATTCTACATACTCGCAGAGCAGTGTCATAAATCACTTCACACAAACAATTGCGATTCATCCTCATAAGCATAGCAACAGACTGAGTGCTTTGTGTGCTGGAGGTCAGGGGAAGACTGGATGTCCTATCAGAAGTCTAGGAATGAGCAGCTTATTTAAAAAATGCCAACAAGTTCTGATGATGTAAACTTTAAAATGATAAGATGCTTAAGACATTAAAGACAAGAAAGAAGATATTTAAAATGTCATGCAAATTGTCTTCAAACAAATGCATTTTACTCACCCTCAGGCCATCCAAGATGTAGATGAGTTTGTTTCTTTATTGGAACAGCTGATAATAACATCACAATAATCCACAAGTAATCCACTCGACTCCAGTCTATCAATTAACATCTTGTGAATTGGAAAGCTGTGCGCTTGTAAGAAACAAATTCATTAAGACGTTTTTAACTTTAAACTGTTGCTTCCAGCTAAAATACTTGTAAGTACTTCAACCATGATATTGCTTTCTCCAGTGAAAAAGTCATCTTGTCTAAATCAGAAGAGAAATATGAACGATCAAGCACTGTTTACAACTAAAAAATATTTAAAACTGTTTGGCTTTTGGTGTGAGAGGACAAAAAGGATTGACTTTTTCACTGGAGGAAGCTTTATTATGGATTATATACCTGCATTTTTCCCAGAAGTGGCGTTTAACATTAAAATGACTTAATAATTTATTTGTTTCTTACAAACATGCAGCTTTTCATTTCACAGGACATTAATCGATCGGCTGGGGGGCATGTCAATTATTGTGATGTTTTTATCCGCTGTTTAAACTCTCATAGAGGATCCATTGGTGAGCAAGTTATATAATACTAAATTTCTCCAAAAGGGTAAGTAAATTTTCAGCAAATTTTTATTTTTGGGTGAACTATTCCTTTAATGTTTCTAAAAAAAAGTATCTTACGCTCACTAAGACTGCATTTATTTGATCAAAAATATAATAAAAACAGTAATATTGTGAATTATAATTACAAATTTAAAAGAACTGTTTTCTTTTTGAATATATTTTAAAATGTGATTTATTCCTGTGATGTCAAAACAGAATTTTCAGAAGCCATTACTCCAGTCTTCAGTGTCATATTGTCAGTGTATTATTGTACTTTTATTATGCCAAGTGATAGTAAAAATGTGTGAACTTGATGAGACAATATCAAGTGGTAGAGACCAACTTGACAGCTATGACACAATTCTGTTTCTCCATCTCTTTTTCGTAATGGAAAATAAAGTATGATACCAAACAGAGTTTAAAAAGTACATCGCCTTTGGTAAATGGTCTCATTTACCATCTGCAAGTCAATGTCTCATCCACACAAGGGCTGCCCCCAACACTGCCTTCAAGAAAACCCTCATTTATTCACCTCTTTGCATATTCATGCAACCAGCAGTCTCCTCATCAAAACATCTGTTTACATCCCATCCCTATGAAACCTGTTCCATCCCTCAATGGAAGTGTACTTCATTTTAAAAAACCTCATTAAAAACAAATTATGCATGTCACAAAATACTTAAGAAACTCTAATTAGTAATGCAAATTAATCCTGTTCACATAAAACGATGAACTGGCTCAATATAAGGTACTTTAACGTCAGGTGTCTGAACTGGAATAAAAATGTGCCATGTCCATAGCATTGAAATCACATACATTTGTATATTGCATGTATACTCTGACACTTTATTTGCTTCCATTTGAGAACACTTGATGATTATCTAATCAAAATGTCAAAATATGGCAGTGGCAGCGCCACGTTGCATCACGGTTACTACAACTTACAAGTTTCACACATTGGACGTGTTGCGTATTTAAAGCCTTTATTTCTTGAAATTTTGATGATTATGGCTTACAGATAATAAAAACCCAAAGATCAATAAAAAAAGGATATTTTAAACAGAAATGTCAGGCTTCTGAAAAGTATGTTAATTTCTATGTACTCTATGCAAGGTTGGGCCTCCTTTTGCATGAATTACTGCATCAATGCGGCGTGGCATCAGGGCCGGCTCACTCAAGATGAGTGTGAAAATAGATTTTATTTATGAAATATAATGGTTTATTTAAAAAACATAATTGCCAAATGAATAGGCTTTCTTGCATTAATATGATGCTACTATAGCAACAATTTAGGACAGTCTGTTTCACAAAGTCGCATTTTAATTGTTACATCTGACACACAAACTTCCCGCAAGCGGTTCAACTAAATGCAGGCATTATGCAGCACTACTGACTAAGCTAAATGTATGATGAAATAATTTTTTAATGTTTAATAGAGGGCTATATTATCGTAGTTAGTTGATTATTTTGCTGTATTGTTTGTTGCTGTTCAATTTGTTAAACTTAAAATGATGCATCTGTTAAATGGGCCGCAATGAATGTTATGTCAGGGAATCGGTCGCAATGTGTTTCATTGTAATTAAGTATTTCTGGTGGTTGTGGTGGTATCATTTCTCTGTAGACTGTATTTGTGGTAAAACTGCTGCCCTAAGACATGTTATTTCCTGGATGTCAGATTTTCTAATTAGATGCCATTTTGTTTTATTATAGGCTACTCTGCCATCTGTATTTGCTAAGTAGGCTACCTTTTAGTAGGGTCATTCACTCAGAATGCATTTTTCATTCCACTGCGTACTTTTTCATTGTATTTCAAAGTAAATGCGCTACGGGTGTCTTTGAATGTGAATGCTGCGCTCTCGTCTTTTAAAGCCGATTCTCTGCGCATAAGACATCATTCATATTCAAATTTTTTGAGATGTACCTGTATGTCTATGGCTGCATCTGAAATCGCATACTTCCCAACTACATAGTAGGCAAAAAACAGTATGTGACAAAAGAAGTATGTTCAAATTCACTGTAATCATAGAAGAGTATGCAAAAAGTCCCCAGATGACCGACTACTTCCAGCGTGATTCTGATTCGATGGGCACTTTACTATCCTATGTATATCACAAAAGATCTGTTGCTACTTCCATTCAATGGCAACTTGAAACTAATGCGGCTTCACAAACCAACAGTCATTCCTGAATGTAGTTGTTTTAAAACAATTGCTTTACTTCTGCTCTTCAAATCTGCAACTGTCTTACAGTAACTTTCATAAATTTCAGGAGCCTTCCTAATGCAGATTCTCATCAATGGCCCTTTTATTATTTCTTCAGAGTACAGTTTTTCTCTTTGACAGTGAAAGCATTTATAAAAAAGTGCTTCTTTCCCAGTCAGTCATCAGTCGCTGATTGGTCATACGGCACCAATGATAAGATAACAAAGATAATGGCGTTAACTGAACAGGTATAATTGACTATGAGATATAGGGAGAAATTGTAACGATGGCACTTACTAGAGCAATTATGCCCCATTAGGATAACATCTCACCCAATAAGCTCCCATTATCATAAGCAAGCGCAAAGATGATGACAGCATTTGATTACACGTTGGTGGGCCTATATTACACGTTCAAGTGACCGTCCATAGAAATGCACTTTTTTATGACTCCCAAAACATTTACATGAACCTTGTTGTCTAATTTACATTTAGAAGACTAATTTCATAGAGATTCGTAAACAAACAGGTTATGCCAGACAGACAAATTACAGCACGCTACTTGAGTAATTTGGTTGCATTTACAGTCTCCCTAGTGGGTAGAATTTATGCCAAAGATTTTTCTTAATTAGTATTATATTGTCACTCACAAATGCTTTCCTGACAATATTAAGAAAATTACTGCAGTGTTTATAAATTACTTGTGTGGCAAGGAAAGTTCCTTAAGAAGGGGTAGGGAATAATATGCCCGCAACTGTTTTTGAGAAAAGTCATAAAAAAGTTCACTGTACATTGTTGGAGTGTGTGTGACAAAATACCAGAGTGGGGATTTAATTCTGTAAAGAATCGAGGCATGAATAATAATTGTAAAAAAAAACTAAAAAAAACAGCCACCCTCCCACCACAGTGACTTAGCAAAGACTTGTTTATCCTGGTTTTCTCTTGCATTCCAAGTCATCCGTATCAAAGCCGAGTTCCTGTGACTTTAATGAGACAGTGACGTAACTGAAATGACATACACATACATCACTGATGCATTCAAAGCAATGCTGCCTCTGTGTAGGTTATTGCATAATGCACTGGTAGATATATACTAAAATAAGAATGCAAGAAAGATTAGGTAAGAGCTGCCAAATCAAATCTACAAGTTGTGTTTTTAAAAAAACAGAAGCCATGATTGTTTCAAACAAACCGAAATCGAGATAGAAAGATTTGTTTTACCCTGGTTCAGCTCTGTGGTCAAATAAAGCGACTTTAGAGGGCTTAATTAACATTACACACAATCCTTCCAGCAGTGATTATGGAGCAAGTATGTCATCTCGTACTGAAAAATGTAGCACTCTCATAAGAATCATTAGTGTCCCACTGATGCATATCAGCCAAGCCAGTTAGCCAGATGATTAATACAATAATTCAGCGGAATGACTCATAATAAATTAATGGAATAAATGAATTTTTCAGATGGTGCTGAAATAATGTCATACTTCGAACATAAATATTATCCTATATGCCCGTTTCTAACTGTTTGTATCTGCTGGTCACAAAAGCAGTCTAACTATACAGTTTGAAACCTAAAAGGGATGAATGTGGGGAAAAGTTTTTATCTGTGGCAGTTTAAAGTGCGCTTTTGGTCAAAAAGACATCTTTTGGTGCAGGTTAAAAAGGAAATGTTAACCTGGCTACCTTCTAAGTGCAACACTTCTAACCCACACAGAGCTCTGCAAATAATATTTGACTGTCTGTAATGTAGAATTTATTATTTTCATTTGTCACATTCTCTAGAATGATAATATATCTGCATAGTCACAAAGATAATTGGGAAATGACTTTACATTAGTCAGAATATTGTAAGTCACTATTTGATGGATATTTTTTCATCTGCATGTTACTAAATCAACACCCCTTTACAGAAAATCTTCTATGTTTAGTTCTTCTGCTTAGTTCTATAGAAAATGCTTTTGCCACTGAGGATCGGTGAAACGCATGGTCAAATTTCCCCATGATTAAAATCTTTTCATTAATTTTGAAGAGGCATTATAAACTGCTTTTGTTTCCATCAATTATGTGCCAAGCATACTGTACATATTCTGAGTGATCAAAAAGTGATTTTAGCTCCCACAATCCTTAATTATGATACTGTCTTGCACTTTAGAAATATTTCTGAAATATTTATCAGTCTTGATTGGAAATACAGTACTTACAGATAGGAATAGTCAAAATTAGCTAAAGCAACACCATTTATCTCTTTTTCTGTTTTTACATAAATGTTGCAAACAGGCCCTCACAGTGTTGGGAAAAAAAAAATCTATTTTTCTTCAGAAATGTTATCACAGCAGACACATAGGTGGTCTGATACATAGAGAGCAAGCATCAAAATTCATATCTGCTCTGGCCCATGCCAAAAAATGAGGAGGACGGGTAACCTAAGAGTTTTCCACAACAACAGGAGATACAATTCAATGTTCCATGTCAACAGGGCAGTCAAAGTTCCTATTTTAGGTACCTCACCACAGGTTTCATCTTTTATGAACTTGTTTTTGAGCCAAGAAGGTCAAAGCAGAACATGCCAGGCCTCCAGTCAACAGAGCTCAAATGAACAGTTCCACTCCTCCCTGTGTCCGCCTTGTAGTTTCCTGTTTTTACAGGGAATATACAGTGATGGCACCACCTTTTAAAGAAAACAGTTATGCCTTACTATTTTTTCCTTTTTAAAGCTCTGCTGTTGTGTCCTCTCACACGTTACCTCTGTTTTTCAGCAGGCCACCAGCTGAGTTTCCTCACATTATCTGTGTGCATTCTGCTGGGCCAACATTCAAATATGCCTGTCTTCAAGAACATTGACTTTTTATCACCAAGTGTAGGTATTAGAAACTATTTTACGCATCTCTCTCTGCAGCAGACCACATAAAACATTGCACATATACAAGAAAGCTGTTTAGAAATGTCAATGAGATAATAAATCTCAAGCATTCAGTTATTTTATATGCTGAATGTAAATGCCACACTAGGCCCAATCAAATAAAACCGACAGGCAGCAAGCTGCATTTATACATTAAAAGATGTTCTTGCAGGTGCAGTAAAAGATAAGTGGCGAAATACTTGACCACAGGAAAGTGGGATTGACCTCTATACGCACCCTCTCGAAGAATGGCCATTGGAAATATTCAAAGGAAGTCCTGAGACTCAACATTAGAGACACAATTAGACCAGTGTGTGGTTCTCAACCGAGGGCCAAGGGCCACTAGGGGGCCTCAGTAAAGGAGGCCAAAGTATGAATTTTTTAATTCAAGATATTTAAATTACTAAAATAGTACAAAAAAAACAGTACAGCACAAAATCAAGATGTAAACTGAAATTAACCTATGTGTATTTTCCCCCTTAAATAACTTTTATTCAAGAAAATGCCATTTTTTAAACTACGTGAATCACAAAGTGAATCATAATTCATTACATTTTTAAACACTCCTAGTTTTTGTTAATAAAGGGGCAGGGGCCTTCAGATATTGTGTTGGACAATGGGGGGTCTTTGAGTCAAAAAGACTGACAACCACAGAACTATAGGAAACCCTTTGTTGATAACAACAGGAGCTCAACGTTATGTGGGCCAACCAAATATACCCCAAATGTTGTTTTATGAGCTCATTATCTTAGAGGTCATCTTAGAGGTCATTGTAAAGTTTAAACATGTTTAATTTATTATTTGCGATGCATTATGTATTAACAACACAATCCCCAGAGCAGTGGCTGGATGAAAGAAATTGCTCATTAGTTTTCTTTCTTTGCTAATGTTGCTTGTTTTGATATTCTGTATCTAATGCATTACAATTAAATGTATACATTTTATTTGACTAACTGTTGATTTCCACTGAACACACCTCTTGGGTCCCATTTTCAATACTGTTTTTAAATACTAAAAAAGGGGGTGTGCACATTATTTACAAGATATCAATCTGGAAATCAATACACCAGATTCTCAGTGCAAGACTTTTTTCTCAAAAGAAAAAAAGTATGAAGTCTATAAAACTTTTTAATTATTCCAGACAGCTTCCTTTTGATAACATTCAGACTTTGTACTCTAAGCTTAAACTCAGTCTCAGGTGTGAGAATACAGCTATCTCCTCAACACAGCTGCTGTGCGTCTCCCAAAACACCAAAATCTCACATTCTAATCTTTGAGCCATCACTAATGACAACTAATCTGAAAATGTGACCGCCAGGCAGGTTGTGGCTGAAAAGAGATAAGGAGGTTGAAAGTAAGACAGAGACAACCTGGTTGCATGAAGTGACAACAAGGACAAACGACCGATGGAAGGAACTTAATCAAAGACGAGTTAACGCACCCATAGCAGTAATCACAAGTTCAAAGAAGCTGAAATAACACCAGGAAGCTTGTAATGACTTGTCCTGTATTTGCTTCACTGGACCACTTGTATCCCTCCTCTGCTACAGCACTGGCATACAGAACTCATGAGGAGAGAGCCGTAACCCTGCAGCTTTATTGCTCCGGTGGCTTCTGAAAATGAGTGTGGTGAGAGTTGTAAAGCCGGTGTGAACTTAAATATTCCAGCTTTGACAAGGCGTATGGGGCCTCTTTGGGCAAACTGGTGCATAAAACTGTGGCGGTGCAGTACCGAAGCATTCTCTTGAGCATCCTTTAACAGATAAAGTGTCTAAGCTACTACCTGCTTTGTGCTAAGATTTTAGGATATTTGTCAATGAAGAGAAGCCTTTTTTTGTGTGTGATTTGAGCTTTCAATGTGACTTATATGATGCACTTATCTCAGTGCCAGACGATGAGAGTTGATTGAGGTGCAGGTTCAGGGACGGAACTGAATTACGGCTACCAAACCACTGCATTGATCTGTTTCACAGCTCACTTAGCCTGTTATTCAATCTGTTCCAGTGTGCTTCTATCAGCTTACCGATCCCATATACTCGAGCTGATCTGGCCCACCACACTGTCAGACCCCCATTGCCTCAGGTTAATGACAAACTCTGAAGGATGCAATGACAAACCTCTATAACTCTTCCTTCAACTGTCTTTCTTAAAGACGTGTCGCCAAGTATGGTGTCCCATACTTGGAATTTGTGCTCTGCATTTAACCCATCCAAGTGCACACACAAAGCAGTGAGAAGTGAACAAACAAACACAAACACACACACTGTGAACACACACAGTGTATTTTTATATACAATTTTTCTAGTGATGCCAAGATTGCAAATACTTTAAATTGTGCAAAAAAATTAAAACAAAGAATACAAACTTCAAAGCTGGACGGGTCGCAGGGCTGGAATAGAGAGGTATATGGTACATTTAAATTTGTAATTTATTATTTGTAATGTATTTTCATTAACAACACAATCCCTAGAGTGGTGGTTCTCAACCTTTTTGACTCCAGGGCCTCCCGGTGTCCACAAAAAGTATTTGAAGGCCTCATTACTTTTACAGGTTTTTTTGTTTGTTTGTTTTTTTTTTTTTTTACAGTTGATACTGGATTGGAATTTTTGCACATTTTAAAGTATTTGCAATCTTGGCATCACCATAAAACATGTATATAAAAAGTTTATTATAAAAATAACTCCCATGGAGTTATTGCTAAGATTTTATAAATTTACATAACTTTTCCAGATAAAGAAATCATTTTTAAAACTAGGTTTTTATATTCCAGATTTTCAAGTTTTCTGGATCATGAAAGGGAAAAAGAAAAAAAGGTTATTAAGGGCGTGGTTTTAAATAAGAAATATATTTATAAAATATATATTAGAAAAATATAGTTTTGGGGCTCATTTTAATGCTTGTTTTGTCATATTTAAAATATTTGAAGCAATCTTGAGGCCTACTTAGAAGTTCACTAAAGCCCGAGACCCCGAGATTTTTGGCTGTCCCAGATGAAAGACTGGCATTGCGAAACAATCGTGGTGATTTCTGATTCGCCACGATTGTTTCACGATACCAATCTTTTGTCTGGGACAGCCGAAAATCGCGCAGTGTGTCTCGGACTTAAGGCCCACTGGTTGAGAATCACTGTCCTGGTGCCTGACATCATATCCTGTTGGCGATTTTCTTCGCGTGCTCCAAAGTAATTTTGCATTTTCAAAGCTTACTGTGACAGGATATTCACTATTTTTACATTTTTATTTCATGACCAGGCCCAATATGCGCCCACAACATTTCCATAGAAATTCGAACAACCATTATAAAAAAATCTCTAAGCATTCCTTGCAATTTGTGTTTTGTTTTATTCAGTATTTTGACTAATTTGATTATACTTTCAGCAACCAATAAGAATGTATTACTGGTATTGCAGTATGTTTAGCACATTTTGTCATAAATCCATTCTGCCAAATTTCACAATTTCCAAATATCAGTTCAAATCTGAAAGAGGACTGCACATTCAATCTGGGCCTGCTCATGATCACTTTGCCTCTTCATGCCAGATGTGCTGGGTATGTGATCTTTTTTTCCCATGTGGGGAACTAGAATAACAACTGTTGGTGGAATACTATGGAGTTTTCCATGCTGGTGTTTCTCCCACACAGGTGCTGATTTGTAGGGTCTCCGTACGTAGTGCAATACCCTGATTAGCTCCTGGCTCGGTTCCACAGCCCGGGTGCTTCATAACCCACTTCTCACACATGTTCCCACTCACACATTCATCAGTCATCATGTGTTAGCGGTGAATGAGCACTCTGGAGTGATTAATGCAAATGCAGCATTGATCTGAGCTCTGCGCTCAGCTGCAGAAGTGCAGCCGCTCTTTACCTGCAGAACAACTCACCCGGCCTCTGAGACTCCAGAGAGAATCAAAGGTCACTCTCATTAGTTTGGACTCACTCGAGACAAAACTCCACTGTGGCTGGATAAGCATACAAAAGTGCCATGGTGGCCAGATATGCTAACATTTCATTAATGTGATTAATGGACAAGCAAAGTTAAAATGTTAAGACTGAAAAGTTAAGGCTGTATTATAATATTTGTAAAAATTATATTATACTTTTGTTAACACAATTAATGTGATTAATTTTGTTCTGTATGATCTGAAGAGATAAAATTATCATAGAAGCCAGTAGCATATTATTGTTAGTCTATTTTTTTATATATTGTTTAATTTGCATTCCACAGAAATATTAAGCAGCACAATTATTTTCAACATTGGTAAAAATGAGAAAAGTTTCTTGAGCAGCAAATCAGCATATTAGAATGGTTTCACTTGATTCTGAAGACTAGAGTAATTACACTTTACTTAATAAAAATATTATAATTAGAAAAAAGTTACAACCCAAATTCTGGAAATGTTGGGACATTTTTTAAATTTGAATGAAATGAAAACTAAAAGAATTTCAAATCACATGAGCCAATATTTTATTCACAATAGAACATAGAGAACATAACAAATGTTAAAACTGAGAAATTTTACACTTTTATCCACTAAATGAGCTCATTTCTTTACTTTATAGACTAATCTCTACTAATTGCAAAGAAAATACAGAAAATAAACGTTTGGCATGATGTCAAGATATAAGTGAGAATATAACAGAAGATGAATGGCAGAGTGTCTGTCTAAAGACCCAAACCCAGACAATTAATACAAGGTTCAAACTTCTGCAATATAAATGGATTATGAGAATATACATAACTCCGGAATTACTACACAAATTTAATCCCAATATTCCAGATCAATGTTTATTACAAGCAAAACTTTTAGTAGCTCGTCATTGGAAAAATACAGAAAGCCCTCATTTTAAACAATGGTTACAAGAATTATCTCATTGCTTGGCTTTGGAAAAACTCACATATATTGTTAAGGGAAACCCTGAAAAGTTTTTCAAAGTATGGAATCCCTTTATAGGATTCTTGAAGGAAGATGATCCAAATCTATTTTCCTTTTTTTTGTTTTTTTGTTTTTGTTTTTTTTTTTGTTTTTTTTTTTGTTTTTTTATTATTATTATTATTATTGTTTTTCTTACTACATGTTAAAGTTTCTAAAATCAATAAAGACAGTGTTGAAGAAAAAAAAAATTGGCACGGGGGCAACAAAGGGCTGAAAAAGCAAGAAATTTTGAAAAGATTCAGCTGCGAGAACATCTAGCAACTAATTAAGTTAATAGACATCAGGTCTGTAACATGATTAGCTATAAAAGGGATGTCTTAAAAAGGCAGAGTTTCTCAGAAGTAAAGATGGGCAGAGGCTTTCCAATCTGTGAAAGAGTGTGTAAAAAGATTGTGGAATACTTTAAAAACAACGTTCCTCAATGTCAAATTGCAAAGGCTTTGCAAATCTCATCATCTACAGTGCATTACATCATCAAAAGATTCAGAGAAACTGGAGAAATCTCTGTGCGTAAGGGACAAGGCCGAAGACCTTTGTTGGATGCCCGTGGTCTTCGGGCCCTCAGACGACACTGCATCACTCATCGGCATGATTCTGGCATTACTAAATGGGCCCAGGAATACTTCCAGAAAGTCGGTAAACACAATCCACCGTGCCATCTGCAATTGCCAACTAAAGCTCTATCATGCAAAAAGGAAGCCATATGTGAACATGGTCCAGAAGCGCTGTCATGTCCTGTGGGCCAAGGCTCATTTAAAATGGACAATGAGCCTTGGTTTCAAAGTGGAAAAGTGTTCTATGGTCAGACGAGTCCAAATTCGCCGTGTCCTCCGGGCTAAAGAGGAGGTAGACCTTCCTGCGTGTTATCAGCTTTCAGTTCAAAAGCCAGCATCTCTGATGGTATCGGGGTGCATAAGTGCATACTGTATGGGCAGCTTGCATGTTTTGGAAGGCACTATGAATGCTGAAAGGTATATAAAGGTTTTCTAAAGGTATATAAAGGTATATAAAGCAACATATGTTCCCCTCCAGACGACGTCTATTTCAGGGAAGGCCTTGTTTATTTCAGCAGGACAATGCAAAACCATATACTGTAGCTATTACAACAGCATGGCTTCATAGTAGAAGAGTCCAGGTGCTGAACTGGCCTGCCTGCAGTCCAGATCTTTCCCCTATAGAGAACATTTGGCACATCATTAAACGAAAAATACGTCAAAGACTACCACAAACTCTTCAGCAGCTGGAAACCTATATCAGGCAAGAATGGGACTGTTAGGAGTTTGGACTTTAGTTCTATATTTTTCTGTTTTTTCTATCTGTTCCTGGGTTTCCTCATTTGGTTTTGTTCCTGTTCTGTTTAGTATTCATTTGATCATTAGCCTTGATTAAGTTAACTCCCGTCACCTGTTCATCCCTCATCAGCTGCACTATTTAAGTCATCCTTTCTGTTCAGTTTGTGTCCGTGATTATATATGTTACACCCTTCGTTGATCTTCGCAAGTAAAAGACTTATTATTTATTCCTGCCTGCCTTGTTGTGTTTTCCCTCTTTGGATTACAACCGTAACAGGGACCAAATTCCAACACCAAAACTCCAGAAACTCATAACCTCGATGCCCACAGCATGGTAAACATGCCCCCATCCCAACTATTTTGAGACCTGTAGCAGGCATCAAAATTGAAATGAGCTCATTTTGTGCATAAAATTGTAACATTTCTCAGTTTAAATTTTTTTTTATGCTATCTATGTTCTATTATGAATAAAATATTGGCTCATGTGATTTGAAATTATATTAGTTTTCATTTTATTCAAATTTAAAAAAACGTCCCAACATTTCCAGAATTCGGGTTGGATTTTAAATTGTAATAATATGTGACAATATTATAATTTTTCTGTAATTTTGATCAAATAACTGTAGCCTTGTTGAGCATAGTAGACATAAAACATTAAACTTAAAAAATAAACTTAAAATGTTTTTTTTTTCAAAACTGAACATAATTTTCATTTTATAACTTCATTTACTTTTATAGATTTTTGCAGTTGTTTAGATTAATACATAATCAACTATTTTAATTAAGTAAAACCTCTAAATATACGGAGCCCCGCACATGACATGCAAGAAAAAAAATAATAAATCGTGCACATGATTTCCTAAAATGTGCACACGTTTACTATTTAATTCCCCTGATTTGCTAAATTGTGCGCACGATTTACTAATTCATTCCCTCGATTTGCTAATTCGTTCCTTCGATGTGGATGTGAATGCGGACACACATTCAGACAGATAAGGATGGATGAATGACTTAGCATTAGGAAATGCAAGAAAGCCTTGTGATTCTCCTTCCATCCTTCAAACAGGTTGCTATGACAACCAGGTCCATTCAGTGTGATGGATTGATCTATGATGGACAAGTTGTGACCCCTCAGGGCATGACATAATCAGCACAGGATGGAAGGGGGAGAGTGACAGAGAAGAGCACAGTGATGATATGTCATCTGGCCAAAAACGCACTGAAGATTACTTATTTACTATACAGTAAATCATACTCTTTACATGTCCAGAGTTTGGAAGGATAAATAACAGGAAGGAAATAGACCTAAATAATGAACTGCTTCAGTGATGGAGATAAACGAGGCTTTGACTGCATAGCAATTACATCAAGTGCACAGATGATTTTTGAAGCTGTCGCACACTGTGAGCAAAAGGATACACAGGAGGAAAGATCCTCAGGATCCACCTCAGGCTTAGCCTTTTGCCCTCCACAATGTATCGCAGTTGGAAAACTAAAATGTGTGCTTGCAGTGCAAAAAGGTCACCTGCTACAAGACGACTGGAAGAATAATCTCATAGAGGAAGTACCCCACTTGCTTTTCCCTATAAACTGCGGTCATGCCTGGCAGACTGACTGCTGAGACAGCAGGGACATGTACAGGTTTAAATTTTCATCACATGGACCAGCACATCATTCCATCCCAGTTTATTTCTTTGAGATTGCTTCACCCCCTCCAGTGAGACCACAGCCGGCCTCTTCTGAGACTTTCCCATGAATTTACGGTCAAGTGATTCTCTATAGGATGGTCCTTGCTGATTGTAGTAATCATCCTTTTTACCTAGAATGCACTGTTTGGTAAGTAGTCCTCGCAATAAAAAGCCTTTAGTAAATATTTTCAGAGCTGGATGTTTCCCCCGTTGAACACAGGGGGGCAGTCAGATGCTTACTATGTAAGATAGGAACATGTTCAGGGGGTGATTTTCTCAGTAAACGTTAAAGCAAAACATGCTGGGAACCTTTAGGTTCTTTACTCTGGCATTTTAGAGGATGTTCAAAGGGCCAGCGCTCAGAAATGTCCCAACATGCCTCGGGACTGGTTAAAGAAAACTACTGAAGTGGATGATGACTGTAAATTGAGAAAACAAAAGCACAACATTACATGTAAAACAGCACTATCATTTAGGATAGCAGGATTATAAGTATACCTTTACAGAATGCTGGACAAAAAGGTTAAAGGTTGAGAACAAGTCATTAGCTGTGCACAAATCATGTGTTTTTCCAGCTTTTCAGAGTTACATGTCTGTAGTGATAAAAACTCCCGCATATACTCAAAAGTGAAGTATTGTGCCAAAATGAAAACCACACAGCTGACTAAATAATGCTATGGTTAGTCTTACCAATAAATATTTAATATTACATGCCTTTGCAGGGATCATAATGTGGCTTTAAGCCATGTAACTTCAAATACTACAAACTGTGATGGCCTGGAGTAATTCAGACCCTTGATTTGCTTTTTGCTAGGTTGTATGAGAACCCAAATATCATCTAAAGCTTAATCTACACCAGAACCGTAGGAAAAGTATACAAAATATATCCAAAATTGCTAATATCGTTTTTTAAAATATATTTACATGTTATCATTTAATTGTATTTACTTATATTTCCTTGTATTTTTTTAAATATATTTTGGCTGTGGCCTTTAAAGATAATGTTCCTTCTGCAGATCTGCTACATAAGGACTTGTTTTTAATTCACGGGGTGTCCCACTGTTATGTGATCATAATGATCTGAAATTGAGATAAATCTCTCCATTCTACAATCCAATTTGTTTTCCATTGACGAGTCAGAATGGATTTAGAACATTACACTTTTTAATTTAAACTCTTTCCATGAAGCAAACTTATGGAGTATGGTATTGACAGAATCATTGTGTGCTAAAAGTGGCCTGAGATTCTTTCATCTTGCTTTTGTTGAACGCTCAGCCTTTGCAGGGATATTTTACATCTTAATCTGACTGTCTGGACCCAAACCTGATTGTCTGAGCTGACAAATAATTTAACTCCGTCTGAGATGGCTGAGAAGAAAATGTCCTTGCACATTTTACAGCTTTACCACATCTTATCTCCAGGCTTGTAATTAGAGTCTAGGAAAGCAACTATTTATTCTTTCCATGCGTTAAAGGCTAGCTTTGCTAGTCTTCCTATACTTTTTATGAAGGATTGTAGTTTGTCTATCAATGTTTTTGGAGCGAATCCTTCATAAAACTGAATCAAACCATGTCTGTTATATTTGACTAGTTGAAATGCAAAATGTACCTTTCACAGTTATATTCACTTGTCTGAAATTCATCTTTCATTTTCAAGCTGCACCTTTCTAATGTGCAAAATGATTGACCAAAGCAATCAAATTCTCAAAGGGATAATTTACCCAAAAATCTAAATTCTGTCATCATTGACTCACTCTCAAGTTGTTCCAAACCTGTATTAAACTATGTATTACTATGTATTATGTACTGTGTAATTCAACGGCTACTGTCAGCTCTTTGGTTACCAACATTCTTCAAAATATCTTCTTTTGTGCTCAACAAAAGAAAGAAAGCCATACAGGTTTGGAACAACTTGTGTGTTAGTAAATGATGACAAAATTGTAATATTTGTGTGAACTGTCCCTTTAATAAATACCTCTAAAATGGCCTCAGACTGGATGAACTACAGTATTGGGATAGAATTGTTATGTCCCAGTGCATAAGGGAGGGACTGGAAACCACATTTTTGTTAGCCAACTAGCAGAGCTGGACTTTCCCAAAACAACTGATTGAAATGTACAACTATCCCCAAAATAAACCTTGAAATCTGTTGTAATTAAAAGGTGTGAGACTGAACCAGACACTAGCTTTTAGCACTGCTGCACTGTCTTTATTATTAATTAATTATGTTTTTTTATTAAATGAATCCTACCCATTATAAAGAAGCAGCAAATATTATTTCCAGAGAGAATATGATTACAAAAATTCTAAAGAGAAAGGTTCATTGTTTAGGAGTGATTTACCGCCCTCCTCACCCTTCTAAGGATTTTATACAACAATTCACTGAACTTATCGGCAATATTGCCACTAATTATGATCGCTTTCTACTGGTGGGCGATTTTAATATCCATGTCTGCTGTACGCCCAACACTCTGTCGCACAATTTTCTTAATCTAATTGATGCTTTTAAACTATCCCAGTGGATCAAAGACTCTACTCACATCCAGGGCCATACATTGGATCTTGTTCTCTCCTATGGATTTGATGTGATTAATATTGTGCTCTCAGACTTTCTGCTTTCAGACCATAAGCCTATACTATTCTCATTGACTGCACCTGTAACTCTGTCTCGGAACTACTCTCCACAGTTTAGCTCAAACTTCAATTTGTGCTTTGCTGAATTTTGCTCAGGGTTGCTCTTGGATCAACCATTATTTGACTTGGATGCTGATCAACATCTTAGCCTTTTAAATTCTGCCTGGCTCAAGGTAGCAAATGCGACTGCCCCCCTTAAGCCTCACAAGCACAAGCCAAAATCTGAACCGTGGCACAACTCTGATACCCGTCTTCTAAGACAAAACTGTAGAAAGGCAGAAAGCAAATGGATGAAGGACAGGCTACATATCTCTCTCCAAATGTTTAAAGACTCTCTTACATCTTACCAAACTGCTGTTAAGTCTGCTAAAGCTGCATACTTTTCCAATCTAATTTAAACTAATCACTCTAAACCTAAGGTTTTGTTTTCAATTATTCAATCTGTTGCAAATCCTTCTGTTAACTCCTTACCTGATGCCTCTGATGCTCTCTGTGAAAGCTTCTTGAGATATTTCAGTGAGAAAATTACTAACTTGAGACCTAGTGTCTGCCCCACTTTAACTGTTCTAAAAAATGTTAGGCCTATCACTGTTTTACCATTCATTTCTAAGGTTTTGTAGAAAATTGTGCTGGATCAACTTCAACATTTAAGTACAACATTTCAAGTAATTGTATTTATGAGATTTTTCAATCTGGTTTTAAGTCTGTCCACAGCACTGAGTCTGCCCTTTTGAGAGTGCTAAATTATATTTATATCACCACTGACTCTGGAGACTCTGTGGTTCTCATTCTTTTAGATTTATTGGCCGCTTTTGATACCGTAGACCACTCCACACTATTATCCAGACTAGAGTCCTGGGTGGGTTTAAAAGCTAACGTTCTAAATTGGTTTCAGTCATACCTATTGGACAGAAAGTTTATAGTGAAGCTTGGTAATTTTACCTCTTCCCCTGCACCTCTATCCTGTGGCCTTGCGCAAGGTTCTATCTTATCTCCTTCTCTATTTTCTCTCTACATGCTACCTCTGGGCTCTATTCTCTGTAAACATGGTATGTCGTTTCATTTCTATGTAGACCATACTCAAATCTATCTACCAATCAAAAGAGACAATTCTGCAATGTTTAGAGGTTAAATCATGGCTCGCCCAAAATTACCTCTTCCTAAATGAAAACAAGACCGAAGTAATTGTTTTTGGTTCTAATGAGAATTCTCAGTATATACGACCCGATTTGGACTGTTTATCTGTTTTTAGATCATCACAGGTGCGAAACCTGTGTTCTTGTCGACCAGCATTTAAAATTCGATAAACATATCTCTTCCGTTATCGGTTCCAGTTTCTATCAACTATCGTCTACTGTCTAAAATCAAAGACTTTCTCACTCCAAAAACTCTAGAAATGGCTGTTCATGCGTTTGTCACATCTTGGCTAGATTACTGCAATTGTTTATATTGCGGAATATCTAAATCGCAAATTGCACGTCTTCAGCTAGTCCAAAACGCTCCGGCCAGACTTCTTCTGAAGCCTCGCAAACATGAACACAGCACTCCTATTCTCAGATCTCTTCATTGGCTGCCGGTTCATCAGAGAATAGACTTCAAAATTCTACTCTTTGTGTATAAATCTTTACATAACTTAGCTCCTGTCTACCCGAAGCCTAAGATCTTGCGACCAGGCTTTGTTGGTAGTTCCACATGTTAGACTTAAGCATAGAGCGGAGCGTGCTTTTGCGGTGGCAGGGCGATGACTTTGGAATACCCCGCCTTTAGAGATTACCTTCCCTGTCCCTGCTAAAAACCTACTTGTTTTCATTGGTGTATTGATTGCTGTTTTACTGTAATTTCAAAATGGGTTGTTCTTTTTATCTGGCTTGTTTTCTGTGTATGTTTTTATAATTTTCTCTCCTGTAAAACACTTTGGTCAGCCGAGTGACTGTTGTAAATGTGCTATACAAATAAAATGAACTTGAACTTGAACTTGATTGTTGGCATCTATGGTTCCATGAAAAAACCTTTAACATCCATGGAATCTTTCCATTACACAAAAGATTCTTTACAGTGGAAAATGGTTCTTTAGATTATTTAAAAAAAAACATGGTTGTTCACTAAAAGTTCTTTGGTTCTTCTACAACAGCATCACTGCAAAAAAATACAAATAAATAACCTTTAGGACCCTTATTTATGTATCTACCTTTTTCTTCAACACAGAAGTAAGCCTATGGGTGAGACTTCCGGTTCATTAGCCGCTAGAAAAGGTGGATAAGTATCTGAAAATGTGCTGGCCTGCTAAAAACTATTCATTCCTGTGGCTGGGTCAGATTGAAAGACAAAACTTCAAAACAAGAGGTTACAGTCAGGTCCAACTCTTTATAATCCCAGTCAACGTGAAGGAATGCACAGCCTCTGGTCATTTGAGGAAATGCATTACCAAGCCAACAGGATCAAACTTTCATTGAGTGGTAAAAGTTAGGTGGCTTTAACTTCCTTTTCAGATGGTATCACTTTTACACTTCCCTTTACATGCATTGTTGCTAAGAACAATAACTACCAAGTTCTGCTGTATACAAGCATGGAAACAAGACAATATTAACACTCATAAATAATTATGTCACTGCATAATAAATACAAGCAATAACAAAGGAAACAAGAGGGCCAGCTCTAAATAACTGTAAGTCAGAGGCTAAACTGTCAACTTAAGATGAAAAGATTAGCTTTATACATTTATAAGTATATAAGCTTTTGTAAGTATAAAGGGACTGGAGATTTTCATTAAACGTTATGCTTCTGCCGTAAACATTCTATGAACTTAGATGCAGTTTAGATTGAGCTAATTCTTCAGTGAAAGACTAAGGTGGGCCGCAACCTTCTCTTTATGCACTGCCAGGACAGTTAATATAATCAGAACTCTCATCACCAATGATAAACATGACTGCTTGCATTCATCTCAGCAGATCTTCTCTTGAATATACAATATAGCCACTCAAAGTGTGTCATCGCTCACAATTAATGGGACCATAAAATCCTGCTGAGTTGGACGGTTCTACTGGTCAGTGAAATGTGTTTTACCTGCAATACATCTCACTATCATCTAAAATAATCATTGTGGACAGGGTAGACGCTGGTGGCTGTGTCAAAAAAGAAGTAGCACAGCTCATATTTTTGAGCATTGTCGAAGGGTATTTTAGATGCATGGTGGGCTAAAGAGGCAGACAAGTCAAAATACTGCCATTTCAACTTCATAGAGTAGGCATTATCCTTAACGACAGCGATATGTCCAAAAGTGTTCATGTCAAATGGTGTTTTGAACTTGCACCGCATCAAATTCATATGCGGATTGTAAATTTTAGATGTTTGTGTATTAATATGTGGATTTCTTGAGATCGGTAAGAAATCTTTAATGTTCATCAAGGCTACAGTTATTTGCTCAAAAATAGAGTAAAACGAATAATACTGTGAAATATTATTACAATTTAGTAACTGTTTCTATCTTAATATATCGGGGAAAAAAGGTCATTTATTCCTGTGATAGCAAAGCTGTTTTTTTTAGCAGCCATTACTCCAGCTTTCAGTGTCACCCTTCAGAAGTCATGCTGATCTGCTGCTCAATAAACATTTATTATTAACATCACACTTTAATATTTTTTGTGGAAACCGTGATACAATTTTTTTAAATTCTTATTTGAAAAGATAGTTCAAACATCTTTTCTAATATAAATGTTTTAATGTCACGTTTCATCAATTTAATGAATACTTGCTGAATAAAACTATTCATTTCTTTCAAAGAAAAAAAAAAACTTTCTGACCATAAAGCTTATATATATCTCACAATTTCTTTCATAATTTACTTCCTGCCATGTTGTTTCGCACCTGTTTGATTTTCTTTATTCTGTGAAACATGAAACATGTGACAGTCTCTGTCACCCAACACTTTCAATCTTAACATTTCAATATTTTTTTTTCTCCATAGAATAGAGACTGAGACTGCCAATATGCCGAACATTATCTTTTGTGTTCCATGAAGAAAAAAGTTGAGACAGGTGTGGAACAACATGAGTGTGAGAAAAAAAGATTGAATTTTCATTTTTGAGGGAACTACGCCTTTTAAGGTTTTTGAACTCTCCTAAATTCTTTACTATCATGTAATGGGTATTGTTAGAAATGAACTTTTACTGCTTTTAATTAGAGTTTAGTCTTCAAAGATGAAGATGATTATTTCTAAACCACAGTCACTGTCTTCATGGTGTAACAGGCCCTGAGATTAATTGATTTAATGGTTTAGTTGAATGCACAAACCTTCAGAGTTCCTGGCTTGGCCAGCTCGCGCGCCTGCCTGTTCAGTTGCTTCGCAATGATTTGACATCGCTGACACAGGCTTTCCCTCCCGTACGTGTTCTCAGAATAACTTAACTCCGTTACGGACACTGAACCAGCACCCTCCGGGTTTGGCCGGCTGCCGCATTGCACTTCCTCTGCAGAATGAAGCCTTTTCCTAGGATTGAGTGCTGGACTCTGCACTGATTCACTGCTTGCTGATACGTCAACGACCTTAAGTGAGAGAAGATCAGAATATAATTCAAATTGAGAGACAATAAAAGTGGCTGCTGGAAAAATGTAGACTGTTGACACAAAACTTTGCTTTAAGACTGATTATATGGTCCTCCAAAAAAACAAAACTGTATTGCTAAAGAGAGAGAGAGAGAGAAAGAGAGAGAGACAGCTTGACCCGGTGCAAGATAGTTTGCTGGTCTTAGCACCTTTAAGATGATTTCCAAGCCTTGCTAAACTGGTCTTCAGATAGTCTAGCTATTCTCCCATCCTGAGCAGCTGAAAGCCTTCGAAAACCAGCTAGCCCAACCTGACCAGGCTTAAAAACCAGTTAAGACCACCAAACCAACTTTTCCAACACTATTCGTGAATCAATACGTGGTTTCATTTATCAAATGCTAAGTATTTAAGTCAATAAAGGCATAAAAAATAATTTAAAAACTTTAATCATCCCATATCTCACCGTGAACCTTCTGAAATCTGGGCAGCGTCCTGCACCTTGAACCCAATAATGAGAGCGCATGTTTCTGTTTTAAATGTCCCCGCGTGTCAGACAGTCTGATGTGCTCCGACTCACTGCGAGATTCGCAGATTATCCATTTGATTTCAAAGATGGTAACTCTATGCAAGCGTTTAAAGTTTAGTTTTTCCAGTCTTGCGAGTTGCTGCGCTTCTCAATCCCATGTTGACAATAAATGAATTTAAATCAGCTCTCAAAGTTAGTCAGATATTGAATCGCTGAGGGGCGGAGCAGAATCACTGCTCACACAGCGCGCTGACACTGATTCACATTGAAGGCGCATCGTTCTCTTGTGAACAGGGGTGAAATGTAACCGGTTTTCATCGACACTGGTGTATGCAGACGTATCGAGACACACTTTTTCATTTACTACCATGGATTCCATAGCTGAGTCAGTGTTGCCAACTTTTTTCGATGGAAAGTAGCTAAACCCAGTTTGAAAAGTCGCTAAATGTCGCCAGATGACGTCATGCGCTAATTACCATGTTCATGACGTCATCGCGTCATATTGCCTTTTACATTTGTTTGTCTCTCTGTGCTCATACTGTATTTTAATGCAGCCAAATTCTCAATACAACTGTTTTCCTTTATATATTTTACTGTTTATGTTGTCAGTCAACGGGATGAATATGAAATGGTGACTGAAACGCAGCCCTTTAAGAATACCTAACCAGCTCTCCCTTCCAAGAAGTTAGTCTGCACAAAAATCCTAATTTATAATTGAGCCGTCGTCTGATGAAATCAAATATTACACACAAGATAAGATAAGACATTTCCTGTGCTGTGATTTCGGCTATATTTGCATGTAAAATTAGAGAAGCAACATAATATCTATTTGAACTGAACGCTCCGCTCCTCTCAGCCGCTCACTGAACAGAGCAGATACAGAGAAAGAGGTGCGTGCGCGCTGACCTCGCGCCGTTGCGGCAGTACCAGCGATCACAGAGACTCGCTAAGGTTTGTCAAAGAAGTCGCTAGATTTTGGAAAAAAGTCACTAGGGGGGTCTGAAAAGTAGCTAAATCTAGCGACAAAGTCGCAAAGTTGGCAACACTGAGCTGAGTGAAATATGTGGGAAAAACTCAAATCCCATTCCTCATTTGTTTATTATATATTCTATTACACTTATTATTTTATTCACATTACTGGCACTTTATAGGCCTATAGTTTATATTTTATTATTTTTCTCTTTTTGTCACTGTTTATTTTTGTATAGTATTATAGGAACAAAATGTAAAACAGACATGCTAATAAAGTACAGTGCGGGACAGAGAAAGGGAGAATTTTCAGTGGTGCAGTCAGCCATTTACTATTCCTATAGCGCGACCACATGGCCACAATCTGCAACTGCATTGCTTAAAAAAAACACATTATGAAGTTTATTTATTGGTGGAGCTTGTATAAAAATATTTTAGTCTTCAAAAATGTGTGAATTGATTTAGAAATGTTTGGATGCATTTTAAACATTTTAGATTTGCTTTCGTTGTGGTCAACGCACTTAAGTGTTAGACGCGCCGCGTAGGTCTCTGTGAGATCTAAAACATGACATGAAACACTTTGTGAGATTTGCTGTGGTTACAGTAGACACACTTTTATGGGTCTTTTTCGAAGGAGCTGTTCGTGGTGCTGAAATGTTCTTGATCTTTTTGCACTTTTTCTATTTGACAGATAAGTTAAGCATCTAGGCATGTGCTATATTTAACAGATATATGAAGTTAATAAAGCATGCAAACGGGCTATGAGCTATATTACCTTCTGTTTTCTCTTCAGATAATGACTGGTCAGTCCAAATATTATATCGGCATCCAAAATGAAAGTGGCAAGTTCCACAGGTGCTTCCCTCTGCTGTATATTCCTTGAATCTTGTGGTGCATCATGTAAAGCCATGGGAAACCTCTTGTTTGAGCTGTGTTGTCATCTGGGTGTTAGCCTACAGACCATTTCTAATTACCAAGTCATGCCGCTTAATGAAATCACGTGAAAGGGCATCAGAATAAGAACAAATACGCTACTTGTGACTTTTTAAAAGACAATGTTGTCCTTCAGGAGCTTCGGCGTATGTTTAACAACCCCTAATCCCTGTGCGCGCACACCTGGTAGTCCAAACGAAAACCATGTGGATCGATTCAAAGCGTCTCTGGTGTCTCCGCCCCCCCCCCCCCCCCCCCCCCCCTCTCTCTCTCTCTCTCTCTCTCTCTCTCTCTCTTTCTCTTCTTCCTCAAAGGCTTGTATGGGTTTCACCAGTTAACATTATTTTAATAAATTAATTAACACCGCAGTGCAATAAGCAGCCATTTCGGTCTGTTTTAGGGCATTGAAATGGTTTCTCATTATCTTATTTTACTTAAGTGTAAAATATTTTTTTCATTGGCAGGTTAACACGCGTATTTACTATTTTACTATGTAGCCTATTTACTATTTGCGTAAATAATGTCTGACCTTTGCAGACATTTATCTCATTAATGCCTTCCTGTATCTACCTAAAAAGTCACATGAGTCTAATGGGGGGTAAAATTTAAATTGTATGGGATTATTGGGGTCCGATTTTTTTAATCCATGTTGAAATGATTTGCATCATGTCCAGTGGTCCCTAGAGTCTCACAGACATGCCCTGCATACTAAACACAGAGTCCCAGGGGAACTCCTCAGCTGTTTTCATGCCGGCGTAATCTGGCCATGTTCTCATTCAATCTCCACCACTGATGAATACCTGCTCGAAACTCTTCAAGTTGTTTCTAAACGTCTCAACCGTGAATTTCAACAATTCTGAGTAAAGGTAAAAACTGTGCAAAAGTAGGGTATTTATTTATTAACTCACCCACCCAATATTTTCCTCCAAAATGTATGAAGTGTGGGCTAAATAATAACTTCTAAAAAAGTGAATTACCCTGTTATAAAATATAGGTAAAACGTAAAACAAACCCAATTACCGCATACTTATCATACAATACAAAATAAGGTGTGCTGAAGACTATTAAACTTGTCTTAAATCCACGGATTAAGTAGTAGGTACTGAACGTTGGTAAAAAAAGAACCTACAGTGCGTAACCAAAGACAAACACTAAAATTACTGTTTTGTAACAAAAACAAAAAGAATAATTATGGGTTTCATTTTGAATTAGGTTTATTATTTTCAAACAAAATACGACAATCAAATACATCAAATGTAAAGTCATACAATAAGACATTTAACACACAGCAATGACAGAGAGAGCGCGAGCGCAAATAGGCCAACAACGCAGTCATCATACAGTGAATTCAACCAACCTGATTTTAACAAAATAACAAGTAACAACACAGCCCGACCCAGCTGTGAAATTTTCCATCGTCTGATCAAGTGGTCCTGAACATTTCACAATTTTTAAAAGAACTGTTGAACTGTCGAGAACCACTCGGCCAAAGAGGAAGCCACAGGTTACTGAAGAAAAGAAGTGTAGAGTGAACGCCATAGATCCTCTTTCGAAACCTGCTTAGAAAAAGAAACATTTAAAGCGAGATGATTCGCTTTTTTAAGGACATCTTTCCACACAGAAAAACTGCACATCTATTTCCAAAAGCACGGTGCTTTTATAGAGAGCAAACGGATCATTCTCACTCGGGGCGGCGTGGAATGATGATCCTGCCGGTTGGACTCGTTAGAGAGGTTCTTACCAATGCGTGGGTTAGTTCACCCTAACCTGCCTGCTAGACCGGTTATGAGTGAGTGAGCGAGCACACCTTTCCTTATGAGAAAACCCCACTTTTTGCTCACTTTTCGAGTTTACTCAAACGATTTAAATGACCAATTTGAACGATCTGAGTGTCTCCATTTTACCTGTTTACTTACAAATATTTTATAGGTCTATTATGAATTTAATGTAGGCTAATGAGTAGTTAGTAGTACTTAGTGATGAGTAGTTAGTAGTAGTAAATCATATATGCATATCAGATGAGTTTAGGCTGTTTTCAACCAGGGGTTTTAACCAGAAGTCATTGGAGAAGAGGTATAAACTCTAACTTACTAACTTCTATCTATCTATCCCCTTACCCTAACCCTTTACCTAAACCTATCCCTCACACAAAACTTTCTGCTATTTTAGATTGTCAAAAAAGATCATTCTGTATGATTTATAAGCTTGTTTCCTCATGGGGACCAAAAAAAAGTTTCCCACAAGGTGAAAATGTACTAGTATTATATCCTTGTGGGTACATTTGGTCCCTATAATGTAGGGAATACTGGGACCCCCCCCCCCACACACACACACACGTGGACTTTATTGATCTTTCAATTTATTCCAATACTTTGGTTTATATTTAAGATGCCGTTGTAGTTTTGTTCTTAACTTCAGAGAACAGACTTCAGATTGTGAATCAGAAAATGATAAATTGCATTTATACTTATTTTGGTGAAACATTTTTATATAAGTCTAACAAGTACGGTTTTGAGCTAATTCTTAAAAATTCCCTCCATGGCTGTCCATTATATATATTTTTTCTGAAAGCGGAGGAATGCTAGCAGTTAGTTTAGTTTCACTGTGGCCTCAAAGAACAGGTCTGCTGTGTAGACAACAGCCTCTGATTAGACTTTGCATGTTACAGGATGGCATCTTTACAAGTATATCCTGTAGAATGGCATTCATATGTCTTTTTGAATCCAGTGAATCCTTTTATAAAGAATACAGTGACATCAGCTTTAAATTCTTAAAGCTGAACATTAAGGTGATTGTTATTTTAAGCCTATTCATGTGTCTCAATAGGCAGAGTATTTTTATGCTCTCATTGAATTTTTTCTCTCTTATTCATAATATGATGAACTGCATTTGTCAAGCAAATTGCAATGTGGGCTTTCAAGTAAGGAATTAATGCTATGTTTTAAATGTAGTGTTTTATGTAAATTTAAGCAAATATTATTTTTGTCTCTACCATATAATATTCTTAAAATGAACAGTGTGGTCTGTGTGTACTCTTATTATAATATGCATATAAACTGACTTATTATGGCTTATTTTTTAACAGTGTACTTACTGTGTGTGTATATATTATTTATTTATTTATTTTTATATTTCTGTTCTTAAGGAAACAAAAATGGGTGTTTAAAAATAGAAATAAACCTTTTTGGAAACTTTATTTTTAAGACATGAAGTTGCTTAACCCCTTAAACTGTGCTGAAAATATAATGCAAAACATTGTAAGTAATATATTTAAAATGATGTGTGGAGATAGATAGATAGATAGATAGATAGATAGATAGATAGATAGATAGATAGATAGATAGATAGATAGATAGATAGATAGATAGATAGATAGATAGATAGATAGATAGATCATCAGAAATCATTCTAATATTCTGATTTGCTGCTCAAAAAACATGTATTATTATTATAATAATAGTAATAATTATATTAATATTTATATATATAAAAACAATTATACTGACTCCAAGCTTTTGAATGGTACAGTGTATAATGTTACAAAACTTTTTTATTTCAGATAACTTCTGATCTTTCTATCTTTCTATTCATCAAAGGATCCTGAAAAAAATATACTCAACTCTTTTAAATATTGATAATAATAATAATAATAATAATAGTAATAATAATAATTGTTTCTTGAACAGCAAATCAGCATATTAGAATGATTTTGGAAGGATCATGAGACTGAAGACTGGAGTAATGATGCAGAAAATTTGGCTTTGATCACAGGAGTAAATTTCATTTTAAATTTTAAATATTCAAAAACAGTTATTTTAAATAGAAAAAAATATTTCACAATATTACCGCTTTTGCTGTATTTTGGATTAAATAAATGCAGGCTTGGTGAGCTGAAAAGAATTCTTTAAAAAACTTAAAATCTTTTGACTGGTAAGGTAAGGCAAGGCAAGGCAAGTTTATTTATATAGCACATTTCATACACAGATGTAATTCAAAGTGCTTTACATAAAAGGAAGTGATATAGTCATTAAAAAAATAATAATCACAACAATAAAAACAAAGAATTAAAAAAATAGGTTAGGTTTATATACAGTGAGCATATCTGCAATGTATGTAGGTCCTAGGCCATTGAGTGATTTATAAACGAATAAATGTACTTTAAAATCAATCCTAAGTGTAACTGAAAGCCAGTGGACCTGAGGACTGGTGTGATATGCTCAGATTTTCTGGTTCTAGTCAGAATCCTGGCAGCAGCGTTCTAGATGAGCTGCAGCTGTCTAAGACTGGTAATGTGTAACGTCCCCATGAAACATGGAAACCCATTGTGTGTGTGTGTGTGCACTTGCATGTGACTGAAGCTCACAGTGATGTTCATGTTTTGGCTAAACTTGCTTGTGCGGTAGAGCTAGTTCCGGTGGTAGCATCAGATCACATTTCTTTGTTTGTGTGTTTTTTGAGATGCACACAGAGAAACAGAGGTGTTTGCAGGCCAAGTATTTACCTACAATATAGTATGTAATGTGTGCTGCTTCAGTCTTCTATGAAATCAACCCATAATACATAATACAAATAATTCAATGAAGCATACCTCCTCTCTGAGTGTCCTGATAAACCCAGGTTGACCTGCTAATAGAATAGACACGGGACAGTCTACATTGTTTATTTCTAAAAAATAAAAATTATATATATATGTGTGTGTGTGTGTGTGTGTGTGTGTGTGTGTGTAGTTATCTTGTGCTGCTAGCAACCTTAAAATATCAGAAAACAGCAAACTGGTAAAAACTAATCGCAAATGACACAAATGCTGTATCTATGAAATCATCATTAGGCAAGTAGAGAATGGGAGGGAGATGAATGGAATGTTGTCTATACTGAACTCAATAATAGCTCCGCTGCATTCTTCTTCTGTGAGAGGCTCTGTGACATTTTTAGCCTCTGTGACAGATCTGTAACAAAACAGATCTTTTATGTGTAAGTAAAGGTCTGGATTGATATGACATAAACCATGTTCTAATCCATATTTGTAGTTACAAATTGCTGCGAATTAGAGCTTGTAGACTGAGTATGTGCAAAGAAAAATATATGCATTTGTAAGTGAATATGTAAGTGTCCCTTTGTTTTTTTTATTATAGTTTTATTGTAATTTGACTGATTTTGAGGGGGAAAAAATGCATATACTGTATACAAGAGTATTTAACACTTTTTTCAATATCCCACATTAATTTTTAATGTAACAATCAGTTCATAATCATGAGTAAGGGTTCATGATTGTAAGCAGGGATTGCACAACGATCGGTGTCATTCACATTCACTTGTTTCACTGCAGAGGAGAAACAACTCACTGACTAACCCATAACTTATCACTGATCACAAACCCATGTTAGAGAGCCATTATTGAGCTTTAGCACCTAAACACAGACTATAAACATCACACAGTATTGTAATCACATTGATCTAGTTATTTCTCTGTCTTTAATTTAATTGAATGCTTACAGATCTTATAAAATCCCTCCTGTGACTGATGTCTGGTTCAAGAAGTAAAATGTCGGACATTATTTTGCCCCTTTGATCATTGTGAACTTAAGTTCATATCAAGATATTCTCTTAAAAGACTATATTTCCATGCTGTGCAGTGAGAATCTCACATCTCAAAACCTTTTAAGTATATATTATATTTCTCCATTGAAAATACATCCCTTATCAACTTGTAACAAACAAGTTTAGGGTTGCACTATAACTCTCTGTGGGCCGAATTGGTCTGTTATTCTAGATCTTGAAGAAAGCTGCTATCAGGGGGCAGTGATGTGACTGTATAATTAGTCATCTTTTTGTTTTTGCATGCACTTTACCACTTGTGTGCCCTGATATGATCTGACAACAGCAAAATAAACATACACTTGTAAAGAGCATTTAAACAAATTATTTTCCCAGTGGTACTTGACTAATTTGTTTGGATGGATGAGAGGTTGTTGATGAGGTTCAGAAAGGAGAGTCTGGTGTATTCATCTCCCTTTGAGAATGAACTGGACTCATTCAACCTCTTTAGTTTACAACAGAACCAGACAACTGCACATTTACGCAATGTATTACCATTCTGTATCATTTTGCTGAGTCATCAGGATAAGGAAATGGTTATAATGATCTGTCAGGTTTTCAACATTTTATGAAAAAACATAGTCATAATGTTATGCTCAGTTTCATTGTGAAATTTTAATGTGACATCAAATGTTATAACCAATTCATGGCACATATATTAAAAATAAATTCCATTTTGTCTGAATAACATCACACTAAACACTAAAAACTAAACTGACTTTTTATAAATGCTAAACATTTACACAACATTTTGATGTCTGCTAAAGATTACATTTAAATTATTAATGTTTTTGAATATTAACTTTAAGTGGGTGTTAGATGAGGGTAAGGTAATCTAATAATCTAAAGTAATCTAAATGTAAAAATTCTTCCAAAACTATTTTCATAGGTAAGATATTTCCTTCAGACATTTCCTTCTGCTGTAATTATGACAAAGCTGCTATGTGTTATTAAAAGAAATTGGAAATGTTGATATATGAACTAAAAGATAATCTTTTGTATTTTTTTCAGCATTTAAGTTAGATTCAACATATTATTAATATTAACATATATTTTTATATATAGTAGTATATTAATCTAAATTAAAGTCATTAAGTCATCCTCAGGCCCCCATGAAGTTTGTTGAGGCCCCCTATAGTGGGTTGAAAACCATTGTATCATAACCATTTTGTATCACTAGTTTTTATGGCAACTTCAACAATGAGATTGAAGATTTTACTTTTAATAAACAAAGCGCCATCTGGAAAATAGTGATATTTTAATGCTGCTCCAAATTATTTGCGAAAGAGTGGCCCAATTTAATTGCTAATTACCTATAAGACACTGAATGGTTTGGCACCTCAGTATTTGAGTGAGCTCTTATCACATTATAGTCCTTCACGTCCGCTGCGATCTCAAAACTTTTGATAATACCTAGAATATCAAAATCAACTGCGGCCAGGAGATCTACCTAACACTGTTTATCCAGATCAGATGGTCACTGCAGCCACCCGGATCCAGTCCGTATCCAGATCAGATGGTGGATCAGCACCTAGAGATGACCTCTACAGCCCTGAACATCAGCGGAGACCAGGACAACTAGATGAGCCCCAGAGACTGATCCCCAGTGAAGACCCTGTCTCCGAGACGGCCATCAGGACAAGACCACAGGAACCAGATGAGTCCTTTGGACAATCGGACTTTGCTTTAGTCTAGATTTAAACTGCTGATTTTGTCTGGCCAGAGGAGAATGACAAACTATTTCCCCGTCTAAATACTGTAAAGCTGATATAAAGCCACACAGCTTTATATCAAGCTGATGTAAAGCTGCTTTGACACAATTTGCATTGTTAAAAGAGCTATACAAATAATAGTGACTTGACTTGGTACATTTGTCCACCCTGCGTACTAAACGTATAATATCTATCATTTTTTATCT
The DNA here is from genome assembly GCF_936440315.1 of Barbus barbus. Lineage (NCBI taxonomy): Eukaryota > Metazoa > Chordata > Actinopteri > Cypriniformes > Cyprinidae > Barbus > Barbus barbus. The sequence goes on along the minus strand of NC_136742.1, from coordinate 18,215,502 downwards.
TAGCATAGGCCTGGACAAGCTATCACTGCCATCAGTGTAAAAGGCCGTTTTAAAATAACAAACAGGCCATTAAAAAAGCCTAAGGTGTTTGAATCAGAATTAGGGCTGCCACTAATGACTATTTTTATTTCGATTAATCTAACGACTAATTTTTCGATTAATCGATTAATCTAAACGACTAATTTCACGCAAGAAAAAATCAACAATTTTACTTAAAAATATTTTATTAAACCAAATGAAATCTAAATTTCTATGAAATCCTAGTAATCAAAAGTAAAGTGCAACATAGTGCAAGAAGCAAGTGTCCATCTCATAGTCCAGATCACTGAAATCAAAGTTCAGTATTATAGTGTAAGAAAGACAACATATCCACGTGTTCTAGTCTAATAATAATATAATTATAATTATAAAAAATACTTTTTAAAGAAGTATTTACCAGAAATATTATTTACCAGAGTTTATTTAGGTGAAAAATGTAAATGTGCAGTATTTCTTTTTAATATAAAATCAATTCATTGGATATGCTTTTTATTATTAAAATGTAATGGAACAATTGAAATGGAATCACTTATCACTTGTCTGCTAACTGGTAAATGGAATTGTTAGTGTAAAGTGCACAACTGGGCTTTTTTAACCAGTTGTATTTGATAGATTCGATAGAATATATTTTCTGCTGCATTTATTGCTGAATAAACAACTTAATCAACCTCCATTATTTTTTTACCTGAATTGACCTAATAACATAGTCATGTAGTTTTATTGAATATGTTTGTTTTCTGCATGATTTATGTTTATACATTTTTAGAGTGTTTATGTGGGATTATCACCAAAGGATCAATATGGTATCAACAGTTACAGTCACATTACAACAATCACATTATGTCACAAATTGATTTAAAAAAAATAATAATAATTTTTTTTTTTTTTAAATACCAAATATGTAGCAATGTCTTTTTTCAGCCACTTGGTGGTGATCGAGACAATGAAACTGCAAATCCATTTAGCTGGTGAGACGAACGGTGGGTTGCACTAAAAGCCAGTACGCGTTACATTAATAAATATGAAAACTAAGAGAAATGGAAGTGCTCATTATTATTTAGGATGTATGAGGTGCTATAATATCACCAAAAAATAAAAATCCAGTTGCATTTGAACCACTTTTCTTTTTTCTTTTTGGCAATAAAGAAAAAGCAATCAAATATTTTGTCAATCCAGTGTGTGTTAGCTAAAAGCAAACGTTGGGATAAACTCTGCACCTATAGGTAACAGAATAAAGACTGCATAAGAGCAATTATTCAGTTTTATTTCTGGTTATATTTTGCTCCCATGTACAGTAAAGCCAGTATTAGTTTCATGTCTGAGTGAACTGTGAAGCTGTGACATCAGCTCAAAGAGAGTGTCCTCATTTACGGACTCCTAAATGCACAGCTGCCTTCTCAAGAGAATGAGGTACAATGTAATATCTCACAGGCAGTGACTTTATATGTAAAAATAAGAGTGAATATGAAGATAATTCCACGTAAGTTTGATGAGAGCTCTGTAAGGATGCTGTCTCTAAGCAACAATGGAAACTAACTCCGCCATCTGTTCTGAATATGAAGTTTTCATGATAATTTATTTAAACATGAACATAGCTTATAATGAATACCAACTAAGACTTAGTTCTAAAGTTTGATATGTTTTATAAAAATATGTTTATTCTGAGGGTTTAATTCTGCTCTCAGAAACTAGATCATGCAGTGTAAATGGACAACATGAGAGATGTTTGTTTAAATCATGGCGTTCCTGTTGTAAGAACTCCTCTGTAAAGGATGCCTTAACAGCAGCTCCTTCTCTTGAACAAGACTGTCTAGCAGCTCCTGCTGCCGGTGGTTATGGTAAACCTTTAGGAAGGCGAGTATTGTTAGACCCAACCAGCATAACCAGGCTGACCACAGGCCAAACTGTGAAACAAAGAACATATTTACATATTAATACCACATAGAGATTATGTGCTAGAAATATATACTGGAAAATCTCTGCTTGTGAATGTAAGTTTCATGGATGAGTATTTACCTGTGCAATGGCAAACTGGTCATAAAAGGAGTTGTTGTCAACACCAAGCTCTAAATCTGTGTCTTGCAAATCCTCACAACTGCCAAATGAAATTAACCAAATTTAAAGCAACCATAAGTTTTTTACCTTGAAATATCAGTTTCAAAATCATTGTGATGGAATGCAGACTTCTAATAAGATAATCTGTAAAAATAGGGCACAATATACTGTATAATTTGAAGGAATTTTTCCGTATTTATTTTTTACAGGTGCTTTACCAGTATTTTGAATTTCACACTTCATTGCATTGTGTTTTCGAGTTAACAGAAATGTCCATAAAATTAATGGATAATGTTGTGTGTAATGAGCTGTCAGTACTTTTTCTGATATTTTACAGATTTATTTTTTACAGTGCAAATATCTGTTCTGGGAGTATGTCGCTGCATTTCAAATGGGAAGGGTCATTTTTTACAATTTTACAACTGGTCACTTCAAAAGTACCTTTGAGGATTTTGAAGGGCACAACTGATAGACACTTTGCTGGGGGGCTCCAGATTTGCAGTACAAAACACTACATACAGTTGCCTTAGAATGCAAGTAAACTGAAAGTGACTAAATTTTGGAAACAATTTATAATGGCAGAGAAGAAATTTTAGAGCCAATTTTAATTTTTTTGTCAAATACATTACCGAATTGCATCACTACTATTATTAACATCTTGATTATATTACTATAAGCATAAAAATATAAATAATAAAATGTAACAAAAGCAATATCATGCTTGCTCTTTGTAATAGCCTACTAAATATCAGCATGAGTGTTATTCAGTGCATCTGATACAGTGCAGCAATCTTGTGTGATACTGCTTGATTCTAAGCGATTTAAAATGGTTTAAAACAGTTTACCTGCTGGGCATGGACCCATTTTCAGTAACAGCATCACACCACGCACTGAAGCCAACACTGGAGATGGTACCGGCCACAAACACCACAAATACCACCAACAAGCACAAAAGCAGATTCAAGAAGGCATGGAAAAGAGAGCTGCAAGAGATGTAAAGACATAAAATAAACATGTATGATAAAATCGTTTTAATATGCAATGCGGTGTAAGTGAATGAGGGGTTGCCTACTCGTCTTGGCCTTTGCAGAGGAAGGAAAGGGTCCGCCACGCCTGTACAGCGGACAGGATGAGAGACACGATGCCAACGAAAGTGATGAAACGGCAGGATGACTCTGGTCCCCATTCTTCAACTATAAAGCGCTGTTTCCCCATCGTCATGTTCTCATTCTGCCACATTCCCTCAGTAAACAGCAGGCATTTCCCCTGGAAGTCATCGCTGTTTTCAGAGAGCGGCACAACGGCGATAAAACCGAAAAGAAATGCTAAAAAATAAAGGATGCACTGGCCAAAGAGAAAATTATCGACGGCCATCGTTCATCGTTCCGGCGACTGCATTTGGCTACTGCGCATGACGGGGAATGTTCAACTATGTCTTCATCATGTCATTGGACGACGACTGAAATGTCACCACTGCATGCACAGCATCTTTGAACATTTTGTAGGCTACGTTTTGACTGCAATGATAGCATGGTTACGTAAACTGCTGCATAGCTATATTAAATATTAACAAAATCAATTATATTTAGATATGAAAGAGTAAATATTGTACAACAAAATGAAAAAATCTAATTCTGTAAAGGAGAACTATAAAATGTTCCATGTACAGTTCAGTACATTGGACGTCTTTTTGAACATGTTTTTTCATGAATATAAAAAAAACAAACAAAAAAGTTTTATAGACATTTGGGTAAAAAAAAAAAAAAAAACTGTCGTCAGAGAGATTAAACATCATTCTCACGTTCTGCGATTTCATTTGATCGTTTTGCAAATAGTCCACGTTTTCTTCATGACTATTGCTGTATATGCCAAAAAATCTAAACAAAATTGTCATGTACTGACCAATTCTAGTGTGAAAATAAATGTGTTTGAAACCTTGAGGATTCTTGGTTCCTCCAAAGGTTTCTCCCTCACATCGAAACGTCTTAGGGAGTTTGTCCTTGAACCCATGTAGGCTATATGATTTGTCCAAGTACATGTTTTTGGTCAGTGGGGTTTATTTCACACATATTTGTTACTGAAAGCATGGGGGGGCGCACTGATGTTATTTGTTTGGGATTGGCCCAGATGGCTTGGAAGTGTTCTGTTAAATCCTGAGGATAAATGGATTTGCTGGGAGTCACAGTGAGTCTGGACACAATTCACTCTAAACCTGCTCCTCACCTCCTCTGTGGTCCCTTACCTGAAATTTATTAAAAAAAGGGATCATGACAGCATGGGTTACAGGCCCATATGGGACTATTTGAGATCTGGGCAGGTAAGTTATGTGGTTTTAAGGGGGTGGGGGTAGTGGGAATACAACTGAGAATGGCATTGAAGTATAATAGTGCCTAGATTAACATTTTATGTACTTCTGTAACATCTAATGTTAAAAAAATGCTATTTATGATGTTGTTTTGAGTGTGTACATGGAATACACTTCACATTTGACAAGGTGACAAACCCTAAATTCATACTCATACTCAATATGTATTAAAACAATAAATAACTTAATAAATCTATGAGCCACAGTAAGGCATAAACATTTTAACAACGTAAGCCTAACTGACAAAATAATTGACATTTCTATACTTGCTGAATTAAAATAAGCTTGCACATTCAACTCAGAAATAATCATTCAGTAAGTATCTTTATATTAGTATAGTATAGTATAGTTACAGAAATATACAAATATATACATTATATATTAAATAGCCATTTTCATACATTGTAAATTATCCATGCATTTATTTTGTTACATTTTCATCTTGATTTCAGTTCCTGTGCTATTATGAAGCTAAGACCGTCATCCAGGAATGTAAAAATACCTAACCTAAGCTGCTTATGTGGCCCGCTTGGCCTTCTCTCCCAGTTCACTTCCCTCCTCCCTGTGGAACATGTTCCCTGTCTTCTCTCATTTATCCAGTATGTTATATCACCCTAAAATAAAATGAGCTTTACATCTGGACATAAAAATTGTTTACCGCTGAGACGGTAAAAGCAACATTTCCCATAGACGATGGCAGTCTTAAAAGTGACATTTACGAAGACAAACAGAGACAAACTGGCCCAGGTTTTATGGGTCCTGAACTGGGTGTCTGTGATAGCTGGAGTCACGCTCTTCAGCCTGGGCCTGTTCTTAAAGGTGGAGATTGTGAAGAGACGGGAGCTGATGTCAAAAGAGATTGTGTCAGTGCCAGACATGCTTATCTGTGTTGGCTTGACTGCCTGTGCGATCAACTTCCTGGGGGGAAAGATCTGCTATGACTGTGTGGACACTACTAAGTTCCTGCGATGGAAGCTGCTGATGCTGCCTTACATCATATGTACCTTTTTCTTTACATTTTGTATCCTTGTGGGAGCCCTGATGTGCTATAGCATGCGTAACGATCTGGAGGAGTCACTGTTTTTGGGCTTGCGTGATGCCATGCGCTACTATAAGGATACGGACATGCCAGGCCGCTGCTACATCAAGCGCACAATTGACATGCTGCAGATGCAGTTTCAGTGCTGTGGCAACGGAGGCTATCGAGACTGGTTTCACATTCAGTGGATTAGCACCCGCTACCTGGATATGACCGATAGTGAAGTTGTGGAGTAAGTTAATTTCTACCCACAATGCACTTTAATATTATGTGGTTAAAGGCATTGGTCACCCAACTATGAAAACTGCGCCATCATTTACTCACCTCATGTCATTCCAAACCTGTATGAGGTTCTCCTTCTGTGGAACACAAAAGATGATATTTTAAAAAATGTTTCAGTTGACTTCCATACAATGAAAGTCAGCCGAGTCCAACATTTGAGACATTTTTTAATGTGTTCCACTAGAAAGAAAGCCATACAAGTTTGGAACAACATGAGGGTGATGACATAGTATTTATTTTGGGTATACCATCAATCATTTTGACACACTACAGCAAAAGATAGAAATAACTGACTTAAAACCATTTTTTATCTGGTGAAAATACTAGTGTTCTGATCATTTTGGCCACCACTGTAGGTTTATTATTAATACTGCATAAAGATCTTTAATGGATTCTACTCTTCTTCAGGCGACTGCGGAGTAATGTGGAGAGGAAGTATCTGATCGACGGCGTGCCATTTAGCTGCTGTGGCCTGCATTCTCCTCGGCCCTGCATCCAACATCAAATCACTAACAACTCAGCACACTATAATTACAACTACCAGAAGGAGGAGCTGAACCTGAACCGGAGGGGCTGCAGACAGGCCCTGCTTGAGCACTACACACAGATAATGCAGTCCATTGGCTTAATCGTTCTCATCATCTGGCTTTTTGAGGTGCGATATTGAGCCTGTTTTCTATTTTAATATATTTTTTAATGTAATTTATTCCTGTAATGGCAAGGCCAATTTTTCAGCAGCCATTACTCCAGTCTTCAATGTCACATGATCCTTCAGAAATCTAATATGCAGATTTCTTATTATTATTATCAATGATGAAAACATTTGTGCTACTTAATATTTTTGTGGAAACGGTGATACACTGCCATTCAAAAGTTTTTTTTATTAATACTTTTAATCTATCTATCTATCTATCTATCTATCTATCTATCTATCTATCTATCTATCTATCTATCTATCTATCTATCTATCTATCTATTATAATTATTTTTTTTCGGTATGGATTGGTCTCACAGTTCCAGTCAAATTCAAGGGTTTGCAGACATCTACTGACAAACAGATGCAATTTTAACTGGTTTAATTAAAAAAATGTCAGTTGAGAGAGATTTGAACCTGCAACCTCAGTCTTAAAGCAAGAAACACCCATAGCCTCCTCATTTTCTTAAATCTGTTCCTTCCTCTAGGTGTCAGTGTTGACAGGAGTGCGTTATCTTCAGACAGCCATGGAGAATGTGCTGAGGTTAGGAGACCCTGACTCTGAGTCTGACGGTTGGCTTCTGGAGAACAGCATTGCGGACACTGCACGTTATAACTTTAACATCATCAAGAACCTGGGAAAGTGCTACCAGGTAGATGAAGATCCCAACATAGATGTACCAAGCACCAGCCAGCAAGCACAAGAGAATGTGCCTGTAAAGCAAATCCCTGTGGCCCGGTAGTACAAGAAGACATTGGACATTGAGACTTACCCAGCCATTCAACAATGGCAGCCTTGGAGAGGCAGCTCAAGCTCTGCATTGCAGCCTTCGACTCTTTACTTGATGCTCACAAAGAGGAATGGCAGTATGGACTGAAACAGTAAACATAATGTGAAGGAGCTCTTAGCTAAAAGGCACTCCACTGGAATGTAATCCTTGTGCCATACAAAAGAAAATGATAATGAAATGTGAAATGCTTTTTAAGAAGCGGGGGAACAGGACTGATTTGTAATACTGGTTAACACTGCTGTAATGAAAGATGGTAATGGAAGACAAGCTTCCCTGTGCCTCTACCCTGTAATGAAGATTATTTTGTCCACCCTAAAAATATCTTAATCATAAACACATTTCAAGTTAATCTGTAAAGGGTTCAATTATAGGCCTTTGTTTTATCACTAAGGAGCTATTACCATCCATAATGTATAAAATGCCTTTTTCTCTTTCACTCACTGTAGGTCCATATTCAGTTTTCATACTAGCAAACCATTCATATATTACTTTGGAGACTTGCAGTATCTGACAAGGATGAATTTGTACTTGATGGCTAAAATTTATTTAATTTTTTTCCCCAGACAACTTATTAATACTAACAGTGGCTTCTGGATGCATTATTGCAGCACTACTGTTTTATATAAGCCTAATTTTTTGCAATATGTTAAACCTATTGTGTGCATTCTTTTAATTGTGACTTTATTTCTCACAATTGCTACTTTTTTCTTATATTTGGTGACTATTCAAAGCTAAATGTTTTGTCAGTTTCTATCAGGCATTTCTCACATGCAAAAATAAAGTCAGACATCTGAGAAATTAAAGGCATAAAGTGGTTTAAAAAATCTCAGTTATAAGAAATAAAATTAAAATGCAGAGATTTTATTTGTATTAAGATTCAACTCTGAATGTTTTGGACGACAAGAGACAAGAGGGGTCCTCCAAAAAGGCTGGTCACATGGGGCTGTGGCCTTCAATTTAAACTTTGCCATTAGATTATATTTTTCTGCTGTATTTATCAGCATGTATTAAAACATCTAGGCTAATTTTTCATTATATTTCAGAAGTGAATAGCCTACATTTGGGGGGGGGGGGGGGGGGGGGGGGTATGACAGTGATTTAAATCTACAGCATATCAAGTTTGTTCATGTTATGTTTTGTAAGCCCTTCAAGGCAAGCCAAAAGAAGCTTAACTTTTGTGCACAAGAACTGCTCCAAACCAAAACCCTTGAACTAAAGAGATTGCTCTGCACTTATCTTGGAGTCCGTCACTGAGACATCCATCCGATTAACAGCGTCTTCTCCACCTTGGATTAAAACAAAATAGACTCTACCAACTGCTAGAGAAGTATTGGAGACGTTGTCACGTGGTATCATGGTACATGTTACTTTTCTCAGCGCTGGTAAGGAAAAACAGGATTGACCAATCACAGCCATTTGTGATTACGTGATAGTTTTATTCCAATTTTTCAGCATTTCAATTTACATCACCTACAGCTTTTAATATTCATTACATTTTGAACAATAATTTCTTAGCTTGGACCATTTTGTCACGCTTGGTATATATATATCCTGCCAGTCATCAGACATGTAGCATAAGGACAACCCGTATTCTTGCGTACACAAACAACTTTAGAAATAAGTATACTGGAACATATTCATCACTATATAAAATGTGTGTTAATCATCATCACATCATCATCATTATTATTATTATTCGTAACCACTCCGTTGTCACAAAATAACACAAAGCAAAAATAAATATTACGGAAATAAAGTATGCAAAATCAAAATATCCGTACAAAGCACCGTTGTTTGTTTATGCCATATGTGTAATGAATGAAGGACATACGTAAACTGCGCACCTCATCAATAATGCGCAAAGCGCGGATGTTGCGTAATCTCCGTACGAACAGTTTGTTATTGATGGCGACATCTTATGAACTGTTAGTTTAATCGATTTAATTACTTTGTGTTTGCAGTGAATGGTTTTGAAACATTCCTGTCTGTATTTGTTTAACAAGGACATTAGGCACTGCCGTCGAATCAGAAATTTGTAAGTAGTTTGGCCTCCACCGTGTATTTAGCTATATTTCTGCTTAAATCTCCGTGCATGTCTGTAGTAGCTAAAGCACATGAATTCGAACACTGTATTGAATTATTTAACATTTCTGTTATGTTCGATGACAATGTCCCTGTATGTTGGCGCAGTCTGTATGCGAAAGAAACCTTAAGTAGCACTGTCAACACCATGACAGTTCATGAGCTTTATATCCCAATATCCTTTATATCCCAATTCAAACGAGGCTTTTTTTTTGTTAGTTTAGCTGTTATATCTGGCTGTGATGAGAATGACAGACTGATTACTCTTCTGCATTGCAAGCGAGCTACATTTGCTATTTGGTTTTTGCAAACGACATAAAAATATCTCTTTCTTAGTATTTGAGATTTTTACAATGAAAAGACCATAAACAAAGACATAAATTTAAACCAATCATTTGCAAATCGTGTTGTTTGTTTACAGCAATGACCTGTCAAAAGTTCAAAGATCAGAATCATGCTTATGGATCAGCTCTTTATCAAGGACAGTCATTTGTGTGTTTTCCGTTGTGGGCTTTCATATACTACATTTTGTTATTAATAATAATTATGTCTTGTCCCTTATAAAGCTTATTGTATCACATTCGATAGGCTACATACATTTCCAATGTATTTAAGTGATCAGTATGTTCATAGCTTTGCGGAAAAAAAATGTGCACAACATTGGACATGTCTTCTCCACACTGATTGATAGTTCACACTTTTAGCAAGTAAAGGGCCTTTTAGTAACATTTGTAAATCTCTCAATCATTGTATTTCGTTCGATGTTTCATCCTCAAATAATAATAGAGATATAAATGTAGTTTATGTAAGCAGTCAGCATATGTTTACTGTTATAAAAGTCTGTAAGTACCAAAATTTCATACTTTTTGGCCATATAAATATCATCTGTACTAAACCACATATTTTTGTTCTCCTAGAGTGTGAGCTCCATATTCTCACTATAACATTCAGTGAACCATAAACGTCTGATGTAGTACAGATGATACAATATATAAAACACATATGCTTTCTTTTTTTTCTTTCTTTTCTTTTTGGTTTTATATTCTGTCTAAAGTTAAATAAACTATTTTATATGTCAGGCTTTATATAATATAGCTATATTTGGTTTATGATGATAAATAAAATAATGTTTTTTCACCAAAGCATCATGAAGATGGGCATCTTCTCCCTCTTGGTTAGAGCATCTCTTCTTTCTGTGTCTGTTCTTGGGCAAACCGCAGATGTTGACGAGTTTGCCAGTAGGAATGCTGACTTTGCTACTCGGTTGTACAGCAAGATTGCTTGCTCAAATGATCACAATGTAGCCGTTTCAACCCTCGGGACCACCTTGGCTTTAGCCACGTTAGCAGCTGGGGCTCGTGGGGCTACTCGCACTGAGTTGCTACAGGGTATAGGTGGGGCCTCCATGGAAAAAGATGAAGAGCCAGAACGGATTCAGACCCTACTGAAGCAGCTGAGGGAGACCACTGCTCAAATCCAGACCACTGGCCTCTTCATGAAGCAGGACGTCAAGGCAGATGACGGCTTCAGCAACCAGGTTAAACAGTTTTATAATGCAGATGTTCAAAATGTGAATTTTGCCAATGGACAGCAGGCCAAAGCGAGCATTGATGATTACGCAAGAGGCCGAACAGGGGACAAGGTCAAAGATGTGGTGGAGAATGTAGATCCACAAAGCATGGCGATGTTAATCAGTGCGGCTTACTTCACAGGTGAGGAAAAAACAAGTGAATAATGTCATAATTAATATTAATAGTAGTTGCTATTACTGGCATATTTTGTTTTCTAATATATGCTAATATCATATATGTAAGGGATAATGTATACTATCCTGCTTGTTATATGGCTATTTACCAAATATATGAATATAAAGATATAAAATATTGATCTGAGTTGAAATTTTACCTGTTTGCTAAGAAAAATAGTCCATTACAATGTACAAAACAGTTAGCCTATCCACAAGATGAACATCTGACCACTGAATGCCACGATTGACTAATCAGAATAAGTTATTCCAGAGAGGCGTGTAATACATTTTTTAAAAGTGAATGTGAAAAGATGATCTCTTGGTCTTTAACAGGTCAGTGGCTACAACCCTTCAACGTTACCTTCACCCAAGAGGAGCGTTTCTATGTGAACAAGTATAAGATTGTGCAAGTGCCCATGATGATCCTTTCGGGCAAATACTACTTGGCCTATGACCCCACATTAAAGGCTGGCATTCTGAAACTGCCCTGTGAGGAGGGCATTGCCATGCTTGTCCTTCTTCCAGATGAAGATGTGGACTACACCTACGTTGATGAATTCATGACTGGTCAAGTGTTTCGTGGATGGGTTGAACAGCTGAAAAAGACGTGAGTCATGTAATCAGTCTCTCTCATTTTCACAAATCAGTGTGTGTGTGTGTTTTTTAATGGCTCAAATCTCCATCAAACTCATGCTGAGCAGCCGTGACCAATCATATGACATATACTTGAAACAGTTTATAGTTACCCTGTAGAAACATGCCATTTCAAGTCACATTTCTGTTGATCTCTAAAGATCAGTTTTGTCTCTGTCCTCAGGAAGCTGGAGATTCAGTTGCCCAGATTTTCATTGAAGCAGTCCAACTCACTAAGTATGAGTCTGCCCAGCCTGGGCATTAAAGAGATCTTTGGGAGCACTGCAGATCTCTCTGGAATCAGCAGCGATGCAGGCCTGAACCTGTCAGAGGTGTGAGATCTTTCCAACAATACAAGAAAACTGTCAAAGATGTTCATGTCAATGCATTTTCCATGTCTACCAGTTACATGCACCATGATTTTAACAAGTATTTTCATAACATTGATGTGTTTGTGTGTATATATTATACACTGTACGTTACTATTTAAAAATTGGGGTTAGGCTATATGATTTTTTTGTTTTTGAAAGAAACAAGGCTGCATTAATTTAATCAATAAAAACAGTAATATTGCAAAATAAAGTTACAAGTTATAAAAACAGTTATCTATTTTAATATTCAAAAATATTTATTCCTGTGAAGGCACAGCTAAATTTTCAGCAGTTTTCGTTATTCAATGCCACATGATCCTTCAGAAATCATTCTAATATGCCGATTTGGTGCTCATGAATAAAATGTTCAAAAGAACAGGATGATGATGAGGTCAGATCTCTGTGTGGAGCACTGGCTGTTGTCAGACTCCTTGTGCAAACAAAAATCTCACTGGATTATTACAATTAATGACAAAATTAATGTTTGTAAATGTAAACTGGTATTTCCTACTTACACGCTACAGCAAACGATAGAAATAACTGACTTAAAACCATTTTTAGCTGGTGATAATACTAGTGTTCTAATAATTTTGGCCACCTGTGTGTGTGTGTGTGTGTGTGTGTGTGTGTGTGTGTTTGTTTATATAGCCTATATATGCTGTGGTCCATAAGATTTGTTTTTGAAAGAAATTATTTCATTCATCAAGGATGCATACACACACTTTAACATTAATATATCATAATATATATATTGATGTGATATATCAGCATGCATTGACCAATGCCTCTTGATTCCAGGTGGTACAGAAGGTCACTGTGGAGGTGGATGAGACTGGAGGCTCAGTGGCCGATGCCTCCAGCAATGTCTTTATGAACCCTCTTCCTCCCAGGCTCACTTTCAACCGACCCTTCATTTTTGTCGTCTACCATGAGGCCACACAATGCATCCTCTACATAGGACGTGTGGTCGATCCAACTAAGAACTAATTATGAATAGACAAACTACCAATGGTGTACTTAGTCTTATTCCTACTCATAGATTAACCTGTTGTTTTGCTTGAAAAACCAACTTAGAATTTAACATTTGTTTGTGTAATGTAACAGAATAGTGTTTTTTTATGTTTTAAAACAAAAATATCAGTACAATATAATAACAATACAATGTCTGATAAGAAAATAACTGTAAATGTATAGTGTTTTCTGAAATGGTTGATTAAGGAGATTTATTGATGGCGTGATGAAGTGTTAACCACATAGTATAATATTACATGTGACAAGTAACTTGTTTTTTGTGCTTCTGGAGATTTGTCAGTATCAGCATAGTATTCTTATCAGCACATTAACAGGCTGTTCAAATGCAACTCATTAAAGCACGTCATATTCAACATGAATTTTATTCATTGGGTACTAAGATGTTGGCGATAATCAATCAGGTGCTGGGCAGCACCAGGCACAATCTCATTGGTGGGATGGGATGGAGAGTTCCAAAACTCTTCAATCATAAAAATACATAGTACTTCTTTTTCTCTTAGCCACTTCAAAAATATAAAACAGAGAATTTGCAAAGCATGCTATAATACAAGAAACAAAATAATGAGGCAGTAAATTAAATACATTCAATTACTCCTCAACTCTCATTTTCATGTTATGACATGGTGCGAGTTTTCGTGTGAAATAAGGCAGAGATGGATCAATGCAGACCTTAACTGATGCCCCAGCATATCTTAAGCCGTTTCTGGTATAGAAGAGAATGGACACATCAAAATGGAGAGACACTGCTGCTGCAGAATGAAAAGTCTTGTAGAAAGGGGCTTTAAGTCAGAAGGCAAAGTGGTAATCACTCTCTCCCAGACTGCATTCCAAATGAATTTGACTTCCGCTGTCTGTCAGACACGAATAGAAAAACATCACAGAGTTCAAGATCAGTCTGACTGAATCATTCCAGTTTATAATCATAAAATGATAACACCCAAAATGTCATGATTAATAAAAGGTTATAAGATTAAGATTAAACAGTACAGGATCGCACTACGTACACAGAGAGCTTCCTAGACTGTGTGTCTTTATTCCCGTTACTCCGGTGATCCACAGAGCTGCTCGTGTTGCTGCGGATCAGGACGGGCATGGAAGAGGATGATTGGGTGGGGGAGATTGATGAAGCAACATTAAAGTGGTGGGGTCGCAGGTTATCGTCTGGAAAACAAACGAGTACAGGTAAACGACAGAAAGTTTGCGGCAAAGAGCACAAGTCATTATAATTCATGATGAAATTTCATTAGGTACCATTTAATGGTAACATAGGACTCTTTCCCGATCCAGGGCAACTTCCTGAATCCTTCACTTTTCTAAAGAGAAAATAGCGAGTATAAATATGCCGGTGATGGGTCATGGCAAACTCATGACAAAATTCAAAATCCAGACAGAACTCAGCTAGTGCAATCCACTGCAATAGCAGCACAAGAGCGATGAGATGATAATGTTACGTACAAGGATTTGTCTGGGTTTGTCATCTTGGGTGTCGTGGGATGACCGCTGAGGGAACGACTGCGAGCTAGTTTGGCCCTCCGCATCTCCTTACCTGCAAACATTATCAGTGTTGGGAAAATAAGCATCTTCCAAATCTGAAACCTTTAGAACCTTTATGTCATTTGTAAAAATGTTTAAAAGAAAATGAGGTTGGTTAAAAAAAATATTATGTTTTTAAAAGAGAACTCTTATGTTCACCAAGGCCTCATTTGATTAAAAATACAGTAACTATTTTCTATTTTAATATATTTTAAAATGTAGTTTATTCCTGTGATGGGAAAGCTGAATTTTCAGCATCATTACTCCAGTCTTCAGTGTCACATGATTCTTCGGAAATCATTCTAATACAGGTCCTTTTCAAAAAATTAGCATATTGTGATAAAGTTCATTATTTTCTGTAATGTACTGATAAACATTAGACTTTGATATATTTTAGATTCATTACAACACAACTGAAGTAGTTCAAGCCTTTTATTGTTTTAATATTGATGATTTTGGCATACAGCTCATGAAAACCCAAAATTCCTATCTCTAAAAATTAGCATATTTCATCCGACCAATAAAAGAAAAGTGTTTTTAATACAAAAAAAGTCAACCTTCAAATAATTATGTTCAGTTATGCACTCAATACTTGGTCGGGAATCCTTTTGCAGAAATGACTGCTTCAATGCGGCGTGGCATGGAGGCAATCAGCCTGTGGCACTGCTGAGGTGTTATGGAGGCCCAGGATGCTTCGATAGCGGCCTTAAGCTCATCCAGAGTGTTGGGTCTTGCGTCTCTCAACTTTCTCTTCACAATATCCCACAGATTCTCTATGGGGTTCAGGTCAGGAGAGTTGGCAGGCCAATTGAGCACAGTAATACCATGGTCAGTAAACCATTTACCAGTGGTTTTGGCACTGTGAGCAGGTGCCAGGTCGTGCTGAAAAATGAAATCTTCATCTCCATAAAGCTTTTCAGCAGATGGAAGCATGAAGTGCTCCAAAATCTCCTGATAGCTAGCTGCATTGACCCTGCCCTTGATAAAACACAGTGGACCAACACCAGCATCACTGACTGTGGGTACTTGACACTGGACTTCAGGCATTTTGGCATTTCCCTCTCCCCAGTCTTCCTCCAGACTCTGGCACCTTGATTTCCGAATGACATGCAAAATTTGCTTTCATCCGAAAAAAGTACTTTGGACCACTGAGCAACAGTCCAGTGCTGCTTCTCTGTAGCCCAGGTCAGGCGCTTCTGCCGCTGTTTCTGGTTCAAAAGTGGCTTGACCTGGGGAATGCGGCACCTGTAGCCCATTTCCTGCACACGCCTGTACACGGTGGCTCTGGATGTTTCTACTCCAGACTCAGTCCACTGCTTCCGCAGGTCCCCCAAGGTCTGGAATCGGTCCTTCTCCACAATCTTCCTCAGGGTCCGGTCACCTCTTCTCGTTGTGCTGCGTTTTCTGCCACACTTTTTCCTTCCCACAGACTTCCCACTGAGGTGCCTTGATACAGCACTCTGGGAACAGCCTATTCGTTCAGAAATTTCTTTCTGTGTCTTACCCTCTTGCTTGAGGGTGTCAATGATGGCCTTCTGGACAGCAGTCAGGTCGGCAGTCTTACCCATGATTGCGGTTTTGAGTAATGAACCAGGCTGGGAGTTTTTAAAAGCCTCAGGAATCTTTTGCAGGTGTTTAGAGTTAATTAGTTGATTCAGATGATTAGGTTAATAGCTCGTTTAGAGAACCTTTTCATGATATGCTAATTTTTTGAGATAGGAATTTTGGGTTTTCATGAGCTGTATGCCAAAATCATCAATATTAAAACAATAAAAGGCTTGAACTACTTCAGTTGTGTTGTAATGAATCTAAAATATATGAAAGTCTAATGTTTATCAGTACATTACAGAAAATAATGAACTTTATCACAATATGCTATTTTTTTGAAAAGGACCTGTATGCTGATTTGCTGCTCGAGCATTTGCTGAACATCCTATTGATTCTTTGATAATTAGAAAGTAAAATAAACAGCATTTATTTGAAATGTAAAAAATCTGTCAATTATGATCAATTTAATGCTTAATTGCTGTATTAATTTCTTTAAAAAGCAATTACTGTCTACAAACTTTTGAATTGTAGTGTATATAGTACAACAAATGCAATGTTTTTGTTATTCAGTTAACATTAATGTACATCAGGAAGCATGCTAACCAGCAGAAGAGGATGATGTTGCTCCTGATGTAGATCCTGACATTCCTTTACTACCAGAGAGGCCTGACTTGCTGTCTCGTTCTGCATTACAAAAGCATTATAAACTAAACACCCACATACATTTGAGAAATGTACATATTTAAGCTAGTAAAACATCCAAAGTTAGAGAGAGGGTGCATGAATGAACGTCACTCACGTTTCTTCTCTGACTGTTTATCTCCAGTTAGTTTCGCCTCACTCTGCTGTCGTTCTAGCAGTTCCTATGTGTAACAAAACCACAAACACAACAGTAATGTTTAAAATTACATTTCTGACTTCTTTGTTCTGACATCAAAAAGTTACATTTGCACATAATGGAAAACCTATTTGTCTTTTCAGGCCCAAAAATGGACAAATAAAATTGCTTTGGTGTAAAAAAAAAAACTTGACTACCATTATAAGTGAACTTGCTGTTTTCATAAACCGATTAAAAAGGGCAAATTGCTCACCATTTCAAGTAAAAGAGTCTCCTCCTTCTCCTTTTTCTGATCCAAAAGCTCTCTTTCATGCCTTTTATGATACTATAAATATAAAAAGTTATTTCAACACTGACCGTGAAACAAAATCAGTTCAGTATTCAGAAAAAGAAAAAATGGTGTATAAAAATTTTCAAATCAACTAAATGAAAAGGGTCAAAGTAACAGATATTTCATACCGGCTCTGTTATGTCCATTTTGTCCAGCTCTAGAACTGTCTAAAAAACACATAATAAAACAGTTTAAGGATTTAATTACTTCTATTAATGAAATATTCAATATATTAAAAATCTTCACATTTACTGTTTTAATAGGCAAAACAGTTGGTTAAAGTTGATTATGTGAATTCACCGTGTTGATCAGAAAGCTGCTTGATATGAAAGTAACTTCTCTGTAAGCTTTACTTCAAAACTTTGCTAGTGTGACCACACTTTAATAATGAGAGGCTCACCTTACGCAAAGTTCCCACTACATCTTTGTCTTTTTCACGGCACAACAATTTCCGCACACAGAACTCCAGCTGCTGAAGTAGATGTTTGTCTGCTGGCTTGATGATGGATCTCAGTTTGGGTAACATATAACAGAGCTTGTACCTGCCAGAATGTTTATTTTTGGTTGAATAAACAAACAATAAGCAGTACTATGTTAAAACATTAGTCACGGCACAGTAAACAAGGACATAATAACAGAAGTTTAAAAATATTGTGAGCTGTTCACCTGACATTGGCTACGGGGTCACTGACCAACTCAAGCGCTGGAATAAGGAAATGTTTGCAAAAATACGATTTGGAGAAGAGGTCTATTGTGATTTCACACAGGTCCAGATAGCGAAGCCTGTTCCAGTAGCTTCTACCTTGAGCAAGATCTTAAATTCAGAAGAGAGACACAGTCCTGATTCACTGAATCTCATACACAAAAATGTAATATAAGCAGATCCTGCTTTTTTTTACCTTGTTTTATTTTGCTGATTATCTCTTGCCGCTGTTCCTGTTTGCGGTTATAGCGCAAGAACACGCATAACGTCCTGACAGCTTCCCGCTGGACTGGCAGAACATTCTAGAACAGCGTAAACAGAAGGACAGATAAATTATACAATTAAAATTGAGAGAATGTACAGGCAGGAGTGTACGTGTAGAGGGTTTACATTGGTAGTGATGATGCTGAACATCCTCTGAAAGAAGCGGAAGTAGATCTGGTCTCCAGAGATGACACGGGGCAGACAGGAGTAGCACTGCAGGAGTTTCTCATGAACCCGCCAGTGCAGCGAGGAAGCCGCTTTCTGTTCTGCTGCTACCAAGGCAGGCACCAAGTCTGGTATATTCACCTGCTTTAAGGGTGAGAGTGAGACATACACTACTATTGCAGCAGTTTGGGTCACTTTTTTTATCTTTCAAATCATTCATTTTATTCAGCAAGGACACATTAAATTGATCAAAAGTGACAGTAAAGACTTTTACATTTGAACAAAAAATATTTGAAATGCTGTTCTTTTGAACTTTCTATTCATGAAAGAATCCTGAAGAAACTGTATAATGGTTTCCACAAATATATTACACAGCACAACTATTTTCAACATTGATAAAAATGTATCTTGAGCATCAAATCAGCATATTACAATGGATTTTGAAGGATCATGTAACATTGAAGACTGGAGTACTGGCTGCTGAAATTTCAGCTTTGCCACCACAGGAATATGTTAAAAATATATTAAAATAGAACACTGCTATTTTCCAATGTAATACTATTTCACAATATTTTAGTTTTTACCGTATTTTTTCATCAAATAAATGCAGCATTGGTGAGCATAAAAGATTTCTTACAAAAAAATAAAAAAATTCTTAACCAACCCAAAATTCTATACATTAAAAGACTTTGATATATTGAATATCATTTCATTAATTAGTAATTAGAAGTACTTAAAGCCTCATACTAACTGTGTTGTTTTATTATGTTATGTTTGGCAGTTCTTGCCAGTTTGCTAATAATTTTAGTTATTATTATTTTCATAAATATTTTTAAATAACGACATAACATTTAAAATGTTTAGTATTTTGTTTATTACTATTAGGACCATAAATATTGCAGGTAAAACTAAAAGTCTAAAAGTAAAAAGTCTCAAAAGAAAATTTTAACTAAAAGCATCAAAGTACAGCATGTACCTTGCTCTCAGGTCCTGCTCCCTCTCCTCTGGAAGTGGCCAGCTCTAAAGTCTCTTGAAGATTGTTCAACAGAGCGTCCAATACCTGCAGATAAAGAAGCATTGAGCTAATGCAAATCAACAAAGCCTTCTCGTCATCAGATGTTTCAGAAACACATTTCTGCCAACCCCAGGAAGGGATTCTAAAATTAGAGATAAGCTGGTGTGAGATCACTGACTATAATAGATAGTCTATAATGTTGGGTTTCCATCATCATTAATCATGAAAATCACTATGTCTGATGGCTCAGGGAGCTTTGCACTATAGTGGATGCTAATGCAGTGTGTGACTAACACCGCTCAGAGGATCATGACAGAATAAACAATACCACACTCTAGCCTTAGCTAGGGAGCTGCAATGCATTCATTCATCCTACACAGTTTTCATGCAACCTCCGCAAAGACTCACACACTTGTGCACACAGCTTCATACACACACGTAGGCACGGTATGTCTGGCACCTATGAAGAATTTTAGGTAGTTTGGTGTTAAAGGTGATGTGTGTAACGTTTCTGAGTTTTTGGAAAACCTGCCATTTTTTCCAATTCAATTGATGTGGTGCAGAAATTACACACTTTACCTTTAAGGTCTACAGGTACAGTAGTTCATTTTTGTTAATTTATTACAAATAATTGTATTTCTCTGCTTCGCACACACTCCAGAAGGGAATTTCTTGCCTAACTAATGTGCATCCAAATACAGAAGTTACATAAGCTCCGTTGGCCTTGTGAGGAGGGGGTTTTGAATCGTCAGACGGCTATTTGTTCAAGTGAACTCAGCGGTCAGTAGAGGTTCTGAGAAAGACCGAATCTTTCTGTGAAGAAAGTTGCCATGTCTCGCACAGCACAGTGCGCCAAGGAAATGACTGTGCTCACTGAAGCTGTCACAGACAGCTGAAAGCTCTTTTAATCAACAAACACACACACACACACACACAAACCTTTATTCAGGTCTCACCTCTAATGAGTCATCCTGCAGCAAAGTGATTAGCTCTTTGTGTATGTAATGCACATTTGAGCCCAGCAATTTGACCACCTAATGCAGAGGGATTAGAAAAGATGCTATTGTACATTCTGGACTGAGGCACTGCTACCTGTCAAAATGTGAGTCACATTGTGTACTATAACAAAAATATGTTTAAATAAGTTTCTGAGTTTGTACCTCATGGAAACCACCAGCTGCCGTCCTCCGTACTGAAATCTCAGGATCATGACAAAGACTTGAGAAGGTACGATATAATTCAGACAGAAAGTGGTTTGGATCGGCAAATAACACTATGGCCTGAAGTAAATACAAAGAAGAAAATCTACAGACAAGACTCCAGACACACAGAAATATGTTTATAATTATTCAAGAAAGTAATCTTAAAATATAAATACTACTAAATATTTCAAACAAAAGCTGTTCTTTTGAACTTTCTATTATCAAAGAATCCTGAAAAAATATCATGGTTTCCACAAAAATATTAAGCAGCACAACGGTTTCCAACACTGATATTAACAAGATATGATTCCAAATCAAAAATCATCATATTAGAATGATTTCTGATGGATCATGTGACACTGAAGAAATCTGGAATCATGGGTGCTTTGTCATCACAGGAAAAAAAATACATTTTAAAATATATTCAAATAGAAAACAGATAAATTGTAATAATATTTTACAGTACTATTGTTTTTACTGTATTTTTGATGTAGTATAATGTCTACTATGGTAGTGTAGTTCAGACAAAAATAAAACTCTTGTTTTTTATATATACAGTATATTAAAAGGACTAGGGATGTGAAGCTCCAAAACAACATAATAGAAACACTATAAAGTATTATACTGTATAAGTGGACCATTTAACTATGTTTCAGTTTGCAATATTTCAAGTGTTCTGAAATGCAAGAGGAAGAGAATAAAATTTAATTTGTTACTCAAAAAAAAAAAAAAAAAATCTTGATACATCCACATACTTATAGGCTTAGTGTTATGTTAGAATCATTATTATACTCTTATACCTTTTGTTCTTTAATATTTTGAATTGTTTTTAGCTTTATCTTTTGTTTTCATTTAAATGTTAATTTTTGAAATTTTGTTGTATGCATTTGTCATTTTTATTTAATTTCTTAATTTTTCTTTTTAAATGTGTATATATTTATAAAGTTTTAGCTTTTCGTTTTGGATCTGTTTTAGTTGTTTTAATCCTACAATTGATTGCTTCTGTTGTCCTCATTTGTAAGTCGCTTTGGATAAAAGTGTCTGCTAAATGACTAAATTAAATCCACATTCATAAAAATTTACTGAGAGAAGCCCATTGGACGAAAACATCCTCAGTGAATAACAACATATATGTAACATACAAGTCATGAAGACTACTTTTATGACACTTTCATCATGCTTTTGTGTCCCTCTTAAAAAGTGACAGGTTTCTTAGACACAACTTTCAGCCGCCTACAAACTTATTCTGAGCGACTGCAGCTATATATAACCACACTAACAACAAAGGACCACTTCAGACATTGATGATGGAGCAGACAGAGGTCTAATTTCCTCAAATGAGCTGTTGCGCTATTCTAGAAGACTTTGGCTCCACTGACAGATTTTAAATATAGATAACAGTGCCTGAAAATATTGGTTGGCCAAAAGTCGTTCAAATCAAAATTATTCTGAAAAAATAAACTTTCCAAACAAGCAATGCAAAACAAAAGCATTTATTAAGACGTTTTGTTTAGACTTCAGAACGAAACACATATAGGTGCAAGGCAGGGAAACTCACAGGAAAGTTGTAGGCACAGTTCCTGCGCACTAGGGCATATTTGTTCTCCAGCTCCAATGGGTAGGGTTGGCTCTCGCAATGCCCATTTTCATGCTGCAAACCCAGACAGCACAGCTTCTTATAAAACTCCAGAAACCAGAGGTGCTGCTCGTCAGTAAAAGACTCTGTTCAAATAACAGATACAAAAATCCATGTCATGACTCATGGTCTGTAATCCTAAAACATTTCAGAAAGAGGTAAAAAGGAAGCGGTCAGTCACCTGAGAGCCCGTGACAAAGCTTTCCATACTGGAAGGACAAGGAGGCCAGCACTGCCTCATCCCCTTTGAAGCATTTTTCACAGAATGCCTTCACCAAGGGAAATATGACACAAGTCCTGTCATCTATCACAAATGGTGACAGAAAAGAGGGGAGGGTGAGAGGATGACAGAGAAGAGTGTGAGACAAGTTTCAACATCTTTTCACAAAGGAGCCACATGCCAGTCTCTGAATCTGATGTCCCAGCATGCAAAATAAAACACTTAAGATATGGAAATAAAAAGAAGCAGTGTCTGATGATATGAGCAGGTATGCAGCATGTGTTTCAAACAGTACTGTTTCTATGTAATTTAACTGCATTTCAGATTGTCTGACATCCACAGCAGAATAGCTGATATTAACATTGGTAATATCCCTTAAAGCAAGACATTACATAGCTCCATACCTCCATAGCCACATAGCCACCATACCTCCCCAGTTAACTAATCACAGTATACAAAGTTTTCTGAAATTTAATGTTTAAATATGCAAATTTATTTCATATTTATATTAAACTGAAATATATATTAATTTGCATACAATTCCAGAACAGAAATATGAACATTGGATTAAGCCAGGTTTAAAATTCATGTTTCATTTGGTCATTCTGAAGATTTTTAATGTCTTTTTTTATCACTCCATTAATCAGAAAATACTGTCAACAGCCAGAAAAACTGAAAAAAAAAAATGTTTAAATATGTATTGTAATTAAAATCTACTGACACAAATAGATGTGTCAGTAGATAACTTAATAATAAAAACTTAAATGTGTATTTTGGATGTTTTCTTTCCATTAGCCTTAAAGAAGAAAAGCAAAATAGCCTAAAATTTCTAAATAAACCAGTGCATTAAAAAACAAACTATATTACTTGTAGAATTACATTAATAATTTGCTTCATTTTTGTTAAAGATACTCAAACAAAGAATACCAACTACATATTTATCCACATATGAAGAGTATTTTTATTACATTAATAATTAATGGTTGTCATTTCTGTTTTAATAAAACAACTAACATGAGAATCAAATTCATTCAGTAAACACTGTGAGAGGCTTACCACTGTCAAACATTTCTAAGAGGTTGATGATGGTGTCAAAAGCAGCCAGTCTCACAGTACTGGCTTCATCTTGGGCCAGCTCAACCAGTTCAGGGAGCACTTCAACCTTAGTGTGGTCCAGCCTGGGAAAGAGCAAAGCAAATATAGAAAAACGTGTCTTATGATCCACATGATAAAGTACACATAAATGTTTAGTGGAGATGTTATTCCAAACAGAATATCCCAAAGTGCTTAAGTTTAAGCATCAGTCTGTCACATTGTGAAAAACGTGCATCCCTTGGTTTGAATATGTGGGAGAAAATGTCTCACATTCAAAACAAGTGGCAAAACAAATACCCATAAACTTAAACATGTATATAAAAACAAACACTATACGTGTTTAAAATTTAAATTATTATTATTATTATTTAGTCATTTAGCAGACGCTTTTATCCAAAGCGACTTACAAATGAGGACAACAGAAGTAATCAATTGTAGCATTAAAACAACTAAAAACTTTATAAATACTACCTATACACATTTTAAAAATAAAGAAATTAAATAAAAATGAAAAATGCATACAACAAAATTTCAAAACTTAACATTTAAATGAAAATAAATAAATAAATAAAGCTAAAAACAATTCAAAATATTACAGAACAAAAGGTATAAGAGTATAATGATTCTAACATAACACTAAGCTAAACACCAAAAAAACAACAACTACTATATGTATATGTACAACCACACACACTTGCATACATACATACATAAATACATATACATACACATTTATAAATTCAATATATATATATATATATATATATATATATATATATATATATATATATATCATTTCATTTCCATTTAGTTTGTTAAAGTATTAAAATAACTCAAATTAAATAAAACATATAAATGATACAATGTACTCTGTTTTTCTATCTAATGTTTTTGAGGCAATGTCAGTACTCTTCCATATAGGATTAAGTCATTTAGATTTGGAAGCATTAGATATTTAAATAACAAAATGTTCTTTTTAATGAAAGCTCCGCTTCATATCTCTTTACCCAATTCCCCTGGTGATGTTCTCCAGCTGGCGGCACATGCAGGCGCGCACCTCGTACTCTACGTCCTGGCATAACGACCTGATCAGTGGCAAAAGGTCTTTCTTCACTCTGCAGAGAGAAGCCATGGTAGACATTTTAAGTTAGCAAATAACCAACACAAAGTGTATTTTAAAACTTTTTATCTTAAATGTGATTACTTTAAACAGAAAATTATTCTATATTAGGAATATCATATAATGCGTTGCTGTCCTCTTAATTGATTGGTCAAGTGGCGTTTCCACTGTAGAACTCACATTGATGACTCAAACTTGCTAACAACTTTTCCTAAGATGCGACAGCTGGCCAGACGTGCTGGGACAGACTGGGAGAGCTGATGTTTCGATAATAGAGGACTCAGAATCTGTGCAAACAATCAATCAAAGCAAACTGAATTTTAATTCACACTAATAGCTGATTTCTATGTTATATCCCATGGGTTTAGAAATGACAGACAGGAGAAATACTGCAGCTGTCATTACCTCTTGCCTGATAGTTTCCTTTGGTAAAGCATCAATTGCTGACAACAACGTCTCCAACCAAGCATTGCTGACCACTATTAAAAATAAACATATAGTAGCTGATTGTGTCCTTGACATGCAGAAATATGCATATTTCACTACAGTTCAAAAGCTTGGGCTCTGTAAAATTAAAAGCCATTTTAAGCAATGTTTTTGAAAGAAACTGATCCAAGGTTGCATTTATTTGATCAACAGTAACTGTAGTATTGTGAAATATTATTACAATTTACAATAACCCTTTTAAATTTGAAAATATTTTAAAATAACATTTTTCCTGTGAAGGCAAAGCTGAATTTTCAGCAGCCATAAATCTAGTCTTCAGTGTCACATGATTCTTCAGAAATGATTTTGATTTTCTAATTTGGTGCTCAAGAAACATTTCTTATTAATACAAAAACAGTTGTGTTGCTTTTTGTGAAAACCATGACATATTTTTAAAGATTCTTTGATAAACAGAGATAAAATAACATTTATTTAAAATAGAATTCTTACAAAACATTATGTCTTTACTGTCACATTTAATCAATTTAATGCATCCTTGCTGAATAAAGCCCCCCCAAAAAGGACCATACTGACCCCATATTTTTGAACAGTAGTGTTTGTTAAATTGCATTTCACTCACAAGACTGCAAATAATAAGGACTCATCAAATGTATTGTATATACTTTCTACAGGTGCTCTACAAGCTTTCTCAAAAAATGGTAACCTGTGTCCCTGTGGTCGAGATTTAGGAGAACAATCTGCAAGATTGAGTGGGTGTGTGTCTGGATGAGGACAATGTCATCTTGGAGAATGGTCAGGAAAGATCCTGCTGCGGCGAGCTGCATATCCGCTCCAGCTACATGGAGCACTTCCTGTTGGGGTAGAAGAAGGAGCTCTGTATGATCATTCACAAACAGCACGTACTGTACCAAGAAGTCATGGAAGGAACTTAACAACAAAAAGCAATAAATGAAATACTGTTTTGCCTACCCTGACTTTTGGCACCACCCTGCGAAAGGTCTCCGCTGGGTTCTGACGCACCAGGATTGGCAGGTTGATGATCACGCTGCCCCGTTGGATATCCTCACCAGAACTGAACAATATAGAAATATGGCTGGTGATATAAATAACATGGTTGTAGTTCTGCTGTATTTCAGACGTTTTCGGAAGTCTGACATTTATCTTATTTTATATACTACATTCATGTACCACATTTATTTCAAATATGCAGTCTCCTGAAGACATACACTTGTTCATTTCTGAGATTCCACAGTCTTGATGCTCAATTGTTTGTGTTCATAGTTGTCACGTGACATCCCACTCTTACAGGAATGCTCACCTGAAGGGCAAAACAAGGTTTTCCTCTACTGACCGCCAGTTATTTTTACGAGGTTTGTGGGAAGTAGTAATATAGTAAGACAGGGATATTTAAAGGGCCAATTCAGTATACACCTTATTGATGATGCATACTGTGTACAAGCAAGCACTGTATGCATCAGAATATAAAGGCAATGTGCAAAGTTTCACATGAAATGTTTTCCCCTAGCAAAGCATTATAAAGAAAACAACCATTTAGCGTACTGCGTTCATATTCCGGGCTCATCTGCTTGCCTGTATTAAGTACACATAGTCAATAAGGTGTATACTGAATTTGGCCTTTATATCACTGTTGTTATACTGTTTTTTAATTTAAATATTGCGGTGGGTGTTTTATATTTATTACAAATGGCCAAAACTTGCATTTTGTTCACATATCTTTGTTTTATCCTTTTGAGAGATGATCTAAATATTTGTGGATAGGAAACAGATGGAAAATTGACAGGCTTGTGCTGCAGTTCTATGGGTGTTTTGCCCGCCAGGTCTTCGAGCCAGTCCCGTGACTGAAAACTGTGCATTGACAGAAGTCTTGTACTGACAGCCCTGTTTTAGCTTCTTTTATTTTTACTTTTCTAGTATCCTTAAAAAAGGGCTACATTCACAAAAATTATCTTAAGAAAAAAGTTAAGCATAAATTCTTAATATATATTCTGATAAGAAATTTAGTAAGAATGTTTCTGTGCAATTTTTGAAAAATTCCAATAGATTTTCTTCAGAATATATTTTTTCTTAGAAAGAATATTGAATGCTGCTGAAAATAATATTCTAATTATATAATTGAAAAATGAAGTCCCTATTTGACTCTTGTGGAGCTGTTACTGAAATTCTAATTCAGCAAATAGTCAAGTCATGAATAATAATTTTTTTTTTGTTGCATTTTTCAAATATGCAAATGTCCTTGTCCACATAACGTTTTTGTTTTCAAAGATAGCAACCCTATAAGATATCTTCCCCATTAGAACAATAGGTAACTATGGTAACCGAGAACAGTTTTTATTCACAAATGGGCAGAGACTCCTTGCTGACTGTATGAATAAGAAAATTAGAGACCATTGATTTACTTTTAGAGAACATTTGATTTATAGAAAAATTTTGACAAATTTTGAGAACATTTGATTTATAGGACAATGAACCAATCCTCATGTTCAGATGCAGGGTCAAGACTCACCTCTTTCAACAATACTTGGAATAATTAACAAAACAACTTGTGTTGGCTTGTTTTACTGTTTGTATATTATGTTAGGTTTCTTTGTAATATTTCACACTTGTTTGCATTTTGTCAGGAAGCACTTCTTTCCTATTCTACCAGGTGATGCTCTTAGTTGCATGCTTGACATCTGTTGATCACAATGGTCTCTTATGTGAAGCCAAAGCACTTTTTTTTTTTATTTGCTCTCAGTATCAGAGTGTCTGCTAAATGCTTTACATGTAAATGGTTTAAATGCCAGTGAACTACTGTTGTGCACAGCATTGATGCTGCACTTGTCACGAGTCTGTTCTGTTTTTGCCTTGTTTTCCATTGACCCAGTTTCCCCGATTAGTTAATTAGCTCCTCACCTGTTTCTGTTCTCCCTTAATGATGACCTGCCTTTATAAGCCTGAGTTCTCCCTGGTTCCTATGTCCGTTATTGTTTATGTTACTCCTGACGTATTGCTACAAGTAAAGTCTTTGTTTGATATACCTGCCTGCCTTGTCCTGATTCACCTCCCAAGGGGCGTACCGTAACAGAATAACGGACCACAACAGTTTAGTTAGCGGCGTTTTTTCTTTTGTTTATTTTTTGGTTTTCCCCCTCTCCTGACATGGATCCTGCCATGCTACTCCTGTGCCTGGAGCAGAAGGACCGTTCGCTGGTGAAACACACCAAGGACTTCATCAACCTGGCGTGCCTTACACACTTCGAAGACCGCTCACTCTGTGTTTTCTACATCGCCAACCTGAGCGAGCAGTGTAAGGCACGCCTGCCAGCGAACGGTCCCAAGGAGAATTTCGCCGCTTGCGTGGAGTGGGTGCTGGAAAATAATAATCTGTTTATCTTCGATGACCCTGCTGAGAACAGCTCCAGCCCCACTCCCGATCCAGAGCCCAGCCAGCCCTCACCATCTCGCTGCACGGAGGTTTCGCCAGAGCCCACCGCAGTCGCAGAGCCCGAGCCGGCCGCGCGGATAGAGCCGTCACCACGGACAGTGACAGAGCCACTCATCGCCCCGGAGACCGAACTCGACGCGACTGACCAGGTGTGTGAGCCGGCAACATCGTGCGTCGTGGGAGTCTTAGTGGAGATCGAGGGAATGGACAAATCCCCAGCCCACACATCTACCACTGAGGGTGAGCTACCGCTGGCTTCTGGAAGGTATTTTGAGGAACTGTTGGGCATATTCGAAGAAGATCTGATTGACTGGTTTGGGGAGGCATTACCCAACCCTGTATCTCATGTGTCTCCGCTGGTTCCGTCCAGCCCTGAATCTCCTGTGCCTCCGCTGGTTCCGTCCAGCCTGGAATCTCCTGTGTCTCCGCTGGTCCCGTCCAGCTCGAATCCTCCCGTGTTCCCTCCCAACCTCACTCTCCCGCCTCCTCGATACCAGTCAGCCAGCCCATCAGTCCCTCCTCAACCACATCAGGAAGACCCCTCAGCTCACCCTCAGCACGCCATGCCCGGTGGATCGGTTGAGCTTCGGGTCTCCCTGCAATCTGCCACCTCGGGGTTGGAGGATCCCCAGTCTTCGCCTCCAGCCTGCGAGACCCGGACTCCACCTCGGCCCTCCGATCCATCGGCTCCACCTTGGCTCGTGGCTCCCTCATCTCCACCGTGGCCCCTCACTCCACCAGCTCCGCCGGGCTCCCTCGTCCCTCCGGCTCCGCCTTGGTCAGTCGTCCCCCTGCCTACTCCACAGAATTCCACTCCTCCAGCTCCGCTTCGTCCCTCCATTCCTCTGGCTCCGTCGGGTTCCTCCCTCCCTCCGGCTCCACCGTTGTCCTCTGTCACTCCGGCTCCACCGCGTCACTCGGGATCCCCGCCTCCGCCTCTCTCGCCTGAGCCGCCGGCTCCGCCGTGGCCCTCCGGCCCATTTGTGTCACCCTGGCTCTGCGGCTGCTCTGCTCCATCCTGGGCTCCTTCTCCACCGGCGTCATCTCCGGCAGTCGGCCCCATGGTGTCGGTGGTCCCATCCCCACCATGGCTCCTCCCGCCATCGACTCCGCCTTGGGCCGCCATCATGGCTGGCCTCTGGACTGCCATCTGGCTTCCCCTGCTCCGGGCTCCTCCTTGGCTCCTCCCACCCTCCACTCCCCCTTGGACTCATTTTTTGGACTGTTTTTGTTTTTTCCTGCTCCCTATTGCCCGGATCCCTCCTACTCCATGCCTGCCTCCTGAACCCCCACCCCCCCTCCTCTGTTGGTCTGCATTTTTCGGTGCGAGGACGCACCGTTCCGGGAGGGGGCGAACTGTCACGAGTCTGTTCTGTTTTTGCCTTGTTTTCCATTGACCCAGTTTCCCCGATTAGTTAATTAGCTCCTCACCTGTTTCTGTTCTCCCTTAATGATGACCTGCCTTTATAAGCCTGAGTTCTCCCTGGTTCCTATGTCCGTTATTGTTTATGTTACTCCTGACGTATTGCTACAAGTAAAGTCTTTGTTTGATATACCTGCCTGCCTTGTCCTGATTCACCTCCCGAGGGGCGTACCATAACAGCACTGAACTTTGTTTTTTTTACTGTAGATGCATTATCTTGTCTCTTGGAGACCGATGGTTTCCTCAAACTCACCTCAACATCTAGATGAACACCTCTATGTCTACATTCACAAACAACCAGCCACTACAAAGAGCTTCTCTGAAAGTTCTTTAACAGAGTTGACAAAAATCTTCTTAAAAATGCCAAGTCATTTTTGCCCACTTAAAGTTTTAAACATAAAAATGAATAGTATAATTGACAAAAAAATGATGTACAGTCACAAGAGCTGAATACTCAAGCCATCTCAATAGCCTTAAAAAAAAAAAATCAAACTAGCTATTTTATTCTGATTCTGATCACTCTCATAGTGGCCACTGACTTGAGATCACATGACCAGCAGATTTGAAAAATTAAAATTGCACTAATAAAGAAAACTTGGTTGCACTTTATTTTACAGTCCTGCTACTCATGTACATGTACTTATTATAGCAATTACTAGGTAATAACTAGGTACTAACCCTGAACATACCCCAAACCTAACCCTACCCCATGTAGTTACCTTATATTACCAGTACTTTCTTAGATAGGTATACTATAAGTACAATGTAAGTTCACGTACTGTAAAATAAAGTGCTACCGAAAACTTTTACGCCAACACATGTCAGTATGAAGTGCGAGAACATTTGGCTGACTATAGGAAAAAAAGACAGCACAACACAATCATGATCTTTAATTACTTTAATTTTCTTTTTAAACATTTTAGCCATTTTATTTTGGATGAAATCTGCAAGGAGCCATAAATGTGAAGGAAACGCCTACATGCTCAGATTATTTATAGAACCATTATGCTGTACTTGTTTTTACCATTGAAGCAGAACCCTCTAAAGCGGTGGTCGGCAACAGGCGTCCCACGGGCCAAAAGTGGCCCGCCAGCAATAATATCTGGCCCGCGCCCGTAGCCAGATTATTTAGATAGCGGTTGGTTCTGAAATAGATCTTTCATGACCGCAACAGTTACTCACAATCAGAGTATGGGAGCGGAGCAAAGCGCGAGTGGAGCGGTGTGATTTTGAATGGAGCGAGAAGTGGATTTTTTAAAAGTCGGAGCGTCTTGGTTTTCACTCGCTCCAAGAGCGCTCCACCATCACGAGTACAATTCATGCCAACGGCCCGTAATATAACTGCATATTTAGCAAGAATTCACATGTTAAACATATTTAGCTAGCTAGATAGAAAAGGATCACTCAAATCAGAAAGAATGTGATGTGATCAGAAAGGCTATGATGACTGCAGTGGACATGAGCAGGAAGTTATATTTCTCAAGGAATTTATTTGTTCCTTCTGAATATTTTCAGCTGACAGCTGACTTTTTTTCTCCAAATTGCGTGATTTAAACTTGCACTTGCGAGTTAAAAAGTTATAATTCTGAGATACAAACTCGCAATTCTGAGACCATATCAGTCTTTTTCCCCCCTCAAAACTGTACTTTAACTCGCAATTCTGAGAACATATCAGTCTTTCCCCCCCCCTCAAAACTGTACTTTAACTCGCAATTCTGAGACCATATCAGTCTTTTTCCCCCCTCAAAACTGTACTTTAACTCGCAATTCTGACTTTATAACTTACAATTGTGAGTTTATATCTCACAATTCTGTGGGGGGAAAATAGTCAGAATTGTGAGATAAAAAGTCGCAAAAACCTTTTTTTATTTTTTATTCAGTGGCGGAAACGGGCTTCCACTGAACTGTGATATTTTAAACATAGTGAAATACTTTAGATGCGGAGCGGTGTTTCTGATATCAGTGAGCACGGAGTGGAGCGGGAGCGGAGTGATTATAAAATGCTCGGAGCGCGGAGGGGAAATTGTTGACGCTCCACTCCGCTCACATACTCTGATCGGACACCGCCACACAAATGTGGCTTTTTGTTGTCGCAGGATTTTAAAACAGAGTAACAGCTCACTATCTGTTACTAAATACACTATACAGTCAGTCACAGGCAATTCTGGTTGCATTTTTCATTAATTAATATCTTAAATTATCGTTTGACTATGTTCTGGTCCGCCATCTAGTGGTGAAATGTTTTTTTGGCCTGATGCCAAACATACTTGCTGACCCCTGCTCTAAAGCTTAGTGCAGCTGAACTTGCTAGATGTTCTCTCTGAACACTCTCATGTCTATCAGTCTCTAATGTGTGCTGTTGTTCTAAATAATGAACCATAAACCAGTATTCATTACTTTTTCAGGGATAGGTTGTCCTCCTGTGTCCTTTGTTGGCAGACGGTTATTTAATAACCAAGAAACAGCCTGACCTACTACCAAGTTTGTCTAAGAAGAGAGTAATGCGGTCATGCTTTGTGCACTTTTTGAATATGGTCAATAATGTGCTGCACCTCAGCAAAGCCTGTGTTTATACACTAAATGACAGAGGTACCATGCAGAGAGAAAAGCAGCTGGCATGTATTCGAAGACGAAAGACATAATCAGCTAACGACCAGGTGCTGAATGGTTTGGAAACACAATCCCACTGCCGTGAGCTTCGAGCCTCTGTTTGCTTCGGCCAGGTCCTAGCTGGAAAGTGGTCAGAAAGTAAAAAGAGCTACGCTCGCATTTGTAATTAGATTTCCCTGGTGAGTGAACAATGGCCTCAGCCTAGAAGAACATTTTATTGCATTTAGAAGTTGCTTTTTCATAGCTCAAGAGACCTCATGGAGATTTCAGATATGTTTCTTGTAAAATGAAGAGAAATAAAAAAGAAAAAAGAAACAAATTAGATAATTGGTAACATACTAAATGGAGCTATAAAATTAAATGAACAGAACAAAAATATAAAAATCAAAAAAATTCATTAAGTTCTTAATGAAATCTCTGACTGCTGATTGCAGACTTTGGCAAATCTGATTCTCTAGAGGAAACTAATGTGAGATTACATCGGTCTATTTCTCTGAAATAATCTGAAAACCAAAATGGAATACAAAAGTCTCCATTTTCTGTCCATTTATCTCATTGCTGTCCAGGAAAAACATAATCTTCTTTCCTATGGAAGGTTATATGACAAAATATGTTTAGAAATGCTCATTTTGGAAACAATTTACCTTGTGTTTGGAATCTTTGAAAAGGGACCAGTAAAGCAATTCACATCAAACCCTGGCTGAGCTCAAGTGTGTCTCGAGTTTCAACACAAAGTTAGGAAAGAGAGAGAATCAGAGAAGGCAACATGCAGTGGCAAAAAGTGACACACTGTTTGAATTCTCCCCCTCCAAAAGAAATGAGTCGGCAGTTGATTGTTGAGCCAGCAGGACTGTAATGAAACCTAAACAAAGCCCACTTAGTAATTAGTTTACATTTGGCAGCCTCTCTAATCCTTCCAACCCCAACAGGGCCAATGATGATGCTGGGAAGAAAGTGAAGAGCACAGACTGTTTGCAGTCTGTCTGTGAACAATTATTTCATTCCCTACAAATGACACTTTCTTCTATTGTGCACATCCTTCATTCCATAATGCTCTTAAAGAAATATCAATGTTTTGAAGATTGACAAATTCATGTAAATGGTGAAAAGTGAAGTGTTGCTTGCCAAAAATCATCCAAATAATGTATGGCTTTGTTTTCATGAACATCAATATAGATCATGTAGTTACAAACATCTACCAGCAGGGGTACTGGGGCCATGCTAACGGGGTGTGCGATATATATATATCGTCTGCGATAATTATTGTAATTGTTGTTTTAACAATGTGCAATTTGACATAATCGAGTATTTTGCAAAAACCAAACAACACGGCGTGCACGCATACATTACTGATGAAGTCTAGACAAGAGTGCGTGCGCATTTAGAGTGTGTTCTTTCACTGCATGATTCAGTCTATCATTGAGAAAGATAACAAAATTCAAGATATTGGGGCAGAAAATGTATATATTTATATCATTTCATATTGCTAAAAATCACACGATAAGTGCCATTTTTTCTTCAAAAATCAGCATGATGACAAATGTGATATTGATTTTATACAACAGATTTTATATAATAATAATAATAATAATTCGCTACATTTATATAGCGCTTTTCTAGGCACTCAAAGCGCTTTACATAGTAAGGGGGGTATCTCCTCGTCCACCACCAGTGTGCAGCATCCACCTGGATGATGCGACAGCAGCCATAGTGCACCAGAACGCCCACCACACACCAGCTTATTGGTGGAGAGGAGACAGTGATGAAGCCAATCAGTAGATATGGGGATGGTTAGGAGGCCATGATGGTCAGAGGCCAATGGGCAAATTTGGCCAGGATGCCGGGGTTACACCCCTACAGTTCAATAAACAATTAAATAACAATAATAACAATAACAATAACAGTTCAATAAACAATAAGTTAATATTAAGAGACTTACGTTTTAGACACCATATTGCCTGTTTTTGTTGTATTTCGCCAACAAAAAATAATTCCAAACAGCTACAGCACTGTTTTGCCTCTCTGAGGAACATTACTGTGTTTTTTTCCTGAATGAATCAACCTTTAAATGATTCGGTTCAGTCGCAATGACTCATTTGTTAACAGTGACGTGCTGCCACCTGCTGGCGATTTAATTTCACATTTAAAGTATCTTTTTTCATTTTTGATCAATGTTTAAAATAATAAAACATTATGTACTTGTAACTTCAGGTTAAAGCACTCCATGTCCTTCTCATTAAACAGTGTGTAAATACATCTAAATACCACTTCAGAAGCAACTTCTGTAAAGATTATTTTGTTGATACTGGTTTGATTTGTCTGGTAACAGCCTAAATGTCTTATTATTCTAATTAACTGATTAAATGTAACAATTTGACTCAAAATATGCACACTTTAAGGGAAAAAAATGATTTATTAACGGTAAAAATGCCCATAAAAGTTAAAAATCAAGTGATGTGAACTGACCACACAGAATATGAAGAATATCAAAAACTGTAGCTGTCCACAGTAGTCAGATATCAGCACAATAACACACTCTGCAAATTATCGTCTAATTATCGTTATTGAAAAAATCCCCCAAAATATCGAGATATAATTTTTTTTCAATATCGCACACCCCTAAGTGTACAATACACTAACAGAGTCATTCCAACAAACAAGTCCTGATACAAACAACAAAAAGCATATCTTACAGTAAACCCCTGCAGCCTCATCAGTATGACTCTCAGCAAGAGCAGTGACGCATTCAGTACTGTTCCTGACATCAGCACACCAGAATGGAAAAATCTCTCACTCAGCCTCATCTAAACTCGCAGTACCTAAAAGCTGGTAGCAGCAACTTCTCTGGCCAAGTCTTACTTTATCAGAGGCAGTGAGTGTTTACCTGCTACTCAAACTGTAACTGAAACACACAATTCCAGAATTGTATAATCTCTTATTTATGTAGTATAGTGTAGCATATTTGCAAAGTAAGCCCAATGACACATGCAAGCTTCAACTACATAGAATATCAGGGGAATCACTGATAAAGGGACCAAAATACTATTTTTGCAATGCATGCAAATAATTTGAAATGTAAAAAGCATTGTGTACGATAATAACAAAATTATGCCATTAGGCTATCATGTAAACCTGAGAATTGAGTATTCTGAAAGGTTACTTGATATCAATGTGGATTATTCAAGCTTTATAATTAAGAATAATTACAAAGTTGTCACAGACAACAAACAAACTTGATAATGTTGATACACTTAAATATGATATTGTTTTATACAATACAAAATGAATGTGCAAAATGCTAAAAATGTCTCACTAAGATAGCACCAGATTTGCGTAACCATGAGGTGTCTGCACATCAGAAACACCTCCTCTTTTAACCATTCATCCATTTCTTAACAAGCACTATCTTTCCTGTCATCTTCCAGATGCTCTGGCAGCCTGCTTTTACATGCCAAATGACAGCGAACAGGGGCAATTAAATTGTTCTCAGAACTAGTTTGCCACCCGAGGGAGTCAGGCTGTAGACCGACTCTGGCACTTAATTAGCACAAGCAAGGTTTTATAGGTTAAATACGGACAAAATCAGACCTTCAAAAAAGGGAAGTGTCTGTGTTTTGGGTCAAAAAGCATAATAAGAAATAGTTTGGATATTTGGTACAAGCATTTTCATCTCTGTATGGCATGGAAGCATACAGCATGTAATCAGATAACAGGTCAACTGCTGCTATGTTATTCAAGTAGCAAGAAACCAATGTCTATCTATATATCATGGACTGGGGAACAAGAACTGAATAGAGAAAGCTGGACCATAGAAACTGACTCCATAAATGTCAAAAACAATGGTGCTCCAACTAGACTGATGATGTGAAAATATGTCTATATACTAACTGAGAATTCACACAGCGAAAAAAGTGAACGGCAAGGTTGTGGTTTGATTCTGAGGGAATGCAAGGACTGATAGAAATGCGGTTGCTTTGGATAAAAATGTCTGCCAAACGGATAAATGAGAATCTATACACTCAAAAAGATTTAGGCCTAAATTTAGGATTTCTGTATTTTAAATTGCAAATAAACTTTCCATCCACAGTTTTAGCATCTATAAACTTATACTATAAATGTGATTTTTTTCAGTTATATACAGTATAAGTTAATACATTTATCATCAATAAATCCAATTTCTCATATATTCTAATTATATGAATATCGCTTGTTCCACAACTAGTCATATTTTACAACTGAATAAATGCAATTGTTCTAAAAAAAATGTTGATATGTTGAAACAGATGTGTTGATTCTAAGCAATTTCAATATATGCATTTAGATAAATTCAAATAGATGCAAAACAATAATTAATAATAAACTATGCCATGATATTTTTGGAGTGCCGAAATTTCATATACAGTATATATGACTGACAAATATGAATCACATTAGGTTTTCTTGTTTGAACGGCGTAATCTAAATGAATGAAAATCATATGCAATTCAAAAACATAAATATTACATTCAGACCTATATTAGACCTCTAAACATGATATATAAACCACTTTTAATATAAGATTTTCCTGAAGTACCCTTTTGTATTGGTTTATGTTCTCTTAATGCTGATTAACAGGTATAAGAACAATACAAACTATACTGTATAAATAAAATCTAGTCATTAAAAGGGTCCCCTTTATTATAACTTTTGTTCATTGTTCAGCTTGGAATGTTCTTAAACTTATCTAAAACTCGACTAAAACAAAATTTAACCAATAATATACTGATGTTCATTTTCTAACTATAAATTCATGATAATGTAAGATTAGACAAACCCTAGATGTGCAGATTCTAGGTAAATCTGATCAAATTTGAACTCCGTCTTCTTAGTAATCAGCACCATATCTATTCAACTTTAATGATCAGATAACACTATATCACTGCTAAACCTGCATCTGAGCGACAGTAACATTGAAACCTTAGAGTGGTGACTCCCTGAAGTCCTTCGAGATAAGTACGCAGTCAGCTAGCTCTACGTAGATATCAGTGAGAGACCATTCAAGAGATCCATTATTCATAAGACTAGTACAGCAGCGATGACACCGCCTGCCCTGACCCACTGAGCTGGATGTTCTGTGCCAGTCAGCAAGCATTGAGAAGTTGTTGTGCGGTCAGCTTACCTCGGATACACATTTGGCTAAACAGTTGCAGCCAACAATGCTGGCGGGGGTAAAAAGTTTCAAGTGTCAAGTGGAAAGAAAACGTAATGAGCACAATTGATTTCGACAATCTGGGACCCATAGACTTGACTAATGATGCAAAGCATGGCATAGTTTTAACTAGAAACAAAACTGTCAACCCTAGAGGCCTCAGCCTCCTACCTGAAAATGAGATGATGTGGCTTAAGAGGTTTATGCTCGAATCTTGTTCAAGTGATATCTTTTTTTAAAGAGAAAAAATAATGGCATCTGTTTGTCAGTAAATGTATAGTGGTAATATTAATGGTGACATTTGG
This sequence comes from Barbus barbus, assembly GCF_936440315.1. Lineage (NCBI taxonomy): Eukaryota > Metazoa > Chordata > Actinopteri > Cypriniformes > Cyprinidae > Barbus > Barbus barbus. Next base: position 18,177,284 of record NC_136742.1, on the reverse strand, counting down.
TTGCATTATATTTTTGAAGTCTGTGCAAAAGAGACGATTTAACTGCGAGAATCTACCCATCCAATCAACAACCAAGTCCCTCCCAGGCATATTTTTTGATAATCTTTTAACTCTGATGTATGTCACAATATGGAAGAAATGATCTGACACTTCTACCATCACATCACAGCTTTAAAGAATTCAGAATTATTCTTTTTTCAAGCTGATGAACGATAAAAACATTCACAACCAATCAGAACCAATGCACTTGACTTTAAAGAACTCAAGCATTTAAGAAGACATGCAGCTCGCGCTTATAATAAAAAGATGGTTGTCGTTCACTGGTATGGATGTATCTTTATAGTTTTTATTCCTGGTGTGAACCGGCTTTTAATCCAGAAAACTTGGACCTAACCATTTCAAAACTAACAAACCAAGCCCTAAAAAAAATTACAGAATAGATCAGTCACGGTGGCACTACCACAAATGGGTCATATTTTACCTGAGAAGGTAGACTGCTCGCTCTATGTCATTCAGATCTTCATCCACAGTGAGCTTGTCAATCTCTTCTGCAGTCTGCAAATGGTGGAAACAAGACAAACAGCTATGAAACCTGGCCTTGCTATCAGCACTTTACAAAAAACACAGAGCTCTAATAAAGAAGGAAGCAAAAGTCATTAGCATAATATGTTGAGCGTCTCCATAGCAAAGACGAAAATCTGCAAAAGTAGTGCATCTTAAATAAAGAATGGCCAGTAATTGGGCAAGATTCCATTACAGATGACTCAGCCAAATATGTGAGGAGGCTGCAAGGAGGCAGGATGCAAGGAAAGAGGGACTGCGTGGGAAGAGATAGTGTGGGGGACGGGAGCCATGTGTGGGTGCCTAGTCTATTACTTTAGGGCTCTCAGAGCCACGATGCTTTTCTTTGGAACCTCCCCATTAAAAAAAGATAAGGGACAGAAAACACCCGCCCCCTCTGTAAGCGTTGCATTATTCCCGCATACGTGATGCTGAGAGATCAGAGAGTATCCTTGTTCAACTTCACTGCTGCCAGGAACATGATTGCAGAGACGCCCAACACGACGTTCACACAACTCCATGCGAAAGCAACCGCTTTACGTGAAGGAATTCGCGGTAGTGATGGGAATAACGTTCTGGTTTGAAGTGGAAATCCTCTATTCCGCAGTGGTGAGGCGCGAAAACGAGGAGGCGAAGCGGTGATGCGGACAGCTGACAGAAACTGCGTCACTCAGCAGACTGAAGTGGGCAACCCCCGTCCTTCCCTAAGGATGCTAGTACAGTTACTACTTCAAATAAAGATAATAGAGTGTACGACGCGATAATGTAGAATAAACGGTCGTGGTGAGCGCAACGAAATAAGCGGAAGCGTCAAAACGCGTGAATGTTTTCCCTAAAGAAATCACATGAGCGTCCTCCACTCTTAAGATAGCCTTCAGCAAGCATTCAATCATTAAATGCCTCATTGTTACAGTTTTCGTCAAGCAGCTAATTAGAACTATACGAAGCAAATAATTAGCAGTCATTTATCGAGAGAAGAAAATATTAAACATACCTTCAGGCTCCTGCGTATGGGTCTCTCGATGAAAGTAAGATCCTGCAGGTCATCTATCTCTCCAAACAAACTGGACTGGCTCGGCGTCATTTTCCTGACAAACATCTGTCCTAAGTGTCTTAGTCAATGTGTCAGACGCGGGTGTCAAAGTCCTGTCATTATTGTGGCTCCTCGACAGTGAATGACTGATGTGATGTCTTTGATGAAGAGAGGACAGTCCTCCCACGACAAACGCGTCCCACTGTTTGCAAAGCTGGATCTATCACTAATTTATTTGCGTGGTGTTCAATTGTTTGTGCAGTTTCTACACGCGCTTTCAGCTGACGCGCGTGCGCTGACAGCACGTAGTAAGGGATTCCTGCGATTAAAGTGTTGCTTACTTTCCGAGAAAAAGATGGATTCGTTGCGCGTTTTCCCACTGGAGCAGCTCGAGATGTCGAGTGCTTGTGGCCAGCGCGTGCTGGTGATCAAAACTGAAATCCTTCCCCCGCTTATGATAAAAACCATCCAGATATGGCTGTTGTCATATGAAGAAAAGATCCCTGATATTCCTAAATGTAAGAGCGCAGCTGGCGTAAACTACATATGCAGGTTAACCTGGTCAAACATACCTGTTCGCCTGCCTCGGTTGGCGTTAGCTCGCTAATAAAACGACAACAAAGTGGCCTGTCGAAAAAACTCCTCTCGAGAAAGCTACGTCTTTTATATTGTGGAAGTGCTAGCAAGCAGGAATATTCAAACCACGCAAACGCACTGCACCAACTAAACTGGTTTCCATGGAGACAGCATGCCACAGCAGCTCAGAACGGCTGGAACGTCAGAGCGTTCGGTCGAAGTTCGTCATCGAAATGGACTCAGAACACAGAACATCTTCTGAATGGTTTTTTACTTACAGCATAAAATTCTAAATATGGCATACTATGGAATTATTTTGTGTCTTTATTATTCAATCAAAGATTCTGTGTTTGAGAGTAAAACTAATTATTTTGTAATTAAAAAATAAAAGATTGAAAAAAAGTCTTCTTAAAATAAAAATAAAGAAATTGATAACAAAATTATTTGCAGTGCGTGTAAATCTTGTAAATCCGCCAGTCTGACAGAAGAGCCAGCGAGGTTGTATCATGGCGAGCAACAGGTCGTTTACTGGGTAAGATAACTCATTTAACGTCTTTAACTCATTTAACTCAGTGACAAGCGAACTTAATTATTCTCTCTTCTCATGTTCTCCCATCTAAACATGTAACGTTAGCTAAGCCCGTCTGAACACAGACTGTAAAAAAAGTCTGAACATATTTGATTAGCCAACAGTATAGAGAGCGGACAGACTCAACGGGGATTCCGCGGAAGCATAGTGGGCGTGGTCGACCTGTGACTTCAATCGAGAGTGACATGTAAAGGCCTTTCATCCTTGGCGGGTAGAGACCGCCCACTGAGACACGGCTTCACTTGCAAGCAAAACTTTTCAACTCGCAAACAAAAGTTTTAGACCCGCAAAAAAAGATAGCAGAAAAGAGAGCAACATTTGTGGTTTCGCGATGAAAAGTGTTTGAAGTGTACAAAGGAAAATAAAGATTTTCAAAGATTTACACGCACTGCAAATAATTTTGTTATCGATTTCTTTATTTTATTTTAAGAAGACTTTTTTTTACAATCTTTTATTTTTTAATTACAAAATAATTAGTTTTACTGTCAAACACAGAATCTTTGATTGAATAATAAAGACACAAAAATAATTCCGGGTAAATATTCGGCTTGGAACAAACTGAAAGTGTGATGTTTTGCTCGTTGTGTTAACATGGAAACCAGTGCCTACCACAGTAATTCAGGATAATACATTTACACAACTATCAAGAATGATAAAAAGTTACTTAATACCACATTTAAACTACTGAAGGGATGTAGGATTAGTTGCATTTTAACTATAGTTACAAGTGTGGTAACTTGGCACTGTATTTTTAACCATACTAATATGAAATGCAAAATAATATCTTACTACTTTATTACTACTTTGTTCCTTTTTGGCAAATGTTTACCCTTTTTTTATCAACTGCAATTGTAGGCTACTGGAGTAACACTACAGTGGATTTCAAGTATGTTGTATTACTTGTACTGTACTGTACAGCACAACATCAGTACTATAGTTTTAATACCTGAACTTGAATTGCACAGAACTATAAAATGCAGTGCCCTACAATGCAGTTGCACTACAACAAATTATATGTGTACTGCATAGTTAAATTATATGGGAAGTCAAAGTGAACTGCAGTTGTACTGCAGTTAGACTCATAGCATAATAGCCTATGCTTGCCTGTTGCATGCGGTTGCATCAGAGCCGCTGAGAAACGTTGCGACAACGGAAGTTCAAAACGCTCAATCGTCACGTGATTCAAGTAGCCGTCAAATAGTTCCAGGAAGTTCATAGCGGGTAATTGGAATGCATTGAGTTGGAGACAGAACTGCGATTTTTGGTAATTAGTAGACAATAAAATGATTTATTTACATTATTTATAAAATAATGTATACGTAGCATATGTAGTTGTATCAGTGTTGTTTTTAAAAGATAAAATCCGCTAATATTTGAGGATTCATTTGGTCAGCTATCCTTACCTGCCTTGTTAACATATTTTAGGCTGAAGTTACCATTGTAAAAGTCCATGTTATTTAAACGACATCGTGGTCTTTTACCAAGGTAACTTCAGACTCTGAATATATATATATATATATATATATATATATATATATATATATATATGAATGTGTGTGTGTTCTTACAACTTGTATGTTGTAGTCAAGTGCAATCACATCTAAATGTTCATTTTCGTATTACTAATCTCATGGTAAATATTACGTTTATTCTTAGAAAATGCATTCCAAATAAGTGAAGATATTCTATTCTAAGTGAAAATGAATTTTAATGTTTTTGATTCTTGTGAAGCCCTCAGTTATTAATATAGGCTATACAAATATATTTGTAGTATATTCAAATTTAAAACAACTTAAAACACTTTTACACATTTAATCATATATTTTATGTATGTTGACTTTTGTTATGCTCTTATTTACAGCAATCTATTTATACATTTATAATAAACTATACATATAATTAAATAAATAAATAATTCACATTTATTTGTATAGCACTTTTTATTATACACATAGTTTCAAAGCAGCTTTACAGAAAATGAAATGTTTCTATATTACAAATAAGAGTTCTGTTAACAGGTATAACGGTGTCAAAGTAATGTTCCTATGGCAGAAATGTTCTCAAATTAGGCTATACAAATCATGCAGTTAAGTAATGCCATGTATTCAGAAACAACGAAACGTGTGTACAGAAACAATGAACAAATTAAAGCAATGGTTACATGATGTGATCATTACAATGCAAGGAAAATTTAGCAGGTGTATGTTTATTCAGAGTCAGCTTCATCTGAAGTCCTCTCAAGGGTTGTGTCATCTCTTCACAAGTGTTGGGTCATCTGAAGTCTTCATGAGAGGCTGGATATAGTCAGCAGGAGCAATCTATAGATTACACCAACAAAATGTGATGGAATCATACTTGGGAACTGGCACTTTTTCACAAAGAACAGGGAGAGACTTGCCAAACCCAGTGAAGAGACTCATTGTGAGGGTGATGTCTCATTACAGGCAGAGGCGTAACTGCACATTTGCCGAGGGGTATGCAAGATCAGTGTTGGCACCCCCTTGTATTCAAGTAGCCCCTAACACTAACTCCCACAGAAAACTTTCTGCAAGTCAGTGACCAAAAGCCCATTCACTAGCTTGTGCATGGAAGGATAGTCGTGTCACATAACATCCCCTTTAACTTCTGGCGGACCCCAGACAGTAGAACACATTTTTTTTTATTCATTTTGATTTTCAAACACATGTAATATTGCTCACTTTTTAGTTGTATATTATATATATTTATACTCTTATATATATTTAGGTAATTTAAATATATATAAGAATGAATTAATTTGCCTCAAAGTTATTCATATTTTTGCACATTTTTAAATAAAATGAGAACACTAAATAAAATTTACTTTAAAGAACATCTGCATTTTTACCTTTTTACTTAGCGATAATTCATGAAAAATTTGGCATGCTAAATTGAAGATTTCTGCCAAGATTTCACATGGTCGAAAAAAGAAATACATTAAAATTAATGCCATGACCACCTATGACCACTAGATGGCAGCAGATGATCATTTATTGTTTCCTTTACCATTTCCACTCTGGAATTGTTCTTTTCACTTGTTTTGCTAATCGATCTATATTTAGACATCACAAAATCACAATTATAACATTTTAAAATCTCCTTTTTTGTCAAAATTCAGCATTGTTTTGAATTAAAGTATGAAGTAGCAAGAGTTATCAACTCATCCGATCTACTTGAATCACACAGATGGCCTATTTTAAACTCAAAACGGCAATTTTCAGTGAAAGGTGGCTAGTTTGTATCCTTGTTTATAATCTTCTCAGTTTATCTCCAATGTAAATCAAATGGCCATTCACAAACATGTTATTATTTTATTTTTTTGAGCAATAGAGATACTCTATTTCCTATCCAGGAAAAGGCCAGCAACCAGTCTGCTGTAGCACAGAAATCTTCATTATTTCAGTATAGAAATGTATTTGACTACTGGACTATTTTAGTGCCTAACAAAGAACCGAATACAATTAATTTGTATGTAATTGTAACTGAGAGATTGTGAAGTTGTGAATTAGATCAGGTAATACTGAGTGAATATTACCATTTTTGTATTACCTCCAGGTGTTTTAATAAAAGGGCTCACATAGCTTTATTGGTCAGTCAGCTTAAAAGCTTGTTCTCCATCATTGCACAGGCCTATGGATGAGACATGCAAATAGTTCAAAGTTTAGTCAACCTTCACTGAATTTTATATAATCAATGAATTCTGAAAAAAAAACAGTCAATGTTTAACATTCTTAGTTGTCAAAATGAATTCATTGCAACAGTTGTCTCTTTTGAATCCCCATCTGCAATGTGAAAAAAGTCAACAGCACATAAATGCCAGAATGTAAAATTAGATATTTTATGTATTCAAATATCGTTTCAAATTTCAACAAATTCATGAAAAATTACAACTACACTGTGCTCACATTTAGCCTACTTGTGCATTAAATTTGATTACTTATGTAGCGGGTCCCGGCTAGGTCTCCGCTGGCAGATATATATGTGTAATCCTCTGATAGGAGTGCTGGAAATCTGGAAATATTGGAAATATTAGATAGAAATCAGCGACGCAGGACAACGTTTGCTCATTCTCCATTCATTCGGATTATCTTTATTTTTTTAACTTCATTTTAACTTTGAATCTGCAATCATGAATTATTTTCTGTTATTTTGTCTGCTTTACATTGAAGCACAGGTTATACCCACATTTGGATAACATGAAGCCATATATTCTTCCAAGGTCTGTTTTCACATAAATGTATCCTCACATATTTTCCAAACATCAACTTATCAAAATTTGTATAAAACCAAAAACAAACATTTTCCCTTTAAATCACATCTTTGTCCTCTCATCTAAAGAGTAATTTTTGTACTAACTGTACATTTTATAAGTGTTCACTTTATACAACAGAATAAATCTCATTTGCAGTTAAACTGTATTACATTCACACTATATGAACACAAACTTCAATAAACATATCTGTTTCATAACTTGGCGCCCACTCCTATGAACTGACACTGTATCATTGTCTAATATTAACGTGTGCCATTAACAAGGCTGCAGCCGTAACTGGTCTTACTCTATACATTCGAAATAACTTACTAACCTTTAAACATTGTACTACACACACACAGCAATAACTCACAAATGCCCCGGAGCCGCAAGGAACAAACAAAAGAAACAATTGATGCGGAGTCGGCCGCCATTTTCTTAGCTACGTACCATCAGACTTAACCGTTTACACATTTGACATACTTTTAGTTTACAGACCACACATCACCGGGGACTCATATTAGCTTATAAACATCTGTAGTCACCTAAAAGTCGTGTAACTAACCTGGAAATATTGGAAATATTAGCTAGAAATCAGCGACGCAGGACAACGTTTGCTCATTCTCCATTCATTCGGATTATGAGCTCACCTTGCTCTGCGCGTTGCTAAGAGTCCCAGAGTGCCGCTGATAGTGGGTGCTGCCACCCTGTGTCCATTTTATGAAACAGCATATTATTGTGCTTCTTTGTAATCTCTCATTAGTTTTCAATTCTATAAATCGGAATAAAATAAAATACAATTGCAATAGAAAGAAAAGAAACAAAAGTAATCATCTCAAAAACATATTTTGTGAGTGTCACACTTATAACGTTTTATTAAAGAAGATTTTCACATAATTATTTCGGGAAAATGGCGCCCCCCTATGTGCGGCGCTCCTATGCACTGCATATACTGCATACCCCGTTTTTGCGCCACTGATTACAGGGAGTCTTCACATTGTTCTTGTTCTGAAAGCAAGATAGAGAAGGAGAAAAACACAGGAGAAATGGTTAAGTGATGCACATTTCAGTCCTGTAGCATCACTGCTCCTTCAACACAGTACTTCTATAGTTGCTAAGACGTTTAAGTATAAAATACAGTAATAATGTACAGGTTTACTGTGATTACTTCTATAAAATAGTCTAGCATAATTCTGAAATGAAAACTGCCCACCTATTTTCAACTTTTCATTCTCACTTAGGTCCATCAGCATCCTTTGCAATAAATCCAAGTCTATTAAATAACTCCCCACCAGCAAAAATCACGTTTAAAAGCCTTAATTACACAACGATGTATGAAACTGCATGTAGAGAATGAATAACATCCAGTAAATCTACTAATTAAGTGAGGAATAATCTAATTATGATATGTTTTAATGCACAAGGCAATTTGATTAGCTGTGCTGATAATATACAATTTGCTTCTATAAATGTCTTACCTTTTAAAAGTTTGTCGTAGCGGTCTCTACTGCTACATCTTTGTGGCTCTGAGTATGAGTATGAGTATGAGTATGAGCGCGAACTTCTGGGAACCATTGAGCGGCTCCACGATCCCAATAAGATCCACCATTGAGGTAAAACAAAAACAAAAACTGTCCATTGGAGTCATCGCAACTCTCTCTCTATGGCTTTGGGTTGCATGACATGAATGGATATTTAGCAGGGTTTTTTGTTTTGTTTTTTACAACATACAACAACTGCAGAGGAATCTGAACCTAACCAAAATAAAGACAGAAGAAGCTAACGTTTGATGCCCGACTCCAGACCCATACAGCCTCATAAAGGTGATCCACAGGACGCTCCGCTTATAAGCACATGTGGCCTGTGTGAAGCAACAGCCTGGCCTCCAGAGATCTTCACTATCTGTCATGATATACGGAGCAGACCCTCGATGAACAATATAAAACAAAGCAAATTACTTCCTCAACCACGTAACGGGCATCAATATAAACATCAGATATCAACAGATATCAGTAATAATATTCACTGATCACAATCTCTTCACCATAACTTGTCGCTTAAACAGAACATGTTAGCATTTAACAATTCACTTTTCTTTTCACAATCTTACAGTACACTAGTTAACATGCAAGGAAACTCTTTGCATCAGTATGCATTAACAACTACCCCAAACCAGAATCCTTCAACTTTACAGGCTGTTTTACTTCCCTACCAGCAAGGGTTCTTTTGCAGGTGGGTGCATGAGTGTGTGGTGTAATGGAAGCTGGGGTACTGGACCCATTCCTAGAGTCTGTGGTTAAATCAGGCTCAAGAGAATGTCCATTAGTTACTTCACTGTTCTCAGTTACAGTCTGTCCAAGTGGTGTCTCAGATGTTTCAGGAGTTATAGGTGTTTCAGGGACACTCTGAATGTGTCTCCGGTTCCGGCGAGAGATTGTGCCTTCCTTTGTTTGCACAATGTATGATCTGGGTTCAGGAGATTTTCCGACAACTGTCGCTGATGTTTTCCACGCTTTTTCTCCATCCAACTTAACTTTCACACTTTGGCCAGGATGTAGGTCAGGTAGAGAACATGCTGAGTATCGTCGGTTATAGAAGTACTTATAAGCTTGTTTGGTTTGTTTGTCTTTCAGTCTGACTTGTTCATAGTCAATTGGGCTGGGTGTCAGGTTCTTTGGTAGTGTCGGAACTGTCGTTCTGATCTGACGTCCGATCATCAGTTGAGCTGGACTCAATCCTGTAGCATTGATAGGTGTAGCACGATAGCTCATAAGAGCCAGCTGTGGATTCGGTTGTCTCAGAACTCTTTTTGCAATAGCAACACTTCTTTCAGCAGCACTGTTAGCCTATGGGTAACAGCCTGTGGGCTGGAAGTAGTGTGAGCGAAGTTGTATGTCGTTTTGAACTCAGCAAACTCTGTAGACGTGAACTGAGTGTTGTCTGTCACAAGCTCGTATGGGATCCCCCACCGTACGAACATATTTTTCAGATGTATTATCATCTGCTGTCTAGAAATAGTTTGCAGATGTGCAATCTCAATGTCACGAGAATAAAAGTCCACGACTATCAGGTATTTCTTACTATCTAGTTCACAGATGTCCGCAGCGATCTTTTGCCATGGCCCCGTTGGGAAGGGATGTAACCATCGAGGGCTCTCTCTTTTGAGTCACTTTATAGACTTGACTGAACTCACATGTCTCTACTGTTTTTGTGATGTCCCTGCCTATTCCAGGCCACCACACCGACATATTAGCCCTCTCCCTACACTTTGTGAGGCCCTGATGACCTGTGTGAAGCTGATGTAACACCTCCAGTCTCTGAGAACCAGGAATCACAATTCTATCCTCATACAGCAAAAGTCCATCAATTTCAGAAAGGTGAGCTCTAGCTGTATGAAACCTGTGCAGTGTGTCTGTCAATTGATATGTCTGACTGGGCCATCCTTGGCGGATAATATACTTGCAAACCGACTGGAGATCTGGATCTTGTTGTGTGGCTTTCCTTATTGCATTTAGCCGGTCTCCACTCAGTCTTAGTGGACAGTACTGCTTGTAAAAACACTGTCACATCACGCTCGGTGTCAGACTCACCATGATGAGTCAGTGGATTTCTGGAAAGTAGAGCTGTCGCGATTCGTCGATTTTAGTTGATTTTTTTAAATCTTCGACTTCTTACTCTTTGGTGTTTATTGGCGGCTGGCAACCTAGCTTATTGGTGCATTACCGCCACTAACTGGAATGGAGTATGGATCAAGATATTTGCTTGTATACAAAATATAAATAAATATAAAATCCAAGCAAAACAAATAAACAAACTAGAAAATAAACATAATAAAAAATCGTCGACTTCATTTAGTCGACTAACCGGCAAAATACCGGAAGTGGCGCATTTGGAGGAGAATCCATAAAACATTATTAGATCATTTTCTAAGGCTGCATGATATATTAAACCCATTTAAAAATCATAGTTAAGCATAATTGTGAATTCACAAACGCTATGATTTAATTAAATAATTATATGCGATGCAGTTCTAACGCCCGTTTCACACATACTTCGTGTGCAGTACGTATGCGGTGCGTGTTGCAGTACGTATGCGGTGCGGAAGCATGACGAGCCATTGTGCTTTCACACATCACACGTTTGCAGTGCGCTACTGATCCGCAGTTTCTGTGTGCAACAAATTCAAAAATGGGTAATTAATTTTGATTTTAAATCCAAAACGTTAACTCTGACATTGTTCATTAGGTTTATAGATTCATAGTCAAGCAATGGAAAAATATAGGCCTATGTAAACGGCACTTGAAACAAACATTTTAAAACTTACCATCGACACCAATAGCCGAGGAAATTGCTTCCCATGCCTTTTCCTTGGCATTCAAATCTTTGTACAACATATTCTGCGGGTCATAAAGAATTTTGTGTTTTTCCACCTCCACGATGAGACGAGTGTCATCCATATCACCTTCTTTTTGAGTACTTTTCTGTCCGACAGCCTGTCACGTGATTGCCAGCGAGTGTTCCCCCCAAACCCCTCCCCAACATATATATTATGTATTTCTTGAGGGAAAAAAATAGTAATATCTGATCGCATTTTGCAACTCTTGGGACTATACTGATTTTACTTTTTTTTACTTCTTGACCCTGTAATTTATTAACTGTAGAACACATTAACTGCAATTATAAATGCTTATATGATTAAATTATTATAGTTTCTTGTCAATCTGTGTTTATTTTAATGTGAACAATGCGCTGCCACTTTAATTCACTGTGGTGCAGCACAGCAAAAATAGACTCGGTGCGGAAACGATCGCTGCACAGCTGTATACGCACAGCAACTGGAACGGATCGACAGACTGCAACCGCGTGCAGTGTGAAAGCTCTAACCTGTTAACATGGGTACGGAAAAAAATACGCACTGCACACGGAGTATGTGTGAAACGGGCGTAACACGCTTTAATTATTTGCATGCGTGTAGGTTAAGCACGTGCGTCTCACAGCGGCTCCGTTCACAGTAACTCCACAGAAACCGTTATAATTTACATGTGGAGCGTCTCGTACTCCATCTCTGCATGCTGTTGTGAGTTTGGGTTTATTATATCGTTCATCTGGGAACTCAACGCGCGCCATTTCATCAGATTTGTAAGGTAAATCATTTATAAATCTACACAAACACAGGAGAATACATCGCGATTTCAAAATAAAAGGCCAAACCCTCACTCTGAGTTTACACGGTTTAATGTCCACATATTCATGTAATTACAGTGGCTATAGCATTTCTGTCCTAAAGAAATGGCCAAATATTAAAGATTAAGTGGTCATTTGAATTAAATGGTGGTAAATTGGTCAATATTAACAAGGATTAGCACAGTAAAGTGTAAAACAATCATCAGGCCGTCGGCGCCCCCTGCAGGCCTTTGTTGTAATCATAGACTGTAAAAAAGGTTGTAATGCGTAATCTACATTAGCTCTATTGTTTATAATACATTATATATTTTAACAGTTTTGTTCAGTACAACAATATGATTTCTTGCTTTTGATACTTTATTTAAATGAATTATTATTGCATAATTGCTATCATATCAAGTCATTTTAAAAGCTATTGTTCACTTACATCTATTTTTATTACCACAAAAAAAAAAAAAAAAAAAAAAAAAAATATATATATATATAATTATAGGGCGCTATGAAATCAGTTTTATTTCCAAATTCAGTTTTTTTTTCCATTTTAATTTTTCTATACTCTGTTATAATGGTTAAATTCAATTTTATTAATCAAAAAGCCTGTCTAATTAATTGAGTTTTACAGTTTTATCATCTTTACCAAAGTCTGTTTTCCATTATTTTCTGGATTCCATTTAAATGGAATAAATTAAATTAATAAATCAAAAGCATCTTCAATTAATTTATTTTATATTAAAAAGTATATATTTTTTAGTTTTTTTTTTTTTTTAGAAATACTGCACATTTACATTTTTCATCTAAATAAATTCTGGTAAATAATATTTCTGGTAAATACTCCTTTAAAAGTGTTTTTTGATGATAATGTTATTGTTAGTAGACTAGAACACATGGATATGTTGTCTTTCTTACACTATAATACTGAACTTCGATTGCAGTGATTTGGACTATGAGATGGACACTTGCTTCTTGCACTATGTTGCACTTTACTTTTGCTTTAAAAAAGGATTTCATAGAAATTTGGATTTCATTTGGTTTAATAAAACATTAAGTAAAATTGTTGATTTTTTTGTGGGAAATTAATTGGTTAGATTACGCGATTAATTGATAAATTAGTCGATAGATTAATCGAAATAAAAATAGTCGTTAGTGGCAGCCCTACTGGAAAGAGTGTCTGCCACCACGAGCTGTTTGCCTGGTACATGCACTGCTTTGATATTAAATAGTTTATTAAGGGCACAAGCGGCTTGTGGTCGGTCTGGAGTTCAAATTTGTCCATACCTTGCAAGTACCGTGAGAACCGCTCACATGCCCACACACCAACTAGGCATTCCTTCTCGATTTGTGAGTAGCGCCGTTCGGTCTCTGTTAAAGTCCTTGAACAGAAAGCAATAGGACGTAGTCCATTTTCCTGCTGCTGAAACAGGGCAGCCCCTAGGCCATAACTACTTGCGTCTGCACTGACTACTGTGGTCCTGTTTGCATCATAGAACGCTAGTGCTGGTGCTGTGGTCAACATGATCTTGACCCTGTTAAATGCCTGTGTCTGTGCTACACTCCAGGTCCATTCAGTGTCACCCTTCAACAGTTCAGTCATTGGATGAAGAACTGACGAGAGACCCGGGAGGAATTTGCCCAGGTAATTTATCATTCCTAAGACCTGTCGCAGTTCAGTCAGATTCGTAGGGCAGGGGAGCTCAGTTATAGCTCTCACTTTGTTAGTGTCTGGCCAGATCCCATCCGTTCCAATGACATGTCCGAAGAATTGAATCTCAGATTTTCCAAAGTGACACTTTTCTTTGTTTAACTTTAGACCAGATTCTCTGATGGTGCTCCGATCATGCTCCTCCTTGTCTCTACCGAACACCAGTATATCGTCCATCACCACTACCGTGCTGGCATGGTCTTTGAGGAGAGTGTTCATTTCTCTCTGAAATATCTCCGGAGCTGAGGAAATTCCAAAGGGGAGTCTTCGGAAACAGAAGCGGCCAACTGATATGATAAAGGTGGAGAGTTTCTTGCAGCTCGCATCCAATGGTATCTGCCAAAATCCACTAGACGCGTCTAATGTGGAGAATATGCATGCACCAGACAGTTGTGGTAGGATATCCTCAAGTGTGGGCAGAATGAATCTCTCACGCTTTACTGCTTCGTTCAATTTCTTAAGGTCAACGCAAATTCTCACCTTGCCGTTTTTCTTTATCACAGGCACCATTGGTGCACACCAGTCTGTTGCCTCAGTGACCTCTTCTATGATTCCTGACTTTAGCATACGTTGTAGCTCCTCTTCCACTTTTGGCAGTAATGGAAAGGGGACTCGTCGAGACGTTGAGAGGCTGTATGGTTTGGCATCCTGTCTGAGCTCAATTTTGATTGGCACGCAATCCAGCAGTCCGAAGTCTCCAACAACACTGTCCTCAGTGCTAATAGAATCGACTCTGCTCACCAGCTTCATTTCACAGGCAGTTTTACGACTAAGGAGGTTGTTGGTGTATGGGCCTTTAACTACATAGGTCCAGAAACTGACATTTTGTCCTTTTCTTTCTGTACAGGCTAAGAATTTACCAATACACTCCAGTTTGCTGCCTGGACTCCTGATGTCTGCAAGTGTTTTAGTAAGATGAGGGCGACTAGGAAGTTTCAGAAATGTTTGCTCAGACATGACTGTGATATCTGCACCAGTATCGATTTTGAACTTAACAGTAGTCCCCTGCATTGGTAACTTCACATGCCACTCATCCTCATTAGCATCATCTGAAACTGACCACAGAAACCACATTTCTTTTTTCATCATCTTTTCTGTCACTGGTCACTTCTTTTACAGTCTTTGTTTTACAAGCAACCTCGAAATGGCCTGTTTTATTACACTTGCGGCATCGTTCCCCATCAAACCTTTTAACTACTGCATTGTAGTAATCATTTTCTTCCTCCGCGGAAAATGTAAATGTGTTGAATATGGGTTCAGTCTGTTTGCCCATCGCATACAATAATGAATTCACCTGTACATCACCGTCTTCTTTGAGTTTCGTTGCAATTCTGAAACGTGCAAAACGCTGCCTCCATGCCGGCCAACTTGATGGCTGTGCAAAATCAAAAGCTTCGGGCGTGTGAAACTTGGACATTTTCTTCCGTCCTCCTTCACTGATAACCGGAGTGCGCGGAGAACTTTTATTTCTGACAACATGTCATGATATACGGAGCAGACCCTCGATGAACTCAGTCTCAACTTTAGTAACATGCACGCACTTAGAACAAACTCTCTTTTTAAGCCTTCAGTGGTGGCCTGCATCACTGGCACCGCCCCCGTTGCCCAGCAACCCTGGACCCCGACACAGAACAGCTAATCACAATAAACCGTTCACATTTATATCCCTCTTGGATAACAGGTAACATCAGTCCAGCTGGAAAGTTTTAGTCCCCTTACCACTGGGATCTCATAATCCATTTTTAGCCCCATGATCTGAGTTTCCTACATCACTGCTACACTGACAACGGTCAACTCTGGATCGGATTGCTGAAAATATCTATATGCCACTCTGAATATATCAAAATAAATGACTTCACATATATGTGAACTGTTCTCTAGTTAAGTAAGGTCCTCGCTGATAATCAGGATCGAATTCATCCAACATTACTATAACAGAAAAAAAAACATGGCTAACATTATTTTACTGTATATTCTATATTGTAAAGTAAGTAAATGTGGAGGTGTTGTTACCTTAAGAAGCCATTTCTACCTGATTTTGATCTGAATTACTTTAGTTGGTTGAATCAGGCTGATTCAGTCTTTTAAACATATCTTTGACCAATGTATTTAGGAAAACTAGTTTATTCTTAAATTACATGAGAGGCACTATAATGATTTGTGGTGTTAGGATTTTTTTAATGATCGTAATAATAAATAAAAATGTGCATCAAAACATATTACAGGGAGAAATTTGTGTTTGACATTTTAACCAGATGGGGTTGCCAATGTACTGACTGTATGCATTAGGGACCAGTGGGAGTCTGTACAATTCATTTCATGCATTGAAGCTTAAATTGTAACGTTTATTTCAGCCTGAGTTAAAAAAATAAACAAGCTGATGGTATATCAGACTCGGCCTCTGTGGCCCTCCCTGAACGCCACCGGAGGGCACCATCACCGGAATATTAACTAAATTGCATTTCCCACAATGCCCTGTACCTGAGACTGATTGCGGAACAGGTGTTTCCCATCACTGTTTCCCCATATAAGCTGCAATCTCCAGTCACACTTCGCGAAGTCTTGTATTGCACCGGCTTACACTACTGAGCGGTTAGTCTATGTTTATTGATCTCCGGTTTTCGACCCTGGACTGTTACCTGACGCTGTGATTCTCTGCTACCTGCCTTTGTGACCCGGGGTGTATTCCAGAAAGCACGGTTAACTTACCTTCAGCTAAACCCTGAACTTTGGGTTGATTAACCCCAAAACTTGCTTACTCGAGGTATGCGGTTCCAAAAACGAGTCCGGGATTAAGTTCATTCAACTCTGAGTATGTTCCTGGTTAAAACTCAAGACAATCTCAACAGAGCGACGAATCGACGAGTCACTATGGAAACGGACGCTAAGGAAAAGCGCACCATGCTGTTTCTTTCTTCTTCTTTTGAACGTTTACATGCTTAGTGCATATCGCCACCTAATTGATGGTTGTGTAATAATTTTTTTCCCCGTTTTATCTTCAATCCTTGAAAATATGACTTATATTTTTAGTTTGATGCTAATTATATATTAAGTCATATCAGATATGTATTTTTATTATAGAAATACATTATAGAAAATGCCAATCCATGTGTGAGATGATAATATAAAATGTAATAAGTGTATATATAATAAATTAAACATTACCTTGTCATAGTGTTTTATATTTTATACAGATAACTGTTATATATGTCAATAAAATAAATAAAATAACCATATTAGAATAATATATTACCTTATTTATTACTTATATTAGCGCTATATATATATATATATGGCTATATTATATAATGTTGTGCGCTATCTGTCAGGCCCACTGAAGGCTGGTCAGTGTGTCACGCGTGCACTGATAGCACTGAAGTGAACTAACCCTGAACATAACCTGCTCTGGAGCAGGTTATCTTCAGAGAGCAAGTTACTATGGTTACTTACATACCCTAAAAGTAACCACCGATTTTGGAACCGAAAGCCAAGTTTATCCGCTCGCTTATCCTCAAACTTACCCGGGTATGTCACATAACCTGCTTTCTGGAATACACCCCCGATCTCTGAACTGTTGTTTACTTCCCCTGACTGCCGCCTGCCTCGACTCAAGCCTGGTAATCGTTTATGGGTTCTGATCTATCTCTGACACCCCTGTCGCTGTTGAAACATCCCTGCCTGTTTGACCCTGTCTTATTAATAAAGCTGCAAATGGATCCCCGTGCCTCAGACCCATCATTACATATGTTAATGACTATTTGGAATTAAATCATTTATTACTGAAATAAAAGAATCAATAAATAATACATAATTTTGCCCACAACACAGTAATCAATGTGATAATGTGGTCTATGAGAGGAATAAAAGATTTGATGTTCTGAATGTGTTAACCTTAATGTGTGTTAAAGGATAACACTTTGGTTAAAGGATAGAGACAGTAATAAAACCAAAAGCACTGATGTACATAGAATGCTGCCACAACTGCATGTTTGGATCAAATGTTGGATCAAATCAGATTTAATAATTACTTTCACTATTTTGAAGCTCCAGACCTTCATTGCCACACTGCTACAGATGAAAACACATTAATCATTTTATAGGTCAAGAGTTATAAGTATCTATCTGAGATGTTTACAGTGTCACAGAGAGGTTTATAGCACATGTCAGTATTCAGAGACAGCTGTCTTGAAAATTGGGTCGCTCAAGCATTAGACCACGTAACGATATTAACTTATGTAAATAATACATGGTATAGTATGGAACAGTGTGAAGAAAGCCTGACTGGTCATTATAGGACACAAAATAAATGTTTACACTCTCAGAAAAACGGTACAAGAAAAACAGTACAAAAGCTGTCACTGGGGTGGTACCCTTTCAAAAGGTACTAATATGTACAGTACCTTTAAGGCACTTATGCACCCTTTATTTGGTAAATAAGGTACAAAAGTACCTTATTTACCCCTAAAGCGACAGCTTTTATACCTATTTTCTGAGAGTGTATAGCAGAGATCCTCAAATCTGGCCCACGAGATCCACTTTCCTGCAGAGTTTAGCTCTAACCCTAATCAAACACACCTGAGCATGCTAATCATTGTCTTCAGAATCATAAGAAAATCACAGGTAGGTGAGTTTTATCAGGGTTGGAGCTAAACTCTGCAGCTCATTGGCCCTCCAGGGCAAGATTTGATGTATAGTGTATTTTAAAGACTATAATGTTCCATACAACAACAACAACAACAAATAATAATTACCTAAATAACATAATTCTGCAAATAACGACATTATAAAGAAACCTGTTAATTCATATAGGCATGAAACATATTTGTGTATATTTATATATTCCTGTTTTTGCACATTTAACCACTGAATGAAGTCCATGCTGCAAGATTTGTACACTTCATAATCATTTAGAACAAATTTAAGGAAGTTCAGGGTTAAATGTTGTTTTCTACTTTCAGGGAAAAATTGATTTTCCCATTTTCAAAACAGATCTCCTGCTCTTCTCTTGACCCGTATGCAAGGTAGATCATGTCACATCTAAGCAAGACATGCTCTGATGAATAGGCAAATATATTTATAAGGTGATTGGTTTATTTACGCTGTGACATGAAATCAAGACCTCTCAGAGACTCTTCATAAAGCACACAGCAGCAAATGATGTACAGATAAAGGAGAAGATCCACATGTACCACATTCAACATATAATTATTGATATCCTGCAGAAAGGTAGGTGGACTTCTCAATGATAACAGTGATGAATTATAGTGATAATGTTGTTAGGACTTGTAAGGGAACTTGTGTACAGTTTAAAAACAGAATTTGTAATGTTTACTGATCAATGGCAAAAACAACTGAAAATAACCTGATATTTTAATTAACTGTCCTTTAATTATATTATTATATTTTTTTATTAATTATTCACAGAATTTGTAATGCTTACTGATCAATGGCAAAAAAAACTGAAAATAACCTGATATTTTAATTAACTGTCCTTTATATTATTATATATTTTTTTATTAATTTATTCACAGAATTTGTAATGCTTACTGACCAATGGCAAAAAAACTGAAAATAACCTGATATTTTCATTAACTGTCCTTTAATTATATTATTATATATTTTTATTAATTTATTCTAGTGGCAGTTTGTGTGATTGATTAGAACTATGTTATTTGAACGTTCGTCAGTTTTCAAATTTCTGAGCATTTTACTATCACAGGTGCAAAATGGCAGCAGCCAATGTGACAATGACTGCTTCAATGACAACAAAAGATGACCTGGAGGACTTCAGTGCTTATGCACACTTGTCTGAAGAACAGCTATTGCAGATAGCTATTGAACGAAGTCTAGCTAATACAAATTTAACTCCATGGCAGAATCAACAAGTGCATGGCCAAATGCAGCCATGCAACCCTAACTCGGCAAACCCTCCCAGGTGATTTGTTTTAGTGCTGTCATGTACAATTACACTCCAAAAAAATAAAGGTTCTAACATGGGGTTTTCGCAATGATGCTCCTTGAGGGGCCAACATCCTGCAGAGTTTAGGTCAAACCTGCTCAAACACACTTGCCTAGAAGTTTCTAGTGAGTCTGGAGACCTTGATTAGCTGGTTCATGTGTGTTCAGTTAGGGTTGGAGCTAAACACTAAAGGACAGTGGCCCTCCAGGAACATGTTTGGACACCCCTGCCATAGAAGAACCATTTGGGGTTCCCCAATGAAACTTTAAAAACCTTTTGTGAAAAGGGAAGATTCCGTGGATGTTAAACGCTATTCATGGAGTCATGGATGCCAAGAATCTTTATTTTTAACAGTGCACCTGCTTCAAGTGCAATCAATTATGTTTACAAATCACAATTATTATGTCTCTTGCAAATATATAAAAACCGTTGTTGCTGTCTTCCTTTCAGTGAGAATACGTGTGCAAAAATTGACAGAAATGTTCACAATCATATCTTCAGTAAAGACCAAGAAAAGGTGATTGCCTGGACAAGGCACAATGGACACCTGCGGGTCACAGTAGAGACTGTGAAGTGAGTGGCAAGACAAATTTCATTTAATTTGTGTGTGTGTGTGTGTGTGTATGTGTATGGGTATGTGTGTGTGTGTGTGTGTGTGTGTGTGTGTGTGTTTTCCAAACACCTTTCCTTCCTGAATGGAATTAATGTTTTTGAACAAATCATTTAAAAGAATGAGTCAATGATGTCGATACCTACTGGCATAAGAATGTAACTTACACAAATAGTCACTGAAAAAGAATATAGGTCAAGGATTACTGTACATTGTGAACAAAAAGCGAAATCATGCATGTTGGGCACATCCACTCAGATAACAGCCCTTAAGATTCTTGTTCTTAAAATTTGATTGCATATTTGTTCTTCCAGTGATTTAGACCCTTTTCTCTCTGCCATTTGGAGAGGGGATGCAAAAGCTCTACGAGACCTCATTCATTTCAAATCTAAAAATCTTGATGAAACCAATAAAGATGGCTGGTTACCGCTTCATGAGTCTGCACACTATGGCCATGTGGAGTGCCTTAAGATTTTGCTCAAAGGTGATGAATGAATAAATTTTTTATTAATTATTTGCAGAATCACATTCTCAGAAATCACAGTTGTATTCCATCTCTCCCACAGCCAAACCACATACAATCAACAAACAAACAAACAAAAGTCAGACACCGCTCATGTTGGCTGTGAATAACAAACATGTTTCTGGTGCCAAGCACCTCTTGGAGGAAGGAGCTGATCCTAACCTTGCAAACAACCAGTGGGAGACACCCCTGTACAAAGGTAAACATTTTAGCAAGATATCTCTCAACAACTAATGACCAGGAAGAGGTCTGAATAATCACTCTTGATATTACAGCATGTGAAAAAGCTGATGGAGAGCTAGTGGAGCTTCTTTTGATATTTGGAGCTTCACCAACTAAAGCCTGTGTTCAAGGTGGGACTCCGCTACATGAAGCTGTGAGGAACAAAAAGTTAGATATCTGTAAGATGCTGATACGAGCAGGGGCAAAGCTGTGGGCCAGAAATGTTTATGGCATTGACTCTCTGTTTACGGCTGCTCAGTGTAATGCTGTTGATGTGCTTAACTATCTAATATATAAAGGTAAGAATTTTTTATTACTTTTTTTTTAAATGTAAAACAGAAATAAAAAAGTATTAATTACTCAGTTTTATTTTAGTAGCTTTAACCTAGTGATCTATTCTTTAGGAGGCGATGTAAATACCCAGGCAAATGATGATGCAACCGCATTGTTTGAGGCCTCTAAGAATGGTCATGCTGAAGTTGTTGAGGCACTCTTGTCAAAACAAGCTGATGTTAACAAAGCCAACAAAACTGGATTACTTCCTATTCATGTTGCAGCAAAAAATGGTCATGACAGGTTAGTAGGCCTACTACAGTTCATTTCATATTTATCCTTATTACATGGCGCTTTCAGATATTTAATCATGGCATTCAGTGATCAGAAATTTCTGACTTATAAACAATGAACCAAAGCATACAGCTATAAGGTGAAGCACAACATTAACTTTTATTTGAAACAAATAAGTATTTAAAAAGGAGCTAAGACACAAAGGTGCAAGTCTGTGTACTTAATGGTTTTAATGAGGGAGAGAACTTCAGTCCCATAAAGCATGGTAAATGACATTCAAATTAAAAATGATGGAAAAGTATAAGATGATAAATATGACTCTTTCTCATCTTCCTCAGCATTGTTGCCATGCTAATCCCCAGAACTGACACGGTCAAAGTGAGATGCTCAGGTATCAGTCCTCTTCATTTGGCTGCAGAACGTAACAGAGATGACGTTCTAGAAACATTAATTGAGGCAGGATATGATGTCAACGCGAAGCTGTCAAATGATTGGTCAAAAATGTATGAAGATCGTCGCAGCACGGCTCTATACTCAGCTGTGGTAAACAGAAACACTGAGGCAGCCGATATGCTGTTAGAAGCAGGTGCTGATCCAAACCTGGATATCTTCAACCCCCTGCTGGTGGCTGTAAAGAAAGCAAGTATGGAAATGGTGACCTTACTGGTGCAGCACGGTGCTAATCTCAATGCCATGTTGCCAACTCATCCTACCAGCTTCCCTGCAGTATTGGTTTTCTGTATGAGGTACAAGGCGATGATGAAATACCTGCTGGACAATGGTTGTGATGCACTATCATGTTTTAACTGTCAATATGGCAGTAATCCGCATCCCCCCTTTAAATCAAGACGAAATGGACAAGAAACAATGTATTTTTTAAATGATGAACCATCAGAATACTGTGTTGAGGTATAGATTTTGTTTTCCGGTCAAAATGTCTTGAATAAAACTGTCTGTGTGTTTTATATAATTATTTTATAGTATTATTTTATAAAATATAAAAAAAATAGTATTTTAAATTAAATAATTTTTTATTTGTTTATTTACAGTTTTGTGAGATTATCTCTACTCCTTCAGCCAGCGGCTGGGTGGGACCCATCATAGACACATTACTTGATTATGTGGGTCATGTTAAACTCTGTTCTCGAATAACTGAACTATTAGACAGCAACAAAGAATGGGCTCACATTAAAGAAAGATCAAGTAAGAATATTCTTTATAATCTCAATTAATTTTATTGACATCTGACAACTGAATTAATTTTTACAAATGAATGGAACTAAACTGAAACCCAAACTCTCTATTTCAGTTCTTCCTTGCACACTGATGCATCTGTGCAGACTCAAGATTCGTCAACGACTGGGCATCCACAGACTATGGCAAATCAGTGCTCTTCCTCTACCAGGAAGACTGCTCAAGTTTTTAAGTTATGAATGAGAATCATTTGAAGATATCCTGTGATGAACAGCATGCCATTCTTAACTGTTTACAGAACATGCTGCTTTAAATTCTTTTGTTATAGACATAGTGTAATACATTTTAGATTTAAAAGCTTGAGATCTGAAAATTTAGCATAATTATTTTCTGTTTATATGGGTAATTATTCTCAAATTAAATAATATTCAAATGTATATAGTATACATAGAGTATAAAATATCAGAACTAGCACACAAGAAATGACAGTATGTGAAGTGCTGACTTTCAGTTTTGCAATATGTAATTTTAATTACATTGGTGCATAACTAAGGCTTTTTATAATGTGAGTATATGTCAGTATGCATTAAACACCTAATGTGATTTTTTTGTTATTCTGCTATAATATCATGAAGACAAACGCTCCGGTTACTCACGTAATGTCGGTTCCCTGAGATAAGCTCAGGGAATAATGCTATGGGGAAACTCCTGTTTACTCTTTTACTGAAGCCAGATTGGTTAACGTTTGTGTACTGCACAAACCAATGGTGTTCAAGCCTGCCAGAAGGGGCGGGGCCGACTGCTACAGGAGTCGGCCAGCGCGCCCTTTCATCAGAATCAACGACTGAAGCGGCAGCCATCGATTCGCGTGCAGCTATAGCACGGCCAGTTACGCAACGCTCGTTCCCTTATCTCAGGGAACAGACGTTACGTGAGTAACCGGAGCGTTCCCTATCGAAAGGGAACTCCGTTGCGTCGTCATATTTCATAGACGGCTGCTATGTGGAGTGCATAAAGTAGCACCGTGCTATAAGTAGAAGCAGAATTAAGCCTACTCAGCGAGCTCAGCTCAGGCACACTCAGAGTGGGCCTCATGATTCCAAGCTATAAGAGACCCGAGAAGTATCTAGGCCATAAGCCTCGTCCACCCGAAGGGAGATAAGAGCACTAAGCTGATAACACCTGTGCCTGCAGGGCAGGGACGCCCAAACTGTAGGATCTAATAGGGTCGACGGTGACAACCAACCAGCGGCTGCACAATCTCCCCAATAGAGATTCCGTTGGACCACGCCCAGGAAGAGGCCATTCCTCTCATGGAGTGGGCCCTCACACCTATAGGGCACTGTACGCCCCCCGCTGAGGTATAGGCCAGGGTGATAGCCTCTACTATCCAATGAGATAGCCTTTGCATTGTGACCAGCAGCCCCTTAGAGTGGCCTCCAAAGCACACAAAGAGCTGTTCGGACTGTCTAAACGACTTAGAAAGCTCAAAGTACACTCGCATTGCCCGGACCGGGCATAGTAAGTTAGGTCCCTGCTCACTGTCTGATACGGGGAGTGCTAGAAGGGAGATAACCTGGGCTATGTGCCTCTTTGGTATATAGCCGCTGCGTAGCCGGAGAACGTCCTTACAGTCATTGGGTCTGAGCTCAAGACTTTAAGCACTGATAGATAGGGCTTGCAATCATCCACTCGCTTGACCGCCAGGGCCAAGAGTAGAGCGGTTTTGAGCGTCATGACCCTTAAGCCAGCTGTTTGAAGCAGCTCAAAGGGAGGGCCCTTGAGGGCCCCGAGGACTATAGATAAGTCCCAGGTCGGTACAGTCTTAGGACGAGGAGGATTCAACTGCCGAGTGCCTCTAAGGAACTTAACAACCAACTTATTTATGCCAATAGTCCGGCCTGCCTCGGGAGAATGATTCGCCACGATAGCTGCCACATATACCTTAAGCGTGGCAGGGGTACGCCCCTTGTCCAGCAACTCTTGTAGAAAAATAAGCACGTGGGACATGTCGCATGAAATCGGATCCTGGTTACGTGCTGAACACCAGTCGCTGAAGTTTGATCACTTAAGAGCATAGAGACGCCGCATGGATGGAGCTCTAGCCTCTATAGGGGAAGTCATGGCCTAATGGTTAGAGAGTCGGACTTGTAATCCAAAGGTTGCGGGTTCGAGTCTCGGGCTGGCAGAGAGTGAATGTACAGCGCTCTCTTCACCCTCAATACCATGACTGAGGTGTCCACTGCTCCGGGTGTGTGTTCACTGCTGTGTGTGTGCACTTTGGATGGGTTAAATGCAGGAGCACGAATTCCGTATGCCACATCACTTTCACTTAAAATAGTATTGGCGCCATTTGATCAAAATTGGGAGAATGATCAATCTCCCATCGAGTGGCCAGATATGAAGGCTCCACAGTTCCGGCTGGGGATGCCAAATCTGGCCTTGCGCTTGCGAGAGAGGATCTTTCCTCAGTGGAATTGACCATGGTGCTGCGCCAGCAGCTGGATCGTCTCTGGGAACCAGGCTTGGTTCGTCCAGAGGGGGGCCACGAGGAGAAGAGAGCATTTTGTTTCCCTGATTCACCTGATAGCAGGGCGATTGGAGGGAAGGCATACAGACGGGTGTTGGGCCAGTCGTGGGCCAGAGCACCCCGCTGCTTTGAAAAATAAGTTGGGCAGTGACAGTTGTCTCTGGAGGCGAAGAGGTCTACCTCTGCCTTGCCGAAAACTGACCAAATCATCTGAACCGTCTGAGGATGTAGATTCCATTCCCCTGGAGCTACATTGTTCCTTGACAACATATCCGCTCCTTGGTTCAGTCTGCCCGGCACATGAACCGCTCGTAGTGAGAGGAGTTCTTTCTGTGCCCAAAGCAGGAGACGTTGAGTCATCCTGTGAAGGGGACATGACCTGAGGCCGCCTTGGTGGTTGATGTAGGCCACCACCATTGTCCGACCGGACTAGGATGTGATGCCCTTTTAAGGCTGGCAAGAAGGTCTTTTAGGGCCAGACAAACAGCCATCATTTCTAGGCAGTCGATATGCAGGCGTCGCTTGTGGGTCAACCAGGAGCCGTACGCCAGGTTGTCCTCATATAGAGCACCCCAGCCTGAGCTGGAGGCATCTGCTGTGATCACCTTCCTTCTGGAGGTCGTCCCCAGCTGTACGCCTGATTGAAACAGGTGAGGAGTTGTCCAAGGGGCCACAGCTTTGAGGCAGCGATGGGTTACCTTGACATAAGCGCGGCCCAGGCACCATGCGTGGGATGAAATGCGGGCTTTTAGCCAACATTGAAGGGGCCGCCTGTGTAGCAGGCCCAGGGGAATAACTGAGGAGCCTGCAGCCATGATTTCAAGGCAGTGATATGCAAGCGTTGCTCGTGGGTCGACCAGGAGCCGTACGCCGGGTTGCCCTCGTACAGAGCGCCCCAGCCTGAGCTGGAGGTAGCCATGAGGCCGAACATCCTCTGAAATGCTTTGAGGGGACGCAAAGCCCCAGCTTGAAAGACGCCACTGCTCATTGGATAGTCAGGGAGAGTTCCGGTGTTATCCAAGCTCGCATTTCAACCCCAAACGCTCTAGGTGGTTGAGCAACAACGACCTGTGAGCGATCAATTGCCATTCTGAGTCAGTTAGCATTAGCCAGTCGTTGAGGTATGCGGATTCCCATCGGTCTCAGAGGGGAAAGAGCCACGTCTACGCACTTCATAAAAGTGCGTGGGCCAGAGACAGTCCAATGGAAGGACCATGTATTGATAGGCCACTCCCTCGAAAGCGAATCTCAAAAATGGTCTGTGACAGGACACTATTCGGATATGAAAGTAAGCGTCTTTCAGATCCACAGACAAAAACCAGTCCTCGGGCTGAATTTGCGTGAGGATCGGTTTCAAATTTAACATTCTGAACGGCCGTCACATGAGAGCCCGATTCAGATGTCTGAGATCGAGAATTGGTCTGCCATCGTCTTTCTTGGGAACAAGGAAGTATCGGCTGTAAAAACCTGACTCGCTGTTCACTAAGGGGATCGTTTCCACGGCACCTTTGCAAGCAGTGTATGTACTCCGGACCGAAGAACATGCGTTGTCCGGTACCGAAGTGTGGATTTACATTTACATTTACATTTAGTCATTTGGCAGACGTTTTATCCAAAGCGACTTACAATTGGGGAATACAAAAAGCGATTAATCTTGAAGAGGCAATCAGACAGAGGAAGTGCTCTTAACATCAAGTCTCAGTCATTGTTCAAATAAGTACAAGCTAGTAAGCGGAGAGAAAGATAGAGGGAAAGGTTTTTTTTTTTGTTTGTTTTTTTTTTTAGAGTTTAGAGTTTAGGGTGAAGTCAAGTACTGCCGAAAGAGATGAGTTTTCAGTTGTTGCTTGAATATTGCCAGGGATCAGGCGTTCCGGATAGGGGTGGGAAGATTATTCCACCAGCCAGGAATGGTGAACGAGAATGTTCTGGAGAGTGATTTTGAGCCTCTCTGTGATGGTACCACAAGGCGTGGCTCACTAGCAGATCTCAAACTTCTGGAGGGGATGTAGGTTCGTAATAGTGAGTGGAAGTAGGAGGGTGCTGAGCCTGTGGTAGTTCTGTACGCAAGCATCAGTGTCTTGAACTGGATGCGAGCTGCCAATGGTAGCCAGTGCAAGGAGATGAAGAGAGGTGTAACATGCCCTCTTTTGGGCTCGTTGAAGATCAGTCGTGCTGCTGCATTCTGAATCATTTGTAGAGGTTTGATTGTGTTTGATGGCAGACCAGCCAGAAGAGCATTGCAGTAGTCCAGTCTAGAAACAACAAGGGCCTGGACAAGAAGTTGCGCAGCATGCTCTGTCAGAAAGGGCCTGATCTTTCTGATGTTGTGTAGTGCAAACCTGCAGGATCGAGCAGTCTTTGCCATGTGCTCTTTGAAGGTCAGCTGGTCATCAAAGATTACACCAAGATTTCTGACCGAAGTTGATGGGGTAATCATTGATGAGCCTAACTGAATCGTGAAGTCATGCTGTAGAGTCGGAGTGGCAGGGAAGACCAGAAGTTCCGTCTTTGCCAGGTTGAGCTGTAGGTGATGTTCTTTCATCCATGCCGAGATGTCCGCCAGGCAGCCTGAGATCCGTGCAGCTACCATTGGGTCATCTGGTTGAAAAGAGAGATAGAGCTGTGTGTCATCGGCATAGCAGTGATAGGAGAAGCCATGTGCATGTATGATGGGACCCAGCGATGTAGTGTATGTGGAGAAGAGCAGGGGTCCAAGAACCGATCCCTGAGGAACTCCAGTGACCAGTTGATGTGGTTTGGATACCTCCCCTCCCCAGGCCACCCTGAAGGATCTACCGGTGAGATAGGATTCAAACCAGCGAAGTGGAATCCCAGTGATGCCCAGTGATGAGAGTGTAGACAGGAGAATCTGATGATTGACAGTGTCAAAAGCAGCAGAAAGATCCAGCAGAATGAGGACTGACGATTTGGAATCAGCCTTTGCAGTTCGCAGGGCTTCAGTGACTGAGAGTAGCGCAGTCTCTGTTGAATGGCCACTCCTGAAACCTGACTGTTTAGCATCCAGTTTGTTGTACTGTGAAAGAAACCGCGAGAGCTGGTTGAAGACAACTCGTTCGAGTGTTTTCCCTATGAATGGAAGGAGAGAGACAGGTCTGTAGTTATCTAAAAGAGAAGCGTTTAATGTAGGTTTTTTGATCAGTGGGGTTACCTGAGCCTGCTTGAATGCTTTGGGGAAGATGCCTGTGAGGAGAGATGTGTTGATAATGTGTGTGAGTGCCGGTAAGAGTGTGGGAGAGATTGTTTGGAGAAGGTGTGAGGGGATCGGGTCGAGAAGACATGTTGTAGGATGGCTGGAGAGGAGACGTTTGGATACTTCTGCCTCGGTGAGGGGACAGAAGGAGAAGATGGGAGTTAGAGCAGTGGATGTGGTTGATTTGAGGTCCTGTGGAGTTGAGAACTGGTTACTGATTGTTCTAGTTTTGTCTGTGAAAAAAAGAGGCAAAGTCATCAGCGGTTATCAAAGTGGTGGGAGGTGGAGGAGGGGGACAGAGGAGAGAATTAAATGTTCTGAAGAGATTACGCATGTCTGGAGCGCTGGGGATCTTGTTGTGGAAATGTGAGGATTTGGCAGTGTGGACTTCAGTAGAGAAAGATGAAAGCAAAGACTGATACCTACACAGGTCCGACGGATCGTTTGATTTGCGCCATTTTCTCTCTGCCGCTCTGAGTTTGGTCCGATTCTCACGAAGAACATCGGATAACCAGGGGTTAGAAGGAGCAGCCCGTGCTGGCCTGGAGGAGAGAGGACAGATGTCGTCTAGACAAGAGGCTAAGGTAGAGGATAAAGTGTCAGTGGCTGCATTTACATCCAGAGAAGAGAAATGGGTAGGTGAGGGAAGAGAGAAGGATACTACAGAGGAAAGAAGGGAGGGGGAAAGGGAGCGTAGGTTGCGTCTGAAAGTAACCGGTAAGGGAGATGGTGGCACCTGGGTAGCAAAATGTAAAATAAATGTAATGAAGAAATGGTCAGAGATATGTAGTGGTTGTACCAGAATGTTATCTGTAGAACAATTGCGTGTGTAAATTAAGTCGAGTTGGTTACCTGATTTGTGCGTGCTAGTAGTGGTGAGGCGTTTGAGATCAAATGAAGCTAGGAGTGATTGGAAGTCTGTAGCATAAGGCCTGTCTAGGTGAATGTTGAAATCGCCGAAGACTAAGAGTGGAGTGCCATCCTCCATTAAAGAGGACAGCAGTCCGTCCAGCTCATCTATGAAGGTTGGTGGTATTTGGCCCGGTGGATGATAGATTACCACAATCTGGAGTCTTATAGGAGCTGTCACAGTAACGGCATGCGATTCATGAGCAAATGAGCAAGCCAGTGCCCCCACCCCGGCCAACTTGCCTAGGGGTGTGAGAGAAAGAGAAATTGTGAGAGAGAGCAGCTGGGGTTGCCGTGCCTTCTGGACGAATCCAGGTCTCAGTCAAGCCCAGGATGCTGAGTGTGGAATGTAAGGAAAATTCAGAAATGAAGTCGGCTTTGTTGACAGCTGACTGGCAATTCCAAAGACCTACAGAGAAAGAAAGAGGTGCAGTGGAAGATGTAGAGATAGTGCGCAGGTTAGCAGGGTTACGTAACCTTCTGCGTGTATTTTTAGAGCGAGGTAGAGAGAGAACCGGAGTGGTTTGGAAACACATGATAGAGGATAGAGGATAGGAAAGCGTGAGGGAAGATAAAAAGGATACTTAATTATGCGCTCGGTGTCGTTGCTCGGTCAAAGTCGCGCAGGAGAAAGTCGTCTGTCTTTACACTCGTTGGGCTTCACAAAAACCACTCGTGCAACAAGGGGTTAATCCTCACGTGTAAAACACACTGGCGGATCAAAGCGCTGAGGGTAGAGTGGGGCTCACGGGAGCTGTGCCGGCGCGAGACGCACACTCTTACGATCTGTCTCAGTGAGTGCAGCCTCAGCGTGGAGGTTACCCAGGCGAGTGGTGCACTCAAATCCAAGGCTATCAGCCATGTGAATCACTAGTGAAAGCCCTTACTCCGATCTGCCTAGAAGGACAGAGCCGCTCGATGATGGAGATGCGTGAGAGTTGCGGGAGAGTCCCCTCCGTGAAGAAGGGGATCCGTGAGCGACGCAGGGACAAACTCGCGCCTTTTCTGTGAACGTGGCCTGTCTCAGTGAGCGCAGCCTCAGCGATGCACACACAAATGCGAAGCCGTCAGTGATCTGATCATTGGTGACAGCATTCTTACTCTAATCCGTCTAGAGAGATTGAGCCACTCGAAGAGGGGCTCTAATCTCACTTTTAAAACACACCGGTGGATAAAGGTGTCGGGGGAGAATGAGCACGCGGGCTCTTGCTGGCGTGGGATCATTCAAACCCGGTTGTTCAGCTCCGTGACTGCACCGTTCCTTTCTCCAAGCTCGCTGAGAGAGGAGAAACGGGAGAGTGGGGCTTTTTTTTTTTTTTTTTGATTCGCGAGCGGAGAGATGTCTCATGTCCTCTGTGAGAGCATTCCGTCTCAATGAGCATACAGACTCTGCACGGGGCTGTCCAGACAGGTGACGCACTCACTGCCCTTCTGCATCATGCAGGACTCCTTGCACGAGCCACACTCGCGACATTTGCAAAAACGTAGCAGACGAAACGTACAGGAATTGCTCATATCAGCTGGATAGCCACAGGGGAAGGCGTCTCGCTTCTTCCGCTGCTGGGGGCTTGTTTCTACGGCGCGGGCTGCAGGCTGTACTTCTGCTTTGGCTTCTTAATTGCAGAGTCAACGAAGAGATGGTTTCGTCGCTGAAGGAGAAGATTCTGATGAAATGGTGAGCTGGGCCAACTCCTGTAGCAGTCGGCTCCACCCCTTCTGGTGGGCTTGAGCGCCATTGGTTTGTGCAGTACACAAACGTTAACCAATTTGGCTTCAGTAAAAGAGTAAACAGGAGTTTCCCCATAGCAGTCGTCAATGAAATATGGTGATGCAACGGGAGTTCCCTTTCGATAGGGAACTGTCCTGTACTTCTAAATTAGTTGATTTAACTGAGCAGAATTAGAGCTTAGAATTTTGTAATGAAGATGTCCTGTACACAGTAGCTATTGTAAATTAGCTTTGTAAATTAGTTAACAGTAATGTAACATTTTAGATTCTAAGCAGAATTTAAGCTTAGAGTTTTGTGTAACTCCTGTAGTATTACTGTAAATTTGTGGCGTTTTCTATTTCCTTGAGACTGTCTCTGTGATTTTGCAGTGAAATAAATGAACTACTCTTATGACAGAGGTGTTTGAGCTGGTCATTAGAATCACAATTTTTATAAACCTCAGATAAGCAACAGGGTAAAGTGAACCAGCTGCAGTAAAACTTCCCAGACATCCAAGACCCAACAAACACTGAACCGACATGTTCAGTCGTTGAAAACAAGTGCTGACCAACGCCAGCAGATGCTGACAGGTGTAGCACACTGATCAAACAAAATCCGACAAATGTGTCTGTTGCCGTTTGTCGGCACCTGTGGGTGCAGTGTGAATTGGCCTTTAGAGGTAAACGGTAAAACTGCTCATTGGCAACCAGCAAACGTCTTATGATCAGTGTACACTTACATCTCTTAAGGACACCTCTAATATCATTCTAAATATAAATCATTAGAATCTCATACTACTAACTGATGTACATAAAGCTAACTGGTTTAGATAAGATCTATAATTAGCCAATAAACCAGACACATGTAAATGTAACCTTTGCTACCATTCTTGCGCTGAACTTTTAATCCTGTCCTTTTTAAAATAAATAATAAATAAACAAATATAGATTTAAAGGGATAGTTCACCCAAAAATTAAAATTCAGTCATTAATTACTAATCCTCATGTCGTTCCAAACCTGTAAGACCTTTGTTTATCTTTTGAACACAAATTAAAATATTTTCGATAAAATCCGAGAGCTTTCTGACCCTGAATAGACAGCAATCCAGATGCTGTCTAGGGGGCGTATTACAGAAAGTTTCTTATCTTAGGTCTTAACTTAAGATATGATATGTTAAATTTGGATTTTTCGCAAATTCGTATTACAGAAGCAAATCTTAACTTAATTTAGGATTCTTATCCTATCTTACAAAATAGTATCTTATCTCTAGTTAGGAAATCTTAAATGGCATAATCAAGCTCCACAATCCACTCTCAGGTATGTTACCAAGCAACCAACACTGCCTGAGCTGCTGATGAGGTAAACAAAAGCTATTTCACTTTGAAAATCGCCTTTTGCAAAAAAAAAAAAATTAAAAATACGTAAGGCATTAGTCACTTGCAGTACAACCAGTAATGCTCAATGACACTTTTGTTGGTCTCTATAATGCTGATTGCAGTTCCTGTGCTAACTGTAATATGTTGTGCGGCAGTCTGTAATTACTTATAAGTGTTTTGTCATCAAAATATAACACATCTTCAGGGTCCTCCAAGAGTCTTTTCTATCATTAAACATCTTCGTTCATCCTTTTCAACTTTTTTCAGCATTTTTGGACAGCACAATTGTAAGTGTTTTTTCTGTTAGCTTTCAAATAATTTTGAAGTTAGGACAGCTGTGGGGTTGTCCTAAAGTTAAAACAGGTTTTAGGGATTTTTGTGAAGTTAGGAGGTTTCTGTAATACCCTTTTCCTATCTGTAGTTAACATAAGATAACGCACTTAGGAAATGCTGTTCTGTAATAACTTTTGTCCTAAATGTGGTCCTAACTGAAATTACCATGATTACCAAACAGATAAGATAAGATTTTAAAGTTAGGATCTTTCTGTAATACGCCCCCAGAAAGATAAGGACATTGTTAAAATAGTCTGTGTGACATCAGTGGTTCAGCTGAAAATGTATAAAGCTACAAGAATACTTTTTGTGCGCAAAGAAAACAAAAATACTTTCTTTAACAATTTCGTCTTTTCCGTGTCAGTCTTCAACAGGCGTTCACGAGAGTACCAAGATGCATTACTACCTTTCTGGGTCTTGAACGTGTTAGTTGCGTTGCTGTCTATGCAGGGTCAGAAAGCTCTCGGATTTCAACAAAAATATCTTAATTTGTGTTACCAAGATGAACAAACGTCTTACAGGTTTGGAACGACTTGAGGGTGAGTAATTAATGACAGAATTTAAATTTGTTTGGGTGAACTATCTCTGTAAATTAAATAAATTAATAATAATTAAATAATAATAATAATGGCCATTTAAATAATAAATAATTTTAAACATTAATTATGTAATTAAAACCGCTAGTGCTAAACCAGCAAAATTGTTTACAAATGTCAAGCATAATCAAGATTTAATTTTTTTTAATAGTCAGAACATTAAAATGCCACTGGTGTCTGTACAAACGCTGAGGTGTCTTCTTTCTGACCCTTGGAAGACCTTATAATGAAACAAGCAAAAGTGAAAATCTGCAGACTAACCTAGTGTGTTACGCAACCCTCTTGCTTATTTGATAACCTTTGTCAAATTATTTATCCATTATGCACAATGACAACTAAAAGGAGCTCACAGTTACATCAGCCCAAACAAAGTATGACATGAGTTTATAACCTTGATATGTCCACTTGACCTTAACTTAACAGCTTCACCTATAAATAAGGAATAAGGTATTCACACAATGCTATTCTATGTCCTGTTTGTCTCGTAGCCTTGACACACCTGTAGCCTGACACTGCAAAAACAACCTAACAATTTAACCCAGTTAGGCACTAATGGCTTCACTTAACAAAGCCAATGTATGAAGGGAAGGCAATATTATTTACAGATACATACATGCTTAAATTGTTTTTTTAATTATCTTTATAAATCCACTTTAATCAAGAAATTATCTGTATTGGGTATTTTCAGCTAATATATTTCTGGAAGCACAATTCATTGCACTAGAGCCCAAATATTTTTTATGCAATCTACACCAGGTCTGCAACCCCTCAAGAACAACAATAGCTAAGAGGTTGATCTTGGCATACTGTGTATCACGTGTACTCAGAATGTACTCTAAACAGTCGGGTGTGGGGTGACAGTTAAATGCCTCTCTTTGCAGAGAGCTCAACAGGTCCCAGTGCAAGCAAGTGTCAAGTGTGCCACCAGACATTGGGATAAACAAAACAACCTTTTCTGTTTGGAAATCTGACACATAGTTAAGGAAGGGAAAAAGAAAAGTAAAACATTTTGAAGTGGTAAGTAGCACTACTTACTACTTTTGAAGTAAGTAGTGGTAAGGTTTTTTCTGGCGTTTGTTAGTATGTTTTGAATGAATTTGCAGTACATTGGTGTATTAATATTGCAAAAATGTTGAGAGATGGATCTGTTATTTTAAGGATTCAAGGATTCAAGGATCTTTTATTGTCATACCAGCTCACATTCATGTTATGATACGAAATTAGAACTCAGGTGGATGGATAAAGTGTTTTTTGTAGTGCAAGTCAGTGTGTATGTGTGTATGCGTGTATGCGCATGTCGGAAGGGGAGAGGGAGTGCCTACAGAACATGGCTAGAGTTCAACAGTCTAACAGCTTCAGGAAAGAAGCTGTTTCTGAGCCTGGTGGTCCTACTCCGGATGCTCCTCAGCCGTCTGCCTGAGGGAAGGAGTTCAAAGAGTCCGTGTGCAGGGTGAGTGGAGTCCTTCATGATGTGGAGGGCCCTCCCCCTACATCGTGCTGTGTAAAGGTCTATGATGGTGGGAAGCCTGCTCCCCACGGTCTTCTGTGCAGCCCCTACCACCCGCTGCAGAGCCTTCCTCTCAGCAGCAGTACAGCTGCCGTACCACACAGTGATACAGGTGCAGAGGACACTCTCCACCCCGCAATGATAGAAACTCCTCAGAACTGAGCTCCCAAGTCCAGCTCGCCGCAACTTCCTGTGGAAATAGAGACGCTGGTGGGCCTTCCTAACCAGCCGGGTGGTATTGGTGCTCCAGGTGAGGTCCTCGGTTATATACACACCCAGGCACCTGAAGCTAGAAACCACTTCCACAGCTACTCCTCCAATGTACAAAGGAGGAGGAGGGCGCCTGTCTCTTCTAAAATCCACCACCATCTCCTTGGTCTTCTTCACGTTGATGCAGAGGTTGTTTCCTCTGCACCACTGCATCAGGTGTTCCACCTCCTCTCTGTATTCCGACTCATCATTGTCAATGATGCGTCCCACTACTGCTGTGTCGTCCACAAACTTCACTATATGGCAGCTAGGGTGTCTCGTCGAGCAGTCATACGTCAGCAGAGTGAACAGGAGGGGGCTCAGCACACAGCCCTGTGGCGAGCCAGTGCTGAGAGTGATGGCGGAAGAGATGGTGTTGTGGATCCTGACAGTCTGAGGTCTATTTGTCAGGAAGTCCAGGACCCAGTTCCCCAGTGTAGGACTCAGACCAAGGGACGAGAGCTTCTGTACCAGGGTCTGTGGGATGATATTAAAAGCCGAGGAGAAGTCCAGGAAGAGCAGATGAACATGGGAGTTTCTGCTCTCCAGGTGGGTGAGGGCTGTGTGAACCACTGATGAAATAGCGTCATCCGTGGAGCGGTTTTTCTTGTAGGCATACTGGTGGGAGTCCACAGTGACGTCGATGGAATCTTTAATGTGGGCCATGACCAACCTCTCGAAGCACTTCATGACTACTGGGGTAAGGGCTATAGGTCGATAGTCATTCAGGCCTGTCACTGTGGAGCACTTTGGGACGGGGACAATGGTGGCAGTCTTTAAACAGGTGGGGACAGATGCCATTGACAGTGAAGTGTTAAAGATGTCTGTAAACACCTCAGACAGCTGGTGTGCACAGTCCTTCAGTACCCGTCCTGGGATATTATCAGGGCCTGCAGCTTTGCGGGGGTTGATTCCTTTAAGTGTCCTCCTCACATCAACTATGGACACACTAAGGGGCGTGTCACCAAAAGGTGGTATAAGTCTAATGCAGGGGGGGGGGGGGGGGTGTCAGGATCCTCGAAGCGAGCATAGAACCTGTTGAGTGCATCTGGTAAAGAGGGATCCCTTGGGCATTGTGCATCCCTGGTGTTATAGTCCATGATGCACTTAATGCCCTTCCTCATGCTCCGGGGGTCGTTGGAGGTAAAATGCCCCTGAATCTTCCGAGCGTATGTGGCTTTAGCCCTCGCGATGCCTGCCGTCAGTTCTTTGCTCGCCACTTTCAGCGCTGATGCCTCACCTGCCCTGAAAGCAGCATCTCTAGCTCTCAGCAGAGCTCTCACCTCAGCATTCAGCCAGGGTTTCTGATTCGGAAAGCATGTTACTGTCCTGGTGATGGCAGCATCATCAGCACACTTGGAAATGAAACCGAGGATGGAGGAAGTATATTTCTCCAGTTCCACCTCTCCCTCACACGTAGATGCGTCTCTAAAGACCTGCCAATCTGTGCACTGAAAGCCACACAGTGACAATCTTTTTTGTTGGCCTAATCCGTCTCAGCAGAGGGCGGTAAGCTGGTGCTAACAGGATGGAGATATGGTCGGAGAAGCCAAGATGGGGGCGAGGAAAAGCCCTGTATGCGTGGATGTTAGTGTACACACAGTCCAGAGTGTTATCTCCCCTTGTGGGGATGGTAACATGCTGGTAAAAACTGGACAGAGTTTCACGTGATTAAAGTCTCCCGCAACCACGTAAAACGCCTCCGGGTGCTTAGTCTGCAGCGAGCTGATGGTCATATAACTCCTGTAGCACTTCGTTAGCATTAGCATTTGCACCCGGCGCGATGTAAACAATGGTGATAAACACCGCAGTAAACTCCCGTGGCAAATAGTACGGCCGACATTTCACGGTCATAAATTCTATCACTTCAGAGCAATAACTTTTTACCAGTCCACAGTTTGTACACCAACCTTCATTCACGTACACACAGAGTCCTCCTCCCCGTGTTTTCCCCGACCGGTGGTCACGGTCCGCCCGGAAAAACTGTAGACCGTCAATCTGGAAGGCTGAGTCCGGCATGTTTTAATTTAGCTAGGTCTCCGTTAGACAGAGAACAGCACAGTTCCTCATCTCTATGGAAACATTCAGCCTCAGACGTAACAGGTCCACTTTGTTATCCAAAGAGCAGACAATGGCCAGAAAGAGAGTTGGAATCGGCGGCCTGTGAGCTTTAACTGTGCCAACACACCC
Organism: Barbus barbus; assembly: GCF_936440315.1. Classification (NCBI taxonomy): domain Eukaryota; kingdom Metazoa; phylum Chordata; class Actinopteri; order Cypriniformes; family Cyprinidae; genus Barbus; species Barbus barbus. Next base: position 18,139,688 of record NC_136742.1, on the reverse strand, counting down.
GCCCTTTTCCCCCTCTTTTGTCTCCGGGCACATCGTTTCCTCTTGTCCGCTGCTCCCCGCACTCTACTGCACCACTCCGTTGTCCTCAGAAGCCGCTGTCTTCCAAGTGCGGATTTCAGCTTTGGTGAGATTGTAATAACCAAACTATCCATGATGACCATAAGTTCGCTTGGACTATACTTTATACGCATTAGTTCAGTTGAACTATACTTTATACGCAAATTTAGTGCTAAACTAGTGCTGAAAAACAGCCTCAAAAATATTTAATAAGGCTTAGTCCCGGGAGCTTGAGTAGCCGCTGCACCACTGTGCGCCGCCATCATGTTGGAACTACTTGCAATAGTTCCACTTTAGCACAATCAAATATACTTCAGTATATCTTTAGTTAAACTCAGCACTACTTCAGCACAATTAAAGTGCATTAAGCACAAAATTAGTTGTTCCAATTTAGCAGACTTTAAGTATACCAGTTTATTATACCAAAAGCACAATTGCAGGGTGCTTTTATTAAGCACATAGATATGTAAATATGTTTGTAGTATACTTAGCATGAAATAAATGTATTTTAAATATATTTTAGTATATATATATATATATATTATGTTAATATAAATACACACATGTATACATTTCAGAACAATATGTTATGTTAATATATTAAATATATTTATATATAAATTATATGAATATAATGTAAATACATGTAAATATTTTCAAAATATATACTGAAGCCTAAGTGAGTGTGTATTTCTATATACATAATAAATATACACAGTATACACATACATTATGTGAACAATTTTTATTTTGGATGTTTTTAATCTGTATGATAACAAACTGTTTAATTTATTTAAAGATCTTAACTCAAGCCATATAATGATTGTAACATGCTGAAACATATTAATATAATAAACGTAACAGAATGACAGCACTTATTAACATAGCAGTCCATCCATTAGCATAAATCAACTGCTCATAAGGTATTAAACTACTCAAAAAATATATTCCAATACTTTCTCTCGCAATTATATCATCGGGTAATTATACTGTATATTAACTGCGGGCATCAGTGAGCCGTTAATTAATATGAGGGGCATTGAAAATGCTTTTTAATGCACGTGCGCAGGACCGTTTTACTTTCACTTTGGAGTTTTGCGATCACATGTTTATACTATGGAGCGGCAGTAGCCTACTTACCACACATGTTAATAGATTAGATGTTTGTCAGTGGTGCTGTAACACAACTGTAAGCTGCGAATGGGTTATTTCGAGACAACTGTAAAGAAAATACGGTTGTCCATCCCAAAAACTGACAGAACATAGCCTCCCAGGTAGCTAAAATGGTTTGGCCCAATAATGGCCCAGATCCAGCAGGCTGGAAGAAATAACTCGGCCCGGCTGCGGTTGCCAGTCTCGGCACGGACATGGGATGAATGACGCCCCAGAATCGGCCCAAATACACTGGGCCACAATCACGTTGACAAGAATTGTAACACTTAGCCGGTACTGGCCCGAGTCTGGGTACTGAAGCTGAGCCAACACCACTGGCATTGGGCCACAATCACACAGACGAGAAATGAAACACTTAGCCAGTACTGGCCAAAGTCAGAGTACTGAAACTGAGCCAACACCACTGGCATTGGGCCACAATCACACAGACGAGAAATGAAACACTTAGCCAGTACTGGCCAAAGTCAGAGTACTGAAACTGAGCCAACACCACTGGCATTGGGCCACAATCACACAGACGAGAAATGAAACACTTAGCCAGTACTGGCCAAAGTCAGAGTACTGAAACTGAGCCAACACCACTGGCATTGGGCCACAATCACACAGATGAGAAATGAAACACTTAGTCAGTACTGGCCCAAGTCTGAGTACTGAAACTGAGCCAACACCACTGGCATTGGGCCACAATCACACAGACGAGAAATTAAACACTTAGTCAGTACTGGCCCAAGTCTGAGTACTGAAACTGAGCCAACACCACTGGCATTGGGCCACAATCACACAGACGAGCAGGGTGCGAACTACGGGAGAGCTAGGGGGAGCTCGGCTCCCCTTAATAAGACATGGGCTCCCCTGAAAACGTGATTTGTGAAATTTTGGGGGGTCTCAAAAAATATTGACAATGTGTTATTGTGACGTGCAATTTCAGTTTTGTGTAATGTGATCATCTTGGATTATTATGTGTAAAATTGCAAAAATATAATTCATTCATGCATGACAGCGATTTAAACCTAATTCACTTCAGTAAAGATAACTATTCTTGTCATGAGCATCAAGGTGTGGGGGCGCTGCCGTGCAAATTCATTCCACTCATGTTTAGTACGTTAACTCAAAGATTCATAGGAAAAATATAAACGTTGGATTCAACATTGGCCGTAGATCTGTGCGCGCAGTCCTTGAAATCCATTCTGCAGTTAGCATCATATAGCATCATACAGCCACCATGGCAAAAAGAACACAAGGCAGTTTAATGGCACGACCGAATCACCTGCTGCAAGCCCTGTTAGCACACCTCCCGCCGGGATGACAACGCAAGAAGTAAGTCATTGTCCACGCGCAAGCGCACGAACCCATAGAAGATCCCTGTGCAGTGCGTTCTTTGGAATACAGCGGAGTCACAGTTTTCTTTACCGCATCCGCAATATTTTTCTCTGCGTCTAGATTAAAGCAATATTTTAGTATTTATATTGCTTTATTGGACACGGAGCGAGTAAAACAGAAACTGAAACTAAGATGCGCACTCACAGTCAGCCAAAATCAGACCAGTCCTAATGGTCCATAATTGGGCCGAATGTGGCTAAATGTGCCGTGTCTCAGTGAAAATCGGGCCAAATCCACACATCCAAAGCCAATCCAAATCTGGCAACCATTACTGAGTGAGCCGACACTCAGCCGCAATTGGCCCGATTGCGCTGGCTACCTGGGGCACGTTCAGGTTCACACCGGTGCCCAACGTTTTGCTACGGTTTCCGGGTTGAACGACATGTTTCCTGGAAACGGTGTGCAACGGGGTTTGAGATACGTTAGGATGTTCTCTTTTATTCTGGACGGCAAGGGCAGTGACTGTAGCATCGAGCGTATTTTGCAGTATTAAACACTTATTTATACCGATTTTATCAGGCTCTGAAAATTCTTCAAAAAGAACACAAAGAATGGCTTTCTCAGCTTCCATAGTTGCAACACTTGCGCCATCAGAACAGGGTGTTCAACGCACTACCGTTTCCGTTTAATAAACGTTTTGCACCGTTTTTTCGGTGCTGAACGCAGCCCTGGGCTTTATACAGGTGCAGCTCAAAATTAGAATTAGAATATTGTGAAAAAGTTTTTTTTCTGTAACTTATTTCAAAAGTGATATTATAGATTCATTAGATGTAGCCTAAAGTAAAACATTTCAAACTTTTTTTTTTTCTTTAAAGGGGTCCTATTATGCTTTTTCACTTTTTGAATTTTAGTCAGTGTAGTGTGTATGTTTGGGCATAAAAAATATCTACAGTTACAGATCTCAAAGTCCACTCCAAAGGGAGATATTTCGTTTAATCAAGAACTACAACGAACGGCTCGTTTGGACTACAGACTTATTTTCCGGATGTTTTGATATCACAAAGCGGCCCATTAGAATAATTTAAATAAATCCCTTCTATGGAAATTTGAATGGTCGGGGTAGGTGGGGAGGGGCAAGGTCGTGGTTAGTACACTTGGTTGAGTGCATCAGAAAAGACAAGTTTTCGCAAGTTATTACACATGCACCTGAATATACACTCAAGGCCACTTTATTAGGTACACCTGTTCAATTGCTTGGTAACAAAAATTGCTAATCAGCCAATCACATGGCAGCAACTCCATGCATTTAGGCATCTAGATGTAGTGAAGATGACTTGCTGAAGTTCAAACCGAGCATCATAATGGGGAAGAAAGGGGATTTAAGTGACTTTGAACGTGGAATGGTTGCTGGTGCCAGATTGGCTGGTCTGAGTATTTCAAAAACTGCTGATCTACTGGGATTTTCACGGACAACCATCTCTAGGGTTTACAGAGAATGGTCCGAAAAAGAGAAATTATCCAGTGAGCGGCAGCTGTGTGGACGAAAATGCCTTGTTGATGTCAGAGGTCAGAGGAGAATGGGCAGAATGGTTAGAAATGATAGAAAGGCAACTCAAATAACCACTCATTACAACCAAGGTATGCAGAATACCATCTCTGAACGCACAACACGTCGAACCCTGAAGCAGATGGGCTACAATTCGCACAGGCTTACCAAAATTGGACAAGAAAAGATTGGAAAAACGTTGCCTGGTCTGATGAGTCTCGATTTCTGCTGCGACATTCAGATGGTAGGGTCAGAATTTGGCGTAAAGAACATGAAAGCATGGATCCATCCTGCCTTGTCTCAATGGTTCAGGCTGGTGGTGGTGGTGTAATGGTGTGGGGGATATTTTCTTGGCATACTTTGTGGCCCTTAGTACCAATTGAGCATCGTTTAAACGCCACAGCCTACCTGAGTATTGTTGCTGACCATGTCCGTCCCTTTATGACTACAGTGTACCCATCTTCTGATTGCTACTTCCAGCAGGATAATGCACCATGTCACAAAGCTCAAATCATCTCAGACTGGTTTCTTGAACATGACAATGAGTTCACTTTACTCAAACCTCCACAGTCACCAGATCTCAATCCAATAGAGCACATTTGGGATGTGGTGGAACAGGAGATTCGCATCATGGATGTGCAGCCGGCAAATCTGCAGCAACCGCGTGATGCTATCATGTCAATATGGACCAAAATCTCTGAGGAAGGTTTCCAACACCTTGTTGAATCTATGCCATGAAGAATTAAGGCAGTTCTGAAGGCAAAAGGGGGTCCAACCCGGTACTAGCAAGGTGTACCTAATAAAGTGGCCAGTGAGTGTGTATGTGTGTGTGTATATATATATATATACTAAAACTTATTTTGAAATACATTTATTTCATGCTCAACCACTTTTTACAAAAACATTAAATCAAAAATCTGTCAGATTTACCATTAAAGAATTTAATTGTCTGTCCTAATCAACCAAGCTAATGAGATTTCCAATAACAGTTTTCTGTGATAAGTATGCAAGTGAACAGATGTTAGTCCAGTAGTTTAATTAAGTAATGAATGTTTTGCTTGTCTCAGGATCCATCATGGCAGCCGCCCGTGTGTCCATGCCGGGTCCCACAGACACCAACCTGGAATTTGCTGACTACAGTCTCTATAGCAACCTGTCTGATGAAGAGCTCATGCAGTTGGCAATTGAGCGAAGCATCACAGATGCCCAGGACTTTGGGTCAGGCACCGAAAAGACCCCTGTTGCTTTAAACAGGCCAGCAGGCCCACGCCGAGATCCACCATCACATCGTACCCAGCAGCAGCTAGAACCATCTGCATGTCCCGCCAATCCACCCAGGTACAGTTTGATGTGCTTCATTCAAACTGAAATGAGTTGCTGTCATAAATCAAACTCTCACTGTGCATATAAAAATAACCAGTGCTTAGTACATCATACTCACACTGACCTTTACTGAGTGCATCAGCTAACTATAAAATATCTTCACAGATTTTCAACATGTTTATTTTCAAACTTATATAGCAAGCTATTTTTTTCTTCTAAATAGATATTTATATTATATTATTTATGCAGTACAGGAAATTAACAAGACTGCATGTAAAACCTATCAAAACATACACATCAGTGTATTGCCACATAAAATTTCCAGTCAAGTTTTGATGATTCATCTCACAAGGAGGGTCACAATATCAATTACAGATGCCTACTGCATCTTCTCCGATGACTGACACAACTGCCTCACACCTGTTCCTCTTCATTCAAAGGCCAACATTAGAAAGAGGAGCAAGGATAGTTCAAGATGTTTACATGCCACCGAGCATAAAAATAGAAACACTATCCTTTGCTGTGCCCCAATCCACTTGTTTAAATTTCCCCAGTAATCTGACTTTAAAACTAATCTTCCAGTGGTAGATTTTTGTCTAATTGCAAAGATAACACAGAAGTAATTTAATTTGAAAATACTGTTGGTTAAAAAAAAAAAAAAAAAATCTGAAAATGATCCCATCCCCTTTCAGTGGCAGTCCAGTGATTGTGCAATAGCTAGAGATCTAATGGAACATAAATGTAACTCATATCAACTCAATTCTTTTTTTGTCCAAAGAGAAACAATAAATCCACAGGATGTGAGTTCAGTAAGTCACTTTATGACTGGTTATGGCAAGCGAATGGTGATGTACCGAAAATACGATGGAAGTATGCAAGTCGCCCCTGAGTCTGAAGAGTGAGTGATCGCACAATTATATGACAATGTGTACACATTAGTAAGCATATATGCAAGAAATGTATGGTTCTTTGTGTGCTCGACGAGCCATACATTAGTAAATATGTTTTAGATATGACCATATATGTTTCAGTGTCATCATACAGTAATTCAACTGCATAAAAATATACAAGATTAAAAAGATTTTGTAATGTCTTTGAAAGAAATTTCATGCTCACTTAGGCTGCATTTATTTATAAAAAAATACAGTAAAACAGTAATATTGTGAAATATTATTACAATTGTTTTAAAATGTAATTTATTCCTGTGATGGCAAAATAATTCTAATTCTAATACTGCTAATGTGCTTCTCAAGAAGCATTTCTTATTATCAATGTCGAAAACAGTTGTGATGCACAAGACCTCAAACTTCTGAATGGTAATAAATGTTATATGTTTTAATATTTATGTATATGAGAGGGGTAATGAACATCTCACCTGCAACACTAAATGCATATAAGTGAAAGCAGATTCTTCTTTAGGGTGCTTGAGCCTATTGTTAAGGCCATTTCAGAAGGAGATGTGGGATCAGTGAGACTGTTGGTTAAACAACCTGGGTGCAACTTTCTTAAACCAAATAAAGATGGATGGAATCCTTTGCACGAGGCGGCATATTATGGACAAGATCAATGTATTAAAATTATCCTGAGAGGTAGAATGCACTCATTTGACAATTACTCCATTGAACTTTATTTAGCCGAGCTCCAACAGTTTATTCTGGCTTTGATCATGAACACTAATCTCATAGCTCAACCTGGGATGATCAACCAGCGCACTTTGAAAGAGCAGACTGCTTTAATGATAGCTGTGACCAGGGAAAATCTTGCATGTGTGGAGTGTCTTCTGGAGAAAGGAGCTGATCCTGATATTGCCAATAAGGAGAGGGAGACTGCCCTTTATAAAGGTAATATCACATTAAGTATCACAGTATAATAGTAATTATCTGTCTATCTATCTATCACCTGATTTTTTCTATCTATATGGCCTATATAAACATTCCAATTTCAACCCCAGCAACACCCCCCCCCCCCCCCCCCCCCCCCATTTGAGGTTTAAAATCCTGGATTACCAGCCTAGAGCCACATCAATTTACTAAAAAACATAAATTCTTAAAAAATACATTTTAATATTTTTTTCTTTATTTAATATGGCCTTCAGTGGTGTGATGGAAAATGTTATCATTTCTATACATATCTGTAGCTTGTGAGAAGGAGAACCCAGCGATGGTTGCCATGTTACTGAATTGCGGCGCCTCTGTGAATAAGAGCTGTATTCAAGGCTGGACCGCTCTCCATGAGAGTGTGTGCAGGAACAATGTGGAAATCTGTGAGATGCTGATGAAAGCTGGAGCCAAAGTCAGTATGCCCAGCATGTACGGAATCAGTCCTATCTTTGTGGCTGCCCAAAGTGGAAAAGTGGATGCACTTCGCATGCTTTTAAAAAATGGTAACATCATTTTTGTTTCTCTTCCATTGTTGCTTTGTGATGAAATGCATCTGACATGTAATGTATCTCACCTCATTCAGGTGCAGATCTCAACAGCCAGGCTGCAGATGGAGCCACAGCACTGTATGAGGCCTGTAAAAATGGCCATGAGAAAATTGTAGAGTTTCTTCTATCTAAAAATGCAGACGCCAACAAGCCAGGCAAAACAGGACTGTTGCCAATCCATATTGCTGCCCAGCGTGCCAATGATAGGTATTAATTCAGAATTCACTTAACAAGGAATTTGTATGAATGAATGAATTTGCTTTGGGAGGACTTTTCTCAGGTCACAGTTTATTTATATGCAAAGTCCATTGGTTGTTAAGAGTTTAGGTTTAGTACATCTCATAATCTTGCATTAATTTTCAGCAAAGACCTCCTCGGGTGTACCTGCAAAAATGTCAGTGCAACTAAGTAAGTCTCAACTGGTGTTTTAGAGCAGTGCTGTGGCAAGAGGGTGCTAATCCTGTAACCTGTAACCTGTAACCTTAATTCAAGCTAACTTAAGTAGGAGCAAATGGTTTTATTTGCAAAATAAAATAATTTCAGATAAGTGTTCTTTCTTCTGACATACATATTATAACTCTCCTAGTTTATTGTGTGTAGAGCCTTTTTCTCACCTAACAGTAAAACTAATCATCCCATAGCATAATTCTTGATAGCATGATATGTTTAGGGATGGGAATCGTAAAGAATTTGTTGATCCTGGCTTCCGGGTCCTTTTAACTATTTAAATTCCTTAACAGCTCTATTAAAATTTATTTCAGTATTTTTAAGCAATAAATATGTATTACAATTATTGCATTAGGTGTGTTTAACTGTTAAAAGAAACTGTGTAGTCGGTGCCAATAGCCTCGTAGGAAGCACATCAACATATATCGCCGTTGCGGTTCAGGTGTCCCAAGTTCGAGTCCCGGCTCGCAGACCTTTCCCGATCCCCTCCTCCCTCTCTCTCTGTCCCACTTCACTTCCTGTCTAAATACTGTCCTATCCTAATAAAGGCAAAAATTCCAAAAAAATACATTTAAGAAAAAAATAACTGACTACGCTTAAGGTGTACTGTATCTTTAACTACACACTGTCAAATAAAAAACAACCAGTCTGTGACTACAGTCATTTACAGTTAGTTGTAAGCTGTATATGTTTGATTTATTAAATTAACTAGAGTGAATCAGAATATATATTTTGTTTCTGATTCAAGAAAAAGAAACAACTCATAAAACCCATTTGTTTACATTGTATGTTTTTGATTCACTATGGAATGATTGAGCTCATATTAATTATTTGTTCGGAAATCAAACTATTCTATTTGCGCTGTTTATTCCGTTCCGCACTGTAGATTCAGAGGTGTTTTTTTTAAGTTTAACTTTAGCACATAAAGTTTAACTTTAGCTGCATTTTTCAGAATGCAGTGTCATGTGCGAGACACTGAAAAAAACATGAGCGCAATGGTCAAACACATTTACATGCAGTGCAGCGAAATGCATAAACTTATTCTGCATCACTGGCCCCTAACAAACTCATTATCTTCTGTTCACAAAAAATTTTGGTTCCCAACCCTAGAACTATTCCTCTATAATTTTACTATTGCTAATCACTACATCACATAACTTTTCAAAGGTTTATATTATTAGTCTTCTTATGGAATAATTTTTCAATCTTATTATGGTCATTTCACCCTAATAGTGTCCAATACTAACCTGACATTCAAGATTATTTTAGTGTACACTAGCAAGATAACACTCAAGAACACAAAACTTCTCATTTTCAGTATCATATCCATGCTGATCCCAGCCACAAGCAAGGCCAGAGTGAGACGTACGGGTATTAGCCCCCTCCATTTAGCAGCAGAGCGCAACAGAAACGATATACTTGAAGAACTAATCGAGGCTGGCTTTGACGTTAATGCCATGTTGTCTGAGGATCGTTCTATGATGTATGAAGATCGGCGCTGCACAGCTATATACTTTGCCGTCATGAACAACAATGTCAATGCTACCACCATGCTTCTGAAAGCTGGTGCTAATCCAAACCTAGACACGTTCAACCCACTCCTGGTGGCCCTGAGGCAGGGTTGCATCCAGACAGTGACTTTGCTGGTGGAACATGGTGCTAATGTCAATGCCTACATCCCAACTCATCCAACTGCCTTTCCAGCAAGTGTTATGTTCTGCATGAAGTATCTGACCTTACTGAAATATCTAATGGATAATGGCTGTGATGCCTTGTCATGTTTCAATTGCGTTTATGGCAACAATCCTCATCCACCTATAAAGACTAGGAGTAATCTGAGATATGATCCAGATGAAGTTGTAGAAAAGACCTGTGTTCAGGTGAGTGGCCTGAAGCCAATTCTACATACAGTGTAATATTTTTTTTCTGAATTGTATATTGTGTATATTGCACATTTTACACTACTTTTTACTAGTTCTGTGAGGTGATCTCCACTGAAAACTACCCCCGCTGGGCAGGACCGATTATAGACGTGCTGCTTGACTATGTTGGGCATGTGAAACTCTGTGCACGAATCATTGAACATCTGGACAGTTACCACGAGTGGAAGTGCATCAAAGAGAAAGCGAGTATGTGCACCCATACCTTTTGCTTAAATTATTCATATATGCAAATGATTTCAGTCACCTGTGTATTCATTTGCTGGTTCTGATTGCAGCGCCTCCACGCCCACTCATGCAGCTCTGCAGACTGAAAATCCGCAAACTGCTCGGGATCAAGAGGCTGAAGAAAATTCACAGGCTTCCAGTTCCTCCAAGGCTGGTCAAATTCCTAAATCATCAAGAACGAAAGCAAGACTTTTAAGCCTGCTTTTGAATGTTGACTCTTAGTAAACACAGAGAAAACAATGCCATTAGAAAATCATATTCATCTGTTTGCAGAACTTGCACTGAGCTAAAATTATGGAATAAATGGCTTTTGTTCTGAGTCAGTATTTGCACATATATACTGCTTAATAGTTTAATAAAATGCCATACATGTTTATATGTAATTATCAGGCATAAACAGAATTTAGGGAACATGTATTGGATAGATTTAGTAGGTACATACTTTGTCTGTATATGTATGCTTATTTTCTTTTTCTTTTTTATTAAAGCCAAAAATGACACAGGGTGACAGAAAACAGTAACTGTTATTTTTTGCAATGTAGTAGAAATTTATTAAAAGTATTAAGATTAATATACTTAATGCTTATGTGTATAGTTTTGTATTTTAACTTTTACTTATTTTCTTAGGTGTAAGTTTTCTTCTAGATTTTGATGGTTTGTTTAATTGGAAAGCAAACCAATATTCAAAGATTACAAACTATAAATTCTGTTCATTTTTAATTGGAATGAATTTCCCTGATTCAGTCAGTGCTTTAGAAGTTACCGTGACAATGCTTATGTTTGAACAACGTCCAACAAATTACTTATCAGTATCAATCTACCAATAAAGTGTTAACTATCAACTATTTGAGTTTAATTTATTCTGCCTTTTTGGGCAAAATGTGGGTTTGGATATCTAGTATTGCTGATCTTGTGATTCATGTCTGTTGCCCCATGTGCAGGGAGACAAACAAGAGGCAAAAAATGATTAAGTAGGCCTACACAGTAAACTATTACAGTAGATAAAACATGATATTACATTACAAGTTAAAGCAATTCATGCTGCTTTCATAACTGATTTCACATCATTGACACCACATTGCTGGTTCATATATGTGCACAAATAATGACACTGTCCATTGCGTGAGGAGGATTCCAACGGTTGACAAGCAATTTCTTTGCTGCTGTGAGAGCAGCTAACAGTAAAGATCTTTGTTGGATGGACAAGGTGAAGTAAAAAAAAAAATGGCGTGGAGTCAAACATATCTCAGTACCCAACAAATATGATAGATCCTGTGAGAGCTGAGTCCAAAAAGGTGAGAGAGAGGGGCACTCCCAAAAAAAATGCGAAAACATGCCTAAAACTCCTTGGGAACAGAGATTACACTTAGGAGAAGACGACAGATTCATATAAAACATTTCATTGGAGTCAAGTAAACCCTATGCAGCAATTTCCAATGAATCATTTGGTGAATAGGGTTTTTAGAAGACAATTTAAACATACCCCCATACCTGATCGGAAAATAAAACATGCACATCCTCATTAAGATCCTTAGCCCAAACAGTTGTAATAGATAAAGGTTTGTATGAATGCTCAAGAAGAAAGAAATAGATGACTGAAACAGAGGAGGGAGATTCCTCAGAAGGAAGGATTAGTTTGTGCAAAGGGTGAACAGGCAGTTGAGAGCTCCAAGGCACCCTATACACCCGTAGGGTCGATCTAATGCACAAATACATAAAAAAGGAGGTGCCTGGCCGATTATATTGAGGTTTAAGATTCTGGAAGGATTTTAAACTACTATCATCATAGATATCTCCCAGACTGTTTACTTTATTATGAGTCCATTGCGGACAATGAAATGGAGTACTGCCTGACAACAGGTTATTATTGTGGAAAATAGGCGAATCCCTATGACATTTTGTAACTAGTTTTGAACGTCTTTCAACATCCCTCCATGTGGAGAGCAGATGGGTTACAATGGGACCAAACCGAGATTTACACTGCCTAAGAGGAACTCCCGAAAAAACAAGATGCTTCAATTTATACGGATAAACAATAGATCCCTCAATTGCTCTCCAAGACACAGGAGTGTCAGGATCAAACCAAACTGCTAAAGGGCAGAGGGAAAAGGCTTGAGCATACAGTCTAAAATTAGGGAAAAAAAGACCTCCATGTAATCTATATTGCTGTAAGGTAGTCAGTTTAATACGAGGACGTTTTCCATCCCATATATACCATGAAACACATGCATCTAGTTTATTCCAGTAGCCAACCGGTGGAGCGAGAGGAATCATGGAAGAAAAGAAATTAATACATGGGAGAACATTCATTTTAATCACCGATATACGGGCCTGAGAAGAAGTAGGAAGACGAGAGCAATTTTCCAAATCTGAGGATACTTTGGCTAGAATACCATTATAGTTTTTTGAGACGATTTCCTGCAGGGAAGGAAAAACATCTATCCCCAAGTACTTAAAGTTTTAAACCAATGGAATAGATATAGAAAGGGACATGGAATCAATTTTAGAATTGAGGGGGAAGTAAACTTGACTTACTCCAATTAATTTTAAACCCAGAGAGAGCTCCAAAATGGGTCAAATAAATTCAACACATGAGGAATAGAACGTGACGGCTTCTCCAAAAACAATAAGATATCATCAGCAAACAAAGAAATATGATGCATACAGAACTTTTATCATATTTATGAAACTTCATCCCAGACCCAGATGCTGTAGAACCGCTCATAAATAGTTCTATTCTAGCTTGTCGAAAGCTTTCATTGCATCTAGAGAAAATACTGCGCAAGGGGAGGACAAACTATTGTTTGAATTAATAATATGATATAACCTGCGTAAGTTATCCGAAGCTGAGCAAGATTTAATGAATACTGTTTGGTCATGATGAACTAGCCTATTCATAAATTTCTCTAGATGACAAGATAGTACTTTAGCATATAATTTAACATCAGTCCCCATCAAAGAAAGTGGCCAGTAACTAGAACGGGAAGTCGGATCTTTATCTTTTTTTAACAAGAGAGAAATAACAGCTATATTAATAGATGTGTGAAATGAGCCTTGAGTAACTGAAACATTTATTATATCTGACATGAGGGGGCCTAAATCCGACCAAAAAGTAGTATACAATTCAATTGGAATGCCATCTATGCCTGGGTATTTCCCCTCGTTCATAGACTGAATTGCTGACTCCAGCTCCTGAAGAGTGATCGGTTCAGCCAGGTATTCCGAATCCGAATCTGATAGCCTAGGTAAATCAAGGTTGGACAGAAAAGATGCAAAAGAGTCATGGTCACCATAAGCAGAAGTAGTAAAGAGGTTAGAGTTAAAAGAGTGAAAGGCAATATTAATGTCTTTTGGGTCTGTCATAATGAGCCCAGATTGGGATTTCACTGCTGAAATATTAGCAACTTTTTCACTGTTGCGTAATCTTAGGGCTAAAAGGTGGCTTGGTCTACTCCCTTGACAATAATAATTCTGCCTAGAGCTTTGGATCAGGAATTCTGCCCTGGATCTCAGTAATGAATTGAGTTCGGACCTAACCGCCATGATTTTACTGAGTGTATTGTCTGAGAAACAAAGCTGATTATCTCTAGTCAGATTCTGGAGCTGTGATTCCAGTTCAACTATCTTTTTGTGTCTGTTTTTCTGAAGGAGTTATTCCTTATAAACCCTTTAACTGCATTCCAAAATGTCCAAAATGAGGATCATTTATTTCTGAATTGACTGCAAAAATTTTCATCCTGTCACAACGCCATCTAGTGGCACGAGATGGCCGAGGGATCAAAGATAATCTGCACAAATTTCCATCATGATCCGACAAAGATAAGGAACAGATATAGGCATCACGGACAGCTGAAGATAAAGAAGTAGAAATGAAAATATAGTCAATTCGCGAATAGGATTTATGAGTAGCAGAATAGAAAGTGAAAGACTTAGCAGAAGGATTTAATAAACGCCAACTATCCACCAACGAGGATGAGGTTACACATTGCCGAAGTTTGTCAGAACACAAAGCTTGATTAGAGTGTGATTCGTTTGGTCCAGATCTATCTAGGATATGTGACATTACAGAATTCATATCTGCACCCAATACAATTTCAGAATCTGAAAACTTCAAGAGATAGGTTGACAAAACAGAGAAAAAAGTAGGGTCAGGAGGACAAGGGGCAAACTGAGAGAAATACAATATTCCTATTTATATGTGTTACTCTACCATCTGTATCACAACCTTTATCTAAAATAGTAATATTTAAAGTTATCTGGACCAATATTAGGACACCCATGGTTTTAGTATCCGAAGATGAGTGAGATACCACTTCATAAAACTTATTATTATGCCTGTGTATATCCTCCTCTTTCAGATGGGATTCTTGAACTAACACTATCAATCTTTCTTCTTCGCAAAAATCCAGAAAACCTGTACGTTTGTGAGGGCCATTTAGGCCATTAATATTAAAACTCAGAATATTAAGGTCAGTCATAGGTATCAAACAGAATGACTGCATAATAAGACAAAATACAAGTTTGAAAATAAAACCAGTTGAGTCTACCATTAAACCACCCCCACCCTCCCCGTTACCATTCAAAAAACCAACACATTCCCATGAACTATGGCAGATCAAACCAAGAACAAGCCTTGATCTGCCAGCACCCCTTAATATGGTCCGTGGCGTCAACAAAACCCTGCACATTACTGTAGCACCAACATTTGGCCAAATAGTCACATATCGACTACGTAGTAACTCTATTTAAAAAAAAAAATATATATATATATATATCTATATACATATATAGAAAGAAAGAAAAGCGAGATAAAGAATACAACTAAAACAAATAAAACATCATAATCAGTAAGCCATACTGTATGCACAATGAACTATGAATTAAGAAGTGAACATTAAAGTGAACAGTGAAAGACACAGTCACCTAGAGCAGGGGTCTTCGTTAATTATGGTCTTCAGGATCGCGTGAAAATTAAAGACAGGTGTGTTTGATTAGAGTTGGAGCTAAACTTTGCAGGACAGTCGATCGCCAGGAACAGGGTGGGCACCCCTGATTTAGAGCATCTCTTCTCCGATTAGAAATGTCCAGCTGAAGTTCACTGAGAGTTGGTGGATGAATGGGATCTGAGAAAAACTCTTGCTTCTTCTGGGGAGTGTAGCATTTTAGGTTCACCTTGATTGAGAATGACCTTCAGCGTTGCAGGATAAAGGAGAAAATTCTGGATGCCAGCGTCTCTCATCTCCTTCCTAATTGGCGCAAATACACTTCTTCTTTTTGCGGTGACCCGAGAAAAATCTGGAAAGGAAGACAGCGTTGCTCCGTCGGAAGTTTTCACCGGGGCATGAAGTCTGGCAGCCCGCAGAATGAGCTCCCTGTCCGTGTACCGCAGCAGATTAAAGATGAAAACCCGTGGTTTAGCGCGATCTGAGCTGAGCCGATGCGCTCGCTCCACTTCAATCTCTTTGCCCGCCAGAGACGGGAATCACGTCGGTAGCGATCTTTTCAAAAAGCCCATAGGGTCGTCCTTTTCTGAACCTTCAGGCAATCCAACCAGATGCAGATTGCTGCACCTATTGCGATCCTGTAAGTCCACAACCTGTTGCTCGAGCGCGGCAACGCGCCTATCGTGATCTGCGACAACTTTCTTTTGTTCTCTCATCTGCCCTGTAAGAAGATCCAGTTTAGAGCATAGCGACTGAACAACTGACATGAGAGAAGCGAACTCGTTCCGCATCGCCGTCAACTCGGTTCTTAGAATGTCCTCAAAGTAAGTAACAGTGTTCGCCATCTTATCCGCTTATCGCTTGAGTTCGGTGACTTGGATTTCTTCTTAATCGGAGAAGCCGATGGAGACAACTCCTGCTGTTTACCACTGCATGCCATCAGGTAAAGCACAACCAATGAATAAAACTTAAAACAAAACGGAAAAAAAAATCTGCAAAAAGAGGCCAAACTTAGCTCTACTCAAGTGCGACTAGGTTCATGAGCACGTCACGTGACTCCAACACAAACTATTTAACTGAATAATGCTGCATTTTAATTACAACGTTTTAATTTAATTGATATATACTGTAATTAGTTATAGTTAAACCTCAATATGCATAACTCAAGTTTCAAACTGCATTACTGTATGGCGGATGTTCCACATTGTGGAAAAAAATAACTTTGTGACTTTGTTCATGATGGCGCCACTTTGTTCGGACGCCGTCCAGGTCGCTCCGCTAAGATTGTGTTTTTATCTACTTTTTTACTTAGTTTTACTTTCTCTTGTTACACATCTCACGTCGGCACTGATCACCTATAACAAAGAAACACTTTTGGACATTGAAAACCGCTACACCAACCTGTTCCAGGACACTTTATCCAGGAATCCAGCATGGCCTCTGGAGATTCTTCGGAACGCAGAGATGAACAATAACCCCCCGAGGTGAAGGATCAAGAAACGATGCGGGAAACGCGTTGGGATTCGAGACAGACTCAGAAAAAGGGCTCACAGTCCTCTTCCGAGCATTCTGCTCGCAAATGTCCAATCCTTGGAGAATAAGATGGACGATCTTAGAGCCAGGATTAGTTTCCAACGGGACATAAGGGACTGTAACATCCTTTGTTTGTCAGAAACATGGCTTTCGTCCATGGTCCCGGACACTGCTGTAATGCCAAGTGATAACTTCTCTGTTTTTCTGACGGACAGAACAGCAGAGGCCGGGAAATCCAGGGGTGGAGGAGTGTGTATCATGATTAACAAGAAATGGTGTGATCCCAGGAATATCTCCATTCTGTCGCGTTCCTGCTCGCCTCATCTGGAACATCTTTCCATTATTTGCCGCCCATTTTATCTGCCCCGGGAATTTTCATCGATCATTGTTACTGCTGTGTACATTCCACCACAGGCAGACACCGGCTTGGCTTTGTCTAAGCTTCACGATGTGCTCAGCGGCTACATTAACAAACATCCTGACGCTGCCTTTATCATCGCGGGGGACTTTAACAAAGCTAACCTCAGACAGGTCATGCCGAACTTTCACCAACATGTATCCTGTCCAACTAGAGGACCAAATACACTGGATCATTGCTACACTCAGTTTAAGAATGCCTACAAAGCCCACTCACTACCGGCTTTTGGCAAATCGGACCATGAAAGACTTAGCAGAAGGATCCTGCCGCCATTTTCCTCACACCGGAATACAAACAAAGGCTCGTTCAGGATCCTCCGGTGCAGAGAGTAGTGACGCGCTGGTCCTCCCACTCAGAGGCTATGCTGCACTTGATGACGTCGACTGGGCCATGTTCCGGGCGAGTTCTTCTGACGTCAGCGAGTTCATGGATGTAGCATTAAGCTTTGTAAACACGCTAACCGAGCAAGCTACAGAAACAATAACCATAAGGACATTCTCCAACCAGAAACCGTGGGTGGACAGAAATATCCGTGCTGCGGTTAACACATGCACTGCCGCTTACAATGAGGCTTTTCTGACCGGGAATATGAGCGAGTACAAAGCATCGTGCTATGCTCTTCGACGCGCAGTAAGAGCCGCTAAACACAGATACAGAGAGAGAATTGAGTCTCATTTCCAGCTCAATGACTCTCGACGGATGTGGCAGGGACTGAGGACCATCTGTGCCTTTGGAAACAAATCCTCCACGGAGGTGAGAGCAGATCCGTTGCTGGCCGATGAGTTAAACATCTTCTACGGCCGCTTCGATTGCAACGGCGACGGCACGTCTCTGGCGTCCAGCGTGTCAGGAAGCAGCAGACAGAGCAGCGATAATCCTGTAATCACCGTGTCGGAGGATGAGGTTCGGAGGGTGCTAAAGAAAGTGAATGTCAGGAAAGCAGCCAGACCTGATGGGATAACCGACCATGTCCTGAGGTCCTGTGCTGATCAGCTCGCTGGTTTGTTCACGTCTATCTTTAATGAGTCCCTTGCTACCTCCGTGGTTCCCACCTCATTAAATAAATCCGTAATAATCCCTGTGCCTAAGAACAATAAACCCTCTTGCCTGAATGACTATCGCCCAGTTGCCCTCACATCTTTTTTTTCTCCTCTCTTTCCTCATGTTGTGCTGTATTCTCTTCTTTATTGCATTTCGTTGCCTTGTACCTACATGTGCAATGACAATAAATTGAATCCAATCCAATCTATAGTCATGAAGGTTTTTGAGAGACTTGTAAAGAGCCACATTTGCTCCTCCTGGACCCTCTTCAGTTTGCCTATCGCCCAAACAGATCTACGGACGATGCCATCTCTCACATCCTCCACTCTTCCCTCACACACTTGGACAGCAACAATGGGAATTATGTAAGGCTGCTATTCATTGACTATAGATCAGCTTTCAACACTATAGTCCCCATCAAGCTGGCTTCTAAACTCACTGACCTCGGCCTAAACTCCTCACTCTGTGACTGGATTCAAGACTTCCTCACCGGCAGACCTCAAGTGGTGAAAGTTGGCCAGTTCACCTCAAACTCCATCACCCTGAACGTAGGAGCCCCACAGGGCTGTGTCCTGAGTCCCCTGCTCTACTCTCTCTACACGCATGACTGCGTGTCCTCTCACAGCTCCACATCTATTATCAAATTTGCTGATGATACTGTGGTTCTGGGCCTCATTTCCAACAATGATGAGACCGCATACTTGGATGAGGTAGAGAGACTCACATCATGGTGCCAGGACAACTGTCTCTCTCTGAATGTGAGCAAAACTAAAGAGCTGATCATGGACTTTAGGAAGAGACAGCAGCAGCCCTACACTCCTCTCATGATCAGTGGGACCCCTGTGGAGAGGGTGAGTAGCTTCAAGTACCTCGGTGTAAACATCTCCTAGAACCTGACTTGGACTACACACATCCAAACACAGGTTAAGAAAGCCAGGCAAAGACTGTACCACCTGCGACAGCTGAGGAAATTCAGAAATTCATATCACTATATCAATAAGCTATTCATAATTTTTTCTACCTCATATTACTGCTATTTAAATACCCTGTACAACTTTTTTGCACATTCCTGTTATATTACTATTAATGTCAACAACATACTGACCTGCACATTTATATTTATATTTTTTTATCTTTTATTTTATTTTATTATTTTTCTTAATATTTGTATTCTATAAAATTGCACTGTCCTTGGAGCGGACCTGACTTACATTTCACTGCTGGTTATACTCTGTATAATTGTGTATGTAACGAATAAAAATCTTGAATCTTGAAATGCCTATTTTTTACTAATTCAATTAATTTTGATTTTGTGCAAGTCAGACTTAAGTGTTAAAAATCATGAAATAACTATGTTACCTACATGTTTACATGTAATTTGTTTTCTGATAGCCTATTTGTTTCTTTGTGATTAGCCTATGCTTTTTGTGACTTCAGGAAACCAGCATCCAATCGTCCAAACTGAGAAAACGGAGTTAAAACTCCCAAATGTACCAGCTGTCAGATTGGCCATACAGTGAAAAATATCCACCTTATTTTTCAACTCGGAAGTAAGCTGTTTTTCTGTTAATGTGTGAGATTTCCGGTTCATTAGACGACGCTGTAGGGAAATTACGAATTACATTTAAATAATGTGGTAAGAAACACCAGTTTGCAATATCAAGCAGCAAAACATTCTGTTTTGTACAGCTAACAATATCTGGAAGCGGATGAGACCGGAAGGAAGACACATTAAATTAGCAAATGGCTTCTCTTACAGAAAAATACCAAATAAATACATTTACATAATGCTGTCAGCGATGCTGTCAGTAATAGTAAGACTGAAGCTGTCTGTATGCCCTTGAAGTGGGTGTTGCCCCCGACCTGCACTTTTTCAGGTCAGTTCTGGTGGCAGCCAGAACAAGACACCTTCCAGATGGCCAGACTGCTTGGTGAGAGCAGAACTGATGGCATTGCCCAGATTCTCAGTATGTCTGCTCCTTTCCCAGCCAATACTATGCTCTGCTTGAAGTGCCTCCCCTTGAAGTATCTCGTGGACAATGGATGAAATGCCAGTTCTGGCAAGGTGCACCTCCTCTCCTGTCCTCTTTCAACGATTTTCAAGGCTTGAATAAAGAGCAAACATTCACTGAGGTATAATGTGAACTGTGTAGTGTGAACCTTTTTGTACCAGTTAATGGACCTCCCAATACTGTACCAGTCAGCATTCTGCCCCTTTATAAAGAACTTGCATTTATGTATTTTTTTTTAATCATTGGATGTCCTACTTACCTGCGAGTGTTTGGGGCATGGCTACTGTATAGCAGGCTGAGCCAGCGGGTATTTAGCTGAAGTGGGAAAATAAATTTAGATTACAAAAGTGCAAGGCAAAATTCGAAGGCTTGCCAAATAACACGAGACAGACAATGGTGTAAAATAAACGCAAGCAGTTTTTCTTTTGCAAGATGGAGGCATTTGATGGAATGTTAGGGTTTCAATCGATATATGACAAACTTGCGTTCTTGTCGACAGGTAAGTTAAACTTAAAGTTAAAAGTATTCTTAATATGTTATTTAAAGTAGCCTGCTTTTAACTTTTGAGACATCCTTTCACTTCTATATACCCCGTAAGAGCTGTGTTTGTGATGTTTGAATGGGAGAGGCGTAATGCGCGAATGAAGCATTTGCAAAGGTTGCTTGAAAACATGCTTTATTATAGTTTCGCTAGGTAGCACTAGCAGCACAGAAACCCTATGCTACATTATTCTTAATGGATTATGAGGTGATACATTTGTGTTACAACACAAAATAATGTTACTAAGGCAACTCTGTCTGTCAGAAAAGGCCACTCTAAATTGTTCTCGATTTCATCTTTCAAGATCTTCCAGATTAGACTCAAAAGCTCTTGGGACATTGACCTTATTTCTGCAGAGCTGGCGGATGTGGTGGCTTTGCAGGTTATAGAATTTCTCGCCGAGGAGGAAAGGTCCTGTGGTGTTCCTGAGTTCTCACCAGCAGGGGGCAGAACGGAAAAACAAACTCTGTGGGACTTTTCCTGTGTTTGTTACTTTGGCTCACATTTTCTTCCTCAGGCAATGCCTGGAAAAAAAAGAGGTTTATTTTTATCTGTTTGCTCCTTCTTTTGAATCTGATCTTGTATTACAGTAAGTTACCTTAATGAATAAATTCCTAGATAAAATCAAATCATTCAGTTTAAATCACACATGATCAGGCTTAATAATTATTTTTAGTTTAATAATATACTTAGGCCTATTCAAGTTTCAGAGTCATAAATATTTTTGCGGAATCATAAATAGATTACAGAACGCAATTTCCTTTGTTTTAACATATTTGTTTGGCCTACTGGCCCCACTTTTTGGCTCATGCAATTATTTGATGTCTTTATAAAATAACCACAGGGTGGCAATGCAACTCCACAGCTAATAAATTGAGGAAACTAGAGGTTCCAGATAAAACACAATGGTGTTGATTATTCATATATAATAAAGTTGAAATACACCTTTTTGTTTTGCTCAATATCAAAACAAAACATGAAAGACAAATCATAACCATAGTGACACTTATTTATGAGAAAAATCTTCAGAATATTAGTTTTGTATTATACACTTATGCACTCACTTATACGTTAGTATCAATATTTAAATATATTAGATGTATGAATATTATATAGTGTTACATTAATAATTATTTATTAAGAAATGCAAATGTCAGTTAAATCTAGAGGAAAATTAGTAACACAAAGCACAGATGATTTCGTCATTAATTTGGAAGAGTTTTCTGTGTTTTTGCTTACCTTGTCTCCCCTTCTCAGAGGCCAGGAACCTGCCATCACTCTATCCCGCAACTGTCCACTATCATTAAAATGTGTGAGATGGGCCAAACCACAATATTCGGTCTTGTGCTTTTTTTTTTCCTCCATCTCCATCAGTTTTCCATTGCGGCATTTATGTGGATGAATGGCCTTAGAAAGGTCAACACTGAACATTGATTACACACCTTGCTGTCAGAAAGGCCTGGGGGAGAGGGGTAAGTGGCCATTTGTTTTGTGCAAACTCTTGAGTGTCTAGAAATCTTCAAAAAGTGCTGGCAGAAAAGGCTGGAGCATTGTAGGGCTCTCCATCATACTCTGGCACCAGTTGACACCACAGAGCTGTTTAAGGGCTGACTGCTCCCCAAATATCTAAAATTGCAGAGTGTGACTCTGCGGTTTTATTAAATGCATTAAAGCTAAACCTCTTAAACATACAGTACATTTTCACAGGGTTGCACTGCAGAACATTTCAGCTGTCCAACTTTTATACAACAGTTAAATAAATAAGTTAATATTGAGTATTTTACATATCAGTATTGCTCTTTTTTTTTTTTACTTTTTATAACTATAAATTATGCCAAAGCAGATGTGTTCCTGAGCAACACACATAGTGATGTTTTCATTCCTGAATGAATGCTTTGAATGAGCGATTCAGTGACTCACTTGTTTAGTTCTTAAATGAATCAGAGTTAATGAACCAATGAGTTAATTAAACGATTGCATGACTCACTCATTTGTTTCATTCCTAAATGAAACCATGTTTTTGAACAAATCGTTTGAATGAATGATTCAATGACTCACTTGTTTTTGTTTTGAAATGAGAAACGATATCTTTGGAATCACCTTCAGAATGATTTTTTTCCAGCTGATGAACAATACAAACATTGACACCCAATCAGAATCCATCCTGCTATAATGAGCTTGAGAATTTAAAGTGGCAGCCAAGTATGCGCTTAGAATAAACAGACAATATCATTTGCTGGTGTGGACGCTAATATTTTTATAGTTATCTTTATAGTTACTGTTCTT
Source organism: Barbus barbus (assembly GCF_936440315.1). Lineage (NCBI taxonomy): Eukaryota > Metazoa > Chordata > Actinopteri > Cypriniformes > Cyprinidae > Barbus > Barbus barbus. The sequence goes on along the minus strand of NC_136742.1, from coordinate 18,116,452 downwards.
GGTGTGAACAGGGCTTTACTCAGCTTTTCATTCCTGAATGAAACCAAGTTTTTGAACAAATCGTTTGAATGAATGATTCAATGACTCACTTTAGTTTTGAAATTAATCTGTTATTAAACAAATCAGAAGAAACATCACAAAAATAAATGGTTGCTTGACTTTTCGTTCCTGAATGAATCAGTGTTTTTGAATGAATTGTTTGTGTGTTTTTACATAGAAAAACAACGTAAAAACAGCGTGATGCATTCTGCATCAATGTCCCCTTATAGTGCTCTTGGAATGCTGTTTGTTCAAACAAATTCAAAGAATAGAACTAACTGTAATTTATCATTTAATGTATCATATATCTGGCTGGATTAAGCCTGAACTGAAGCCAATAACTGCTAGTAACCATGTCGGGCTTTCTCACTTTCAAACCAAGTCTGAAAACATCTCTAAAGAACAGCCTGTACAACAGAGAGGTGCATTTTTCGCAGATGTTGTTGTTGTTGTTGTTGATTGTGAGGCTTGGACCAATGAGATGCAAATGGGTGCAGCCACATTAGCGGTGGTGCATTGGTTTTGTTTATAGGGGACAGCAAAAGGATTATCCCCTCCAGTCCATTTCATTTGATCCATATGGCCCAAAAGGCCTTAGCTTCGGCTGTGCCACAGCTTGGGAGCCACGGTTGAGTTTGTTATTGTCCCAACTCAGGCTGAATGCAGTGCTACAAATCCTGACAATATAATATGCACAGTCAGAGCTCTGGCTTTCTCTCTCGACAATGACACAGACAGAAAAGCAAAGCTTCTTTAGTGTTCGGTATACTTATTTAACCTTCATATGCAAATATAAGTTTGTTTAAATTGATCTATCATTTACATGTGATGTCTCAGCGGAATCATCGATTACAGGGCTGTCATGATTAAGTCATATATCTATAGATTTGTGTCATCATCTAAAAGTGGACCTCTCTCTCTCTCTCTTTCTCTCTCCCATGAGCTGAGCAGAGCGATTTACATGCTGTCGGGTTGGCTTTGTTCCCGTGTAAGTCAAGTCTCGTTGGAGAAGAGACACATCAGTGCTTCAAATGGCCCCAGCCGTCTCATTGCATTATCTTCAAATGGCACGTCTGATGGAGAAGTTAGAGACCAGCTCTCCAAGCTTCTCTCATTTAGATATGCCTCCCTTATTAACATGTAACGCACCTCGGTTGTCCTGTATATCTTTGTGTTAACCAAAACTTTACATTTGTGGATTTGTGGTTGTTTTATGGGTTTGTGCCATGTGATGTCCTCTGAAGCAATCTTCATATGTGTCATATTTGAGCAGAAGAGGCGAACCAACTCCTTATTCTGCCAGCGGCCAGTGTGTGGCTGTCTGGAGGGAAAGGAGCTCTGCACATGAAAGCTTGTTGATAATTTCATGAATGCCTGCACTGAAACGCACACACACACACACATACACACACACACACACACACACACACACACACACACACACACTCGTATATGTGGTAACTTCTATATGGTCACAGTTATAAACGTATATAAGAGTGTGTTCAGTATAAATATATTATATACAGGACATATAAATGTATACATTTATTTGATCAAAAATCGAGTAAAACAAATTATCACATTTAAAATAATTTTCTATTTTAATATACAGTGGGGCAAATAAGTATTTGATATACTTCCGATTTGACAAGTTTTTCCACTTACAAAGAATGGAGAGATCACGTTGTATGATTTTTAAATAATTAACTTCCATTTTATTGCATGAAATAAGTATATGATCACCTTCCAACCAGCAAGAATTCTGACTCTCACAGACCTGTTAGTTTGTATTTAAGAAGCCCTCCTATCCTCCACTCATTACCTGTATTAATTGCACCTGTTCACACACTCAATCAATCAGACTCCAACCTCTCCACTATGGGCAAAACCAAAGAGCTGTCTAAGGACAAAATTGTATATCTGCACAAGGCTGGGATGGGCTACAGGACAATAGGCAAACAGCTTGGTGAGAAGGCAACAACTGTTGGTGCAATTATTAGAAAATGGAAGAAATTCAAGATGACTGTCAATCTCCCTCGGACTGGGGCTCCATGCAAGATCTCGCCTCGTGGAGTATCAATGATCCTGAGAAAGGTGAGGGATCAGCCTAGAAATACACAGGAGGACCTGGTCAATGACCTGAAGAGAGCTGGGACCACAGTCTCAACGGTTACCATTAGTAACACACTACACCGTCATGGATTAAAATTAAATTAAAATCCCTGCAGTGTGCGCAAGGTGCCCCTGCTCAAGCCAGCTCATGTCCAGGCCCGTCTGAAGTTTGCCAAAGACCATCTGGATGATCCAGAGGAGAAATGGGAGAAGGTCATGTGGTCAGATGAGACCAAAGTATAACTTTTTGGTATAAACTCCGCTCGGCATGTTTGGAGGAAGAAGGATGAGTACAATCCCGAGAACACCATCCCAACTGTGAAGCATGGGGGTGGAAACATCATGCTTTGGGGGTGCTTTTCTGCAAAGGGGACAGGACGACTGCATCGTATTGAGTGAGATTTTGGGCAACAACCTCCTTCCCTCAGTAAAAGCATTGAAGATGGGTCGTGGCTGGGTCTTCCAGCATGACAATGACCCCAAACACACAGCAAGGGCAACTAAGGAGTGGCTCCGTAAGAAGCATTTCAAGGTCCTGAAGTGGCCTAGCCAGTCTCCAGACCTGAACCCAATAGAAAATCTATGGAGGGAGCTGAAACTCCGTGTTGCCCAGCGACAGCCCCAAAACCTGAAAGATCTGGAGAAGACCTGTATGGAGGAGTGGGCCAAAATCCCTGCTGCAGTGTGTGCAAACCTGGCCAAGAACTACAGGAAACGTCTGACCTCTGTAATTGTAAACAAAGGTTTATTAAATATTATTATAAATATTAAGTTCTATTTTTCTATTGTATCAAATACTTATTTCATGCAATAAAATGGAAGTTAATAATTAAAAAATCCTACAATATGATTTTCAGAATTTTTTTTATATTGTCTCTAACAGTTGAGGTGTACCTACGATGAAAATTACAGATCTCTCCATTCTTTGTAAGTGGGAAAACTTGAAGAATCAGCAGTGTATCAAATACTTATTTACCCCACTGTAATTTAAAAAGTAATTTATTCCTGAGATACCAAAGCCTACTTAGCAGCCATTACTCCAGTCTTCAGTATCACATGATCATTCAGAAATCATCTGAACAATATCTTAAAATATTTGAATGATTGAATTATCTATGTAAACTTTGACTGACTACTTATACAACACTTCTGAAAAATCAGTGTTAAGACTTTTGCTAATAAAATTTTTTTTAATACAAAATGTCAACTTCATTTGTTTGTGATTTTCAGTGCTTTATATTTCAGAGAATTGTAATGTATAATGAGAGCGCTGGGTCTGAATAATAAGAAGCCACGGACAGATAACTTTGACTGACATAAAGCCTCACTGGTGCCTGACTAATTGACAGTGTAAATATTGTAAAGCATTAACTTTTTCATGTGAAAGTGACTGAATAACAGCCTGCTCAGCCTTCAGGTTCTCCAAGCAATTTATCATCCTTATCCACACTGGGGTAATTTATCTAGCTGAACAGAGAAAATGTTTGCACTGTGGTTCTTGTAGGAAAGGCATCTTGGTATTCCACTTTTCTAAATTACTTGTCAAGCAAGGTGTGTCAGCAGACGGAGGTGAAAGGACAACATTTTCTCCCCACAATTTCTCCCAATTGAACTCTTTCACAATGCTCCTATACTTGCCTGACATGGACGTTTTACTGTCTCTGCTAACCCTTTATTTGAAAAAAAAATGAAAAGAAATATTATACAATTATTAAAAGAAAACAACAGTTTTATATGCAACAAAATGAGGGTAATCTAATACTAGTCTTATGAGTCGTTGTTGTTGCTGCTAGGTAAGATATTTTTAGTACAACAATTATATAGAGATAATTATATCTCAGATAGCAATTAATGGAATATAATTATCTACCACATACAACCGCAAAACCTTCCAAGGCTGATAGATATCAGGTGTCAACAGTGTAATGAAATCATATTAAAACAGATTTATAAACATGTAATATGTTTAAATATTATAGTCTATCATAGGCCATATTTTCTGACTAGAAAGCTGCATATGTACAGCTTTTACAGCTGTGCACTAATCTAGCCATGAAATTATTCTGCGTCCTTAAATGAAGACCAAAGATTTTTGCACATAAAAAGGCACCAGATATGATCCAGTAGTACAATTTTATTTAAAACTAAAAAAGTCAGTAAGTTGCAATTAAATTAGTTCAATGCAGAATATATAATAGTTTTACATTTTGGTATGTGATGCATACATTATGCAACAACCTCTGATTCAAATATACATTAATGGCTTGTTCCAGACAAACAATAACACTTAATTCTGTTCTGACGACACATCGACTTATACTTATCCCTATAAACATTTTCTCTTACTCTGTACACACAATAGACTGTCAAGAAGGCAAATATTGATATGTACATTCATGCAATACAATTCTGAGTACATTATACAGTATAATATGTACAGTATAATACACATATCTTCAATTCATATATCTTGTTAAACGGGTGAATGACTGTACAGTAGATTGTGAGAATGTTTTACAGATGAAGAGGGATATTTGTTCACACAAGCTTGTATGTTATGTAAACATCATTGCTCAGTTGTATATTATGATTCATAGTTCAGTGTTACTATGCATGACTGTTTTCTACAACAAGCTCCTGTCTACAAAAAAGGGGGGTGGGAGGGATCTAGACACTTTCTATATACAGTTCCAATGAAAAATAAAAGAAGCAATAGAGAGGATCTGGTTAAGAGTGATACAAGCTAAATTTAGGGTTAAGCTTGTTTCATGAATCGGCTTGATACATCTTTTAAAGCATCCACTAACCCACATAAAATCACAGTATTAACAACTTAATAAAAAAAAAAAAAAACTTTAAACCCTCTTCGTAAAAGCTTGCAACATCCTAGCTTTTATGAGATGCTAAAAAAGGTCAAGAAGAGACTTGATGTGAATCTAGAATGATTTGCAAACATTTCAAAGAGATGGACCACAAATGTTGACGTGAATCACTAATCAAATCACTGTTTTCTGTTATATTAGCCATACTGATTTGAGGAAATGACTGACTAATGTAAAATCGATATATTTTCCATTGTATTAATAATAAAAAAAAAAAACTACAACAAACCCTATTTAATACATTTGAAATTATTTAAAATTCAAAATGTAATTTTATGTAACCATTTTATCTAATTTCCCATTTGTAATATATATCTAATTGGTGCAAAATTATGGACCACTTTCATGAACAAATTGCGAATGGTTTCAACTGAAAGGGTATGTGCAACTACTAAAAGGTAAACTGATATTGGACATCCATTATATTGTGTGCATTTCATATAAATGTAGCAAGAAAGCCAAATTAGTAAAAGAATGATGCGCCATATATCAGGACCATCTGTTATAAGATAACATTAGTCAGTTTTTAATACTTGTGTGTGTAAATATTGGATGTTTATTGGAAGATAATGGATATTTAATTGTGAACACTTGTTTTGAAATGTCTTTTGTCTAGAGACAATTTTATGGCAACGATTTACCCTTTAAGAGCACTATTTCCTAAAGAGTGCTTTCCTATAATGGAACTCACACCTATTATGATTTTTAAAATCTCAACTACTCAATCAATTATTCATCTCAAAATAAAACGTTATCCATATTTCATACTGTACATAATGTTGTCTACGCATCCAAACATTGCTTTGACATTCACAAAACCTAACAATTTTAGTTTATGGTGCATTTTATCTTCAGACAAAATAGTACAGATTTTAATATCAGCTATTTATCAGCCATAACATGAAATTATTCATCAATCCATCCCTAAAACTAATCCATCATGCCTGTTGTTGTTTTTTAATGTATTTATAATTAGATCTCTTTCGCATGTGGGCTACACCATCAGACAAATTTGAATACAGATGTATAGAACGATCAGACTACAGTCTGCTAACTATTAGCAATGCTAACGCTAGCCTTGTGGTTTTTGTATTATAAACATGCACCTCAAGAACTCCATCCTTTCCACTTGCATAGTAACACAAACCGCAATAAATTTCTGGGTGTTTAAGGAAAACATTTAGTATTCTCTATTGTATATTTTGGTACACAAAATACAGGATCATCCAATCCCATCTGTTGATTGTATCAAAACAATGGGGCCAATGCAGTAATTTAACCATTAAACACTCACACAATCTACATGAGGTGAGACAACCCTTAATGTTTAATGAGGAACACTGCAAAGACAGAGTTAAAGACAAGAGAAGACAGGAATTTTAAAATATCATTGCATTCAACAGAAAGTGCATGCGTTTATTTAGTTGTTGTTGTTGTATATTGTCCTCAAAGGGGCCCCGGGGGGGCGCCAGGTTGAGTCTCGTGATACTCGTGCAGCTGCCAGCATCGCTAAGAATTTCCATGACTCCTCAAAACCTGCTTATACTTGCCTATACATGTCAGTCATTACGTATTCACTTTTGTCTTTTCTTTAAACATCATTTTAGGTCCCAAGAAGGGCAGCCGTGAGGTTTACCATTCCTAAATTCATAATTTACCTTGCGTCCATCTCATAAACCCAAACAGAGATGGTGGTGCTGTAGGGTACAGAATGTTCAGCTGTAGCATGGCCACTATACTCCAGTGTTATTGGTTTCCACTACCTGCTGTTTACAGCGTGAGCTCATGGCATACTCCCCTCGGCTTGTGCCGTTCTCTTCTTTTCGAAGGGGTTTCCTGGAAAAGAGAACAAAAAGATTAAGCTTCAAACGACTATTTTTGCTCAGACTGAGGATGCTATTGATCGGGTTGCAGAGGCTTGAGCTTAGTGCAAAGAAATACAATGTCTCAAAGGCAAACAGAAAAACTAGGAAAGGAAAACAGAGTATTATAGCAGGTTAAATTTGAATTATGCTTTTTTCAGCGAACCATATTTGTTCTGTTTTATAATCAGTGTTTCAGGAAGCCCCAGTGCACACTTTTAGATGCTCCTTGAGACACTAACAAAGTCTGGGTTGATAAACAGCAGCACAGGTCATCACAGTGAGTTATTCTGCAGTTTAAATGACTTCCAGCAAGCCGTAATGGCTGCTGGACTTAAAAAGCTGTGGTATGCGCTCTGGCCTATCCATTCTTTATTTTTACGATTTGAAATATGCAACCTGCCTGCAGCCAATTGCCTTCATAACTGCATTAAAATCCAGAGCTGGCCAAACAGCGGAGCACGCTGATCCAATCTGTTGATATTTTGTTAAATCATGTCAGTCTCTACCATTATTGACTTAATGGTAGAGAGGGCCTGAGGTAAGAGCTGAGAGATGGATGCTGGGGATACACATTCTGTAAGATGCCAAAATTAATATCAGTAAAGATTGGAATTAGTTGGGGCATATTTAATGCTTCAGCTTTTGCAAAGTAAGGCTGTACAGAAAGGGGCCACATGAAAGCAGCTATCGACAATGTTCAATAAGCTAATGGAGTAGCTTGATGCCAAACTACCACGTCATTGCTAAAACGACACATTCATACAATAGTGCTCAGCGACTGGTTTATGGATGTAAAAATGCCTTTCAGAATCTCCATAGTGAAACTGATTTTTAACAATACCTGATAAATATTTTAAGACAGCCTTAATATAACTCGAAGGTTAAGTGCTGAAGTATGCCTCCGTAGAAACCATTAGCCTGCTTCCTTTTTTAGTAAATCCTAATTAAATGAAATCCACTAAGATGACAGTTACCATGGAAATGACACTTAAGTTCACTAAATTCACAAACTACTGAAATTTCTATCAAACTGATAACTAGAGGATTGCTCAACAGCACAGCAATATAATATAACACTACAATATATACACTACCATTCAAAAGTTTGGGTATTTTTGCTTTGTATCAAATGTTGCAGTTATTCAGCTCAGAGCTGTCTGGGTTTCAAGGCTTAGAATTGTGTGGAAATTAAAAAATGTGAATTTGACTTATAAAAAGTGTGCAGTCACTGAGTTCTACAGTAAATGCACCAGAAGCTTAAACAATAACAGTAAATACCAGAACGAGAGGATTCCACATCACATTAATGATTAGGTCAGGAAAAATATAAATGGTCATGAGACAGAAAACAGCCTGACCTTTAAAGAGCCCATCTCTACTGTCTGTAGCACTCTGGGGTCTGTCTGGACGACAAGTCTAATTTCATAAACAGGGCTTGAGCTCATTAAAATTGACCCGTTTCTTCCAGAGAAATACACATGAGATAGCAACTTGTTGAATGAAGGCTGCTTTTGCAGAAATGACAAGATAAAGAGCATCTGTTTTAGCTGACCCATATGAAATGTCATTGGTGTGTGGAGCTGAGCTACAACTTCAACATCCGTCATTTAAACATGGTAAAATGTTCATGTTTTTTAACCTTGTTAATATTTATTAAAGAATTCTAACAAAAATTAAGAATAAAAATGTTTTCTACATTTATAATAGTGTTACTTGAGCACCAAATCAGCATATTAGAATGATTTCTGAAAGATCATGTGGCACTGAAGACTGGAGTAATGACTACTGAAAACATTACATTAAAATACTACAGAATACAGTTTTTGAATTGCAATAATTGTTCACAATATTACTGTATGTTCTGTATTTTTGATCAAATAAATGCAGCCTTGCTAACAAACAAACATAAAATCTTTCCAATCTCTCACTATTTCTCTAATGGTAGTATAACCGTTTCAAAGGATAGCTCATAGTAAACATGGTCCAAATTTGTTGACTTTCATAGTATGGGGAAAAACAGTTGAAACATTCTTCAAAATATCTTCTTTTGTGCTCTGCAGAAGAAAAGGTCATATTGTCTGGAATGACAGGGGGGTGAGTAAATAACAGGAGTTTTCATTTTTGTGTGCATTATCACTTACTTTACTATTTCTGCTGTTTGATTAGACAGCATGATGAACATAGACCTTGTTCCTGCTCTTCAGCTTTAAAGAAGACCTAGTGTTTCAAACCTTGAGCGACAAATACAGCTATACCTTCAACTGAATTCCTTGTCGAGATTGATTAAATGTTCAGAGGTAGCCAGCGCTCATCTGTTGAGATAAACACAGTCTCTGTCTCTTGGGCAGAACTGATGAGACAATCCCGTAGCTCTGCAGGGGCCATCTGTCACAAGATGCCCCAGGCTGCAGGGCTTTCCTATAAAGACATCCTCTTGCTTTGCATGATTTACACATGGGAAAAACTCTGCCTCATCTGATTTTTGAGGGGTGGAGTAGGGAGGGAGGAGGATAGCAAGAAAAAAAATGTGAAGGAAACAAGGTCTTGCCATCCTCCTTCCTTTCAGAAGTCAACACACAGGGAGAAATAAAATAGTTACATTATCCTTGACATAACATTAAATAGAACATAATTAGTTTAACTAAACACAAAGTTTGTAGAAGCATATTATAAATAAAAGAAGAGCTATAGAGCTGTACTTAAGAGCAGGGCCATTTAAGGACTGGTCTTTGTCTATTTGACACGCTTGACAGCTGGACAAATGAAGAACAATTCGATGCAAAAATGCTGACTCCATAATGAAGTATCAGATTCTTCAAGCAAAGAAGGCCCTTTGGATTGATCACATCATCCCTGTCTTCTCAATTCACGTACATCCTGTCTGGAAGTCCACTGCATAAAACTACCTTTTATGCTTTTTCAGCTAAACAGTAATTTTCCACTGAGAGCTTGTTTCTGTCCCCCCTCCAACCTGCTAAAGGCTCATGGACTCCAGCAGTCGTGCGGATGTCCCTCAAGTCGTGTTGCTCTACTGCACCGTGTTCAGATGCCCTCACAGTCGCCCAATTTCTCTGTGGACCGCTCAGCTTATGTAACGTGCCAGGACGGGAAGCCAAAAACTCCTTTATCTTTCCCTTGAATCAGCACTGAGCCTGCTTGCTTGCACACTCTCTCGCTCGGTTTCTGCTCTCTTTACCACCTTTTCTCCCTGATGGACAGCAACACCTGAGAGGTCCTCGTGGCCATTCCCCAGACATTTCAGCACACTGTTCGGATGCCTGGGTCGTACGTGACCTCTCCTCTGAGATCAACATATAAATCCTATGGGAAAATGTGGGCCAAAAATGTCTCGGGGACTAAAATAAATGCTGATCAGGAAGGATAAGTTCTGAAGCATAGCTGAAGTTCAAAAAACAAGCGATAACTTGTAAGAGGCGTTCTCTTCCTGTGTAGATGCCTAAAAACTATTTATACTGTAATGACAAAGATTTTTTTTTTTTATGATGATTTTGAATATGTTAAAGTTTGGTTTCAAAGACATGCTATAACAGTGTGAAACTATTCATTTCTTTATTGAGTGTACCTTTAAAATTCAAAGCTGAATGGAATCTACATAAACAGTCATGCACTCATATATCACTCAAGGTTTCTTGTTTGGTAAATACAGAGTTGGATCTGCAGTGGTTTAGTTTGTCTTTTCTCATTGAAAAGAAGCCTGGAATATCACTGCAAAACCTAAAAAAAAGCCACATCCTCACCTCCAAATGTGGGCCTGGGCCCTTAATAATACATGACATGTAGTACACACATGGCAGAGAGCGACACAAAACATTACAGGTAAAGGTAAACATTTTATAACCTGGCTCTTTGGAATAGGCACCAGAATTTATTAATTTCCTCTGAAAATAAACAGAGTGGGCTGAGATTCTTTCCATAGGACTGTAGGTTCAATGGATAAGGTAAATGATGCTGTACAACTGTTATGCAGCATGTTCCCATCAAATCTTAATAAACTGGAAAGAATATTTAGATGTCATTAATCATAATACTCAACTATGTTTTATCACAGTATCACAATTAAACACACGTAGAAGTAATAAAAAAAATTCTCTTCTAACAAAAAAACAGCAAATTTTGGAACAACATTATCCCAAGTTTCCCCCGATATCTCGTCAAAATCTTTTTAATAAAGCATATTTAACAAAACATAAGTTGTCTAATAGTAGTACTGTCTAGAATGTTTATTACCCTTAAGCACGAGTGCAACACATACACTCAAATATTAATCAATAAGAGATGTTTACCAAGGTGTATTTTCTTCCCTGTGTAAAAAACTGACAGTACCTAATTTTGCTAATATTTCAGAGACAATTTTAGCTTTTTAAACACAAGCCTAAATCTAAATAGCATTTTAAATGTGAATGAAGTTCACCCAAAAAGTTATTTTAGGATTACTTATTTGTTATTTTAAAGACGAACTGAAGTTATGTTTGCCCATCTTATCTTGAGGACTCTGAATGTTTTTGTTTAGAGTCTTCGTTATCATAATTACACTACCGGTCACTGACCAGGATGTTTTATCATTCGTTTACAGCGGTCAAAAATCACAAAGCACCGCATTTCTCTCCTCTAAGATCTATTCTTCACTATATGCACTGAGCAACTTTTCAACAAAACTGCTTTAACTTTCCCCTCCAGTGCCTCTAATTCCATTAAACTCATTACAATAAGTGAGCCACACCAGGCTTCAGCATGCAGAAGCCATAAAGCAATGATTGGGGTAATAATCCGAGCCTTCACTGGGACATTTTAGCGACTGTTTGAAGAAGCACCATTTGCGGTGCATCGGTCATTGGGCATGGCTAAATGATGTGTTCGCATGCATATAAAAGGAAGACATTAAACATGTCTCTCTCTTCATTTTGGCAGACTGGGCAAGCTCATTAGTGGGGAAATAGCTGCCAGCTGGGTTTTCCTTTGGGAGTTGGCTTCCTTATACCAAGTTCTCAGGCAAAAAAGAGGCAATGTGTAACAAACGAATTCACCAAGTGAAATGATTCCAAAACAGAGCTCATAACAAGTCCCCATTTAATAGCCAGGAGGGGATGTTCCACAGCTTTCATAAATAAAATATTAATTTCCAGAAGACTGGAATGTTTTAACATTAACAGATTGGATCCACCTCCACTAGTTTCACTGGAAAATCTGAATAGTTTCAATTTAATGAGAGTAGCTTCGGGATGACACGAACCAGGCCAAATATAGTCAACTGATGCTTATCACATGGACTCTGTTTTTTGGGGGGGTGAGGCAATCAGTTCTGGTCCTGCAAGCCAATTTGTCAATAAAGCATTCCAGTCGTGCTAAAATATACAGTTATGATGCAGCTATAACAACCGTGATGCAAATCACCTTTCACAAAACTATGATTAATGAAACTGCGTCCTTAATGTTTTAATTACGCTGTTACCATTTATCACAAGCAATAAGGCACAAAAGGTTGTGCAACTATGGTCACAGTTGCAAGTAATTTCAGTGTGCTGACTCTTCATTTGTGAATTTTACAGAAAATACTGCAGAAACTTATTGCATAATTTCCTCCTCCTTTTTGTCATTGGAATGCCCTGGTTACCACTTGCATGAGACTCCTATGGGCCAAAAATGACTTGCAAGCCATGCAACCAGCCATTAGGGCCTGGCTTCACAGACAGGGCTTAGGCTAAACCAGGATTAGGCCATAGTTCAATTAGGACATTTGAGTCATTTTCATAAACGTGCTTTGAAAAAAAACATTACTGGTGTGCATCTTGAGACAAAACAAATGCACTGATATATTTTAAGATCAGTTAAAGATTCTTTCAGTTGAACCAGCTCAGACTTATATTTTAGTCTGGGACTAGGCTTAAGCCTTGTCTGTGAAACTGGGGGTAAATGTTTTATAGATGAAACCTGATGATACCTCCCATGTTGAACCACCAAATTAGGAGTGTTGTGGTTAAAGATTGAAATGCTTGAGGATGGTTGGACACCAGCTGATGATGCCAGCAAGGATGAGGCATCTAATGATATATCATCATCCTAAACCAACTGTGAATTCACTTTTGCAAATAATTGATCTTTTGTATATTTCACAATCAGCACCCAAAAACTAGAAAGGTTTAAACAAATATGAGGAGGAGGAGAACACCTGCAGTGATAAATCCTCATGACAAAAGTTCCAGTGACATGCTGTACTATCGCAAGTAAAAATGGTCTCTCAGTGGCTCTCTTTTGAATTAAATTTTCTTCTCTTTATGGCCAGTCTTGGCTTTATATGGGATTTTATTACACGGTCAAGTTTTCACAAAATGGTATGCAGCCAAAATGTTTGAGTTAACACCACAGCTCATGAATTTAAAAAAGTGTTGAAGCTACTGCAGAAAGTGATAGCCTATATTAAAGGTCAATGCTTGTTCCTTAAATAAAAAAGGTTTACTAAATCCAACCTGGCAGCTGAAAGCTTTTATTATTACCTAGAAGAGAAATAAAAAGAAATACGATACAGCAAAATGCAAAATAGCAATACATCTGCTAAATCTATGATTTGTCATAGTTTAGCTCTGGATGTATCAAAGACAGTCAGGGAGACTCTTTCCTTTTTCGCTGTGTGAGTGATTTGGACTGTCTGAGGCCATTTCCCTGTCTGCAGCTGATTTGACAGGCCTCTCAGTTATTCCCTTGACAGCATGTCACTAGTACCAAACCAAAAGAGCAGCTTAAGGCTGACACACCACGCTATGCTTATGTCTGCTACGGCACCATCAGTACAAAACACATTCCTTTTCCTAACCATAAATTATAATCATTGTTTTTCCTAATGTAGGAAGGCGACAGCCTCATGTCATCTCAACTAAAATAACAACATTAACAATTCATGTTTCAGATAAGAAGTGGAGATATCATCTTTTTGCTTAAGGAAGCATGAAGCGGACACAGATAAAACGCTAAAGGAATTTTCTCTGTTTACCTGTAGGCTTGTATGGTGCTTTAAAAAACCTAAAGGTTTAGTTCACTCAGAAATGTACATTTATTCATTTTACATTTATTTTATTTAAATATAATTTTTATATTTTATTTACATATACATTTATTTATAATCATTTACTCACCCTCATGTCGTTCCAAACCTGTATGATTCAAGAAAGAACAGCATAACAAACAGAGGCAATGACCAAACCATACCTCTAATGCCCAAAATGCTGTGCATTTAATATTACATGGCCAAAATTATATAAAATGTGTAATAAATTAAAAAAATTACATAATTCTCACATTTTACTAACTTCTGTTTTTGTTTTTTTAGATCTGGCTTTGAAAATGAAAACAAGTAAAAATCAACCAATACAAGAGACAGAAATAAATGCAGAAATACATAAATACATTTGGCATAAAATATCTCAAACTATTGAGATCACCTCTTGATGGCCTTGTAGCAAATGATGGCAGTCAGGAGGAGGAAGACCACGGATGCACAGCTTACTGTCCCCAATACTAAGATCTCCATCTCTCTCCTCCATGGCGTTATGGGGGATACAGTGGAGGGAGCCACTGGAAGAGAGACGAAGTGTTAAAAGCACACAGAGCATAGAACAATAAATGAAGAAACAGGATATGCAGGATAGGGATGTGCAAAACTGCATCAACTAGTGGGTCTTAAGGAAGCCCTGAAACAGCTAGACGAAGAGCAACAGAATGCAGGGTTCTCATTTTATTTTACACTTTACATGCCATCTAAAGAAAAATCTCAATGCTCATGGCAAAAAAAAACACAACACAAAACAGTGAGATGGCCAAAGACACCTGTGTACATAGACCAACATTTATTAACTATTTCTGGAGCTCAGTTATACAGCAAGATCATAGGCGTTATACAATTTGTCATAAAAGTGGTGCTTTGATGCCTGTAGCAAAAGTAAATTTAAAGACGCAAATTCATAAAGCACATTTGACAGTTAGAAAAGCCAGCTTCACTAGTTAATTAGTCAGTTGTTGGACCTGTCCCTAATGTAGAGAACTGTACTTCTACCATTATCACTCTCATACTGGTCTCTTATACCAATACAGTCTGATTGCCCAATCACAAGGCTGCAGCATTCTGCTCTACTCCATTTATCATTCCATATCCGAGAGGTGCTTTATTTGGACCATTACACAGCCGTCTCATCCAGAAACATATTAGTGCTTCAGGCTGCTCTACCTTTCCCACCACTTTAAAGTTTGGATGAGTTTTCTCTGGTTGGGAATTGATAGTGGCACCCAGCTTTAGTGAGCAGTTTTAATGGTACTTATAAAAATGCACAGGAGAAGGCTAATTAACAAGTTCACTCCCCTCATGAGCACACGGGGCTACTGCCTCTTCTCTCTCACTCTCTCTTCCTCTAGATCTTCATTTATCGCTTTCCATTATAGCATGCCTCACTGTCTCTCTCGTTCGGTTTGCTTTTCTTTCTAAATAAATACCTTTGAGAATTGAGCCTCAGAATCAGATGTATCTGTTCTGAAACTCTGGCTGTTGAGTCAGTATTTGGGATTGACAAGCACATTTATTAATAACTGTGAGTCTCAAATTCTGTTCATGTAACAGCTTACAACAGCAGCTCAAATACTGTCTGTATCAGAGTATGTGAGCGGAGTGGAGCGGCAACAATGCTCCGAGCATTTAATAATCACTCCCCTCCAGCTCCGCTCTGGGTTCACCATTTCCTGCTCCCGCTCCACTCCTCACTCAGCTGATTAGAAACACCGCTCCGCGGCAAAAGTATTTCAGTATGTTTGAAATATCACAGTTCTGATCTTAACGTATATTAAAAGCAATAAAATAAGAGGAGCGTTTCAAAGTGGCTTATTGGAACATAGTGTGCAGACTTTTTTCCTACCACATGAGCTAATAACATGTCAGCATTAAAAGGTATAATTGCTGCTTTTTGCAGTGCAAATTGTTTGTATTGAAAATAACTAAGTTTTCGTCAGTTATTTTACCTACGGATCGCTGCATTTCTTACAAATTTCTGCTCATTCAAAATCGGATACAGATGAAGTAGCACTGTAAAACTACATTTGTTGGAATGCATTATTGAGAGAGCGATTGCTTGTGAATAAGTGTTGTACCTGTTTAAATCATGCTTTCACCTGAACATATTCAGTATTTAGAAGGAACAAACAAATTCCTTGAGAATTATAACTTCCCGCTCATGTCCATTGCTGTCATCATAACCTTCACATTCTTTCTGATTTGAGTGATCCTTCTCTATCAAGCTAGCTAAATATGTTTAACATGAATTTTTAATAAATATGCAGCTAAATTACGGGCCGTTTGCATGAATTGTACTCATGATGGAGCGGTGGTAAAGTGCTCTTGGAGCGAGTGAAAACCAACGAAGCTTTAGACTTTTTTTAAAAATCCGCTCCTCCCTCCATTCAAAATCGCACCGCTCCACTCCATGCTCCGCTCACATACTCTGGTCTTTAGTGAGTGGAAAGGGGAAGCTGGTGCCGGAGACCATTCTGGAATCATTCCACACATTTTCTCCTCCAAAAAGTCACTAAAGCTTGGTTCTGGTCTTGAACAGTCTAGAACCAATTATGTCAAAGGCCAGGAGGCCAAAAACAGCTCAGTCTAGTAAGAATCACGCAAATAAAACTAGAATGCATGTTAAATTCACAACCTGTTCCTGTGTACGTTACTTTATGAAATAATTCTTCTATGCTTAACCAAGCCTGCATTTGTTTGATAAAAAAAATATAGTAGTATTGTTAAATATTGTTAAAATGTAAAATAACTTTATTTTAATATTTGTTTAATGTAAGCTTAAATTTTTAGCAGCCATAAATCCAGTCTTCTGTGTCAAAGTGATTTCCTTCAGAAATCATTCTAATATACGGATTTGGTGGAAACTGGTCTTAATATTTTCAAGGTTGAAAAGCGTTGTGCTACTTAGTATTTTTGTGGAAACCGTGATCAATGTTTTTCAGTAATCTTGAAAAATTTAAAATTCATAACATCTATTTGAAATATAATCTTTCTGTAACAATGCAAGTCTTTGCTGTCACCTTTGATTAATTGAATGGGTCCCTGATGAAAAGTACAGATTTATAAAAATAAAAAAAGAAAAAGAAAACGACCTCAAACTTTTAAACAGTTGTATTATTATTATTATTATTATTATTATTATATCATTATTAAAGTATATGTGTGAACTCATTATACTCATGTATTCTTACCCATTGCATCAAAATCATCTGGTAATCTCAGATATGTTGAATCAAACATTAAACTTGATTTGGTAAATCATAGTTAAGGAAGTTAGTGAAAACGTGGGTTAGTTTTGAGAAAGGTTCACCATTCTTACCAGCTGAGCATTGGCTCCAGCACAAGAATCAGCATTGTTTCAATGGAAAAGAGCAGTGGTACACTGTGACACTGTTACATAGAAGATATACTACAAATATCACTCTCTGTAATTTCTCATTATTCTCACAAACCACCCATTAATTAAAAGGAGTGAGGTATTAGCCAGGTGCTTCAGAGTATAAATCACTGAATAATTGTCCCTTGGGTCGAGACCACTGCATCAGCAACTTCATATGGGCTTCTCTCTTGCTGTTTATCATCCTGATCGATGCACCAAAGCCTCACTATTTGGAATGGACGGAAGAAACGCAAACACAACTGCGGAAATAATTCAGAGCAGAAAGTAACTCTTGTATTGATTACCAAGTCAGATTCTTTACTGATGAACTATGACACACCCAGAAATCAAAATAAATTATAGAGAAGGCAGAAAGCTTCAGGGCAAGTGAACAGGTCTAGACGAAGATGACCTCAGTGACCTTATTTAAATGAACAAGTCTACTTTGACAATTAAATATCTACAAGAGGACATACAGTAAACAGTCAACATTTGAAGTGGATTAAAAAAGTTCAAAGTTGTCCTAAGACAAGAACACATTTTGGTTTTAGGACACTTTTGATGAAAGGTTTTGTTCCACTTTAAATGTTGACTAGTGTATACTGGTAGATTATACATCTTTAATACTTACTTTAAGACACCATACAGCAAGTGCATTTCCCAGTGATTTTATTTCCTCTTATTTCAACACAAAATTTGTCTGCTTGTATAAGCTTCTGTTTGTCTTCTGCACATGCTCTATCTCTGATAACTTAGAGCAAAGAGCGAAATGACTAAAATTTGATAATGAGTGTACTGTCTGCCTGGAAGAAAGGTCTGTCCTCAGAAGACTCCTTAGTCTCAGATGGCCCAACAAACGCTATGTGTTTACCGAGAAATGATGGCTGCCCCAAAAAGATGACCTGCAGAGGCAAAGAGCGTCTAGCTTGAGCGAACTCAGTAATTGGACCCTTGTGCATCTGTTGGGAATGTATGGCGCATGCAATGGGAAAAGGGACACTGTGATCCAAAAGGAGGTGCTTAGACTCCTCCTTTTGGATCTCTCTTGGCTTAGAAGGATGAAAATTCTGTTATCATTTACTCATCCACGTGTTGATACAAAAGATACATGTCTCTGTACATTTTTGTTCATACAATGAAAGTCAATCGGACCATTATATTGAAAAAAACAAGACTGGAACAACAAGAATGAGTTTACATTTCTGGGTAACTATCGCTTTAATCTAAGAAGATGCTTGCAAAGGCATCCCTTGTGCTAAAAAATTATGTCAATCCATGTTTTAAAGTAAAAACAATCAAACAATGAATTCACTGGACAAAATGTGCATCAGCTCATTAAGTTTCACCAGAAAAGGCTTATAATATCCAACATTAAAAGCATGGATGTAAAACTTTAATGTGAGTACCTGTAACTTGTACATTGTGAACAGCATTTTCTCCTGTCTATGATAAAGGAGCGGCAGACAGATATCAGAGGTTCGGTCTCATGAAGGCAGAGCGAACCAGGCCTATTAGATTAGGCTATTTTTGTACCTGCTCTCCTGTTTAATGGAGTTACATGGCTCTGGATTGCCTGGGCAAAACTGATTTTAAAATAAGATGACTGACAGGCTGCCAGATATAAAAACAAACAATAACTCCATTTGAGTCGAGCGCTACACATTTTTTTGGTAAGACTGCCACAGAAAGAGCAAAATCAGGGACTTTTAAGTCATTTACGAGAATTTTCAACCCCAGACTAATTCTTACCGCTCAGAGTATGAGCTCATCATTTTTTTATTCACTCTCACTCTCTCCTCGGTTGCAGTACCATCTGCTGATTTCTTCATACTTGAATGTTATCAGATATTACACAAGCAAGAAGTGGCTGCGACTGGTTTTGATTTCACAGATATTTAGGTGCCGTTAGGCATGTTGAGACCTTCATTCTGCAGACCGGGATCACCTACGATTTAACTGAAAGCCCCCACTTTATATCCTTTGTCGCCTGAGCCACAGACCTCTTGCATTTGATCGCAAGTGCAGGTAGGGAGGGCCTCTGCTCTCCTTCTACAATGAGAAAGTCTGCAGGCAGAGGGAGGGAGCAATCGTGGGCCTCCATCCCTGTAGGTGGCTCATCCACACTCAT
This sequence comes from Barbus barbus, assembly GCF_936440315.1. Lineage (NCBI taxonomy): Eukaryota > Metazoa > Chordata > Actinopteri > Cypriniformes > Cyprinidae > Barbus > Barbus barbus. Next base: position 18,096,978 of record NC_136742.1, on the reverse strand, counting down.
GACAAAGTGCATCCGAGCAAAGGTCAGTGCAGAGCCTGCAGGCAACTGCTGCTTCCCCCATCCTACCTAGTTAGTCATACTCAAACAGGAAAAACATCACTCCATCGTCCAATGACGATGAGTGGTGAAATTAAAAAAATGAAAAGAGAGTACAAGATGATTCAAAAGCTGTGGGGGTGTGGAAAGCTAGATGAGACGGTGAGGGTGATCGATGAAGGCGACTCTCCAAAGTCTCTGGCACACATCCTAAAGCCCTCTTTAATTAAAGCTAGGAGCCTGGTGCAGGGCCAGACCTGCGAGCACGTCCTGTCCGTTCGGTTGTGGGGATGTGATGGAGCCAGACCGTGACTCCTGACGTTCCACCACAACTCCTGACATTTGCCAGCGGCATTGAGCTGGATGCTCAAGAGGAAGAACATGAGATAGAAAAAAAATATTACGTGACTTCAGCAGTGTCTTCTGTTTATATCTACACATGTACATAATCACTATGCTTTTATCAACAATTTCTTTGATTTTGTTTGTTTTTCAAAACATCAGTATACTTACTCAGGATAGTCATTAACGGTCAATTTTTGAGTTACAGTAAACATTGTTACATCATTTGCTTGCTAAATGTTCCAGGCAGCTCTTGCTACACCACTGAAATCTAGTCCCGCCCAGATAGGAATGTCTGTGGATATTTTTCATAACACTTCTCATTTATTTTGACCTTTGGTGAATACCGTAAGCTAATTTTCTCGTTGTGCAGCCTGGTGCACTTTCATTATGAATTTAGACCTTTTGCCAAGTTTCTGAGTGAAATAACAGTTGGTCGTTCCGACTGCCTGCTGGCATCCCATCCAACATAAAAAGCTAATTAAATCAATAAGGAGAGCCCGGTCCCGGAAACTGCTCAGAAAGGCCACTGTAGGTCACGATTCTTACCTAAATTAATTCCTTCCCTTAATTATATACAAACATTATAAATAAATGTACCACCCACATTCAAACAACAGACCAACCTGCTTCATAGTAGTAATTACAGAGATCCCAATCCCACCTGAATCAGACATTTTATGAAATAATTTTAATATAATTCCGAAAACGAATTCCATTGGATCAGTACTTACTTAGTGATTAGGGCTCCGACAGCTTCTGGTTCTCTTTTACAATATTTCGGTTTAATTATTGATATACTTTTCTACAGTTTAAAGTCGCAATGAAATGCAAGTATAGATCTTTACTTCCATTTGAAATGAAAAATAAAATCAAATGGGCAGGGACTTGGTTCTATCCATCGGTTGATGATTAGATTTTGACCATTGCACTCAAAAATAGAGGCAGATCAGAATACAAGCTTGCAACTTACAAGTCTGACATTTGACAGGAAGATCAAGTTATGACATTTTGATTTATAATTACAAAGTATGCATAGATGAACCATTCACAGGCCTTTAGAACATTTCGAATATGAGTGATTATAACAACCAAAAATTTTGGTATATGAATTTGTAAAGAACTGCCCGACCAGAAACACAATCGATCTTCAAACATATGGTATACTGAAGTAAGCCTATTCACACAGGTGACAAAACAACTCAGCAAAGACATGACACAATGTACAAAGTACACAACATTAAATCTCGATTCCAATCAGGGCAGAAATTTGTTTTATCTCCAGAGATATGTGCCCATCCCAGATAGTATTGTTTATAGCGACAGTTTTAAAAGCCCAGCATGTTACTCCTACCTGGCACTTTACTAACTATCTTTATACTGTAGATGTTACCTTCCTCTTTTTATCATATTAACAGAAATGCAGAGTCCACACATGTATCATAAAGTGTACTGTATCATGAGTTAGTTGGCAACAAATTTAAAAAAAACTAAAAAGGTGAAGAAATCCCTAGTAAGGATTTATTTTACATTTTCAAATACAGAAAAAGGAACACTACAAATAAAACATTCAAACTAAATGCAAAGTGCTGCATCATGAGAATCGTGATCAGCTTCTCTAGTATGTAATTAACCTAAACTGGAGAGTATTAATCAGCAGTGCATAAAAAAAGCTTTATGGCCTCCCTTCCAATTTGAGACTATTTGAGGGTCTTGAACTTATTTGCAGCTTAGAGTACCGTTGTGTGCACAGAGCAACTGCATGACTTTCCGCCAGTGATTGTCAATCTGCTAATGCTCCTCGATTACCAATGTCCTCTCAAATAAGATAAACTGGATCATGGGGAATCAATCCATGCAACATTAGCAGATAGGCTCGACAACACATTGGACAGAGGGGAAGGTGAATGCACGAGTGTGTGAGTAGAGGTGAATGGCTCCTGATTCATCAGATTCTCTACTTTATGCCAGGTGAATTTCTCAATTTCACAGTCAGCGAAAATGTCAGTGAGTGTTACACCCCTCATCCTTCTGCGCTATGGTCCAGTCATCAGACAGCGGACAAGATCTTGTGAGTATGAGGAAGGGTAGCTTTAAATTTCCTCCAGTGTTTGGAAATATATTTGAACAACAATAGAATGAAACATCTGATACCTAAAATGAAAACAAAAAGTGTAAATGAGCCAGGTTCACCAGCTTCTTTGATCCACACCTAGAAACACTAAAATATATAAAGTAAGTGTATTCGGAAGTATATTTATCAAAAATGAAGGTTATTACACAGAGCCAAAAGTCAGTAACAGTGTATAAACACACCTCACCCAATTCACTGAGAAATAAAACAAAACAAGACACTATAATAGTTCATTGTGAGTGACCATGTTAGCATTGCATGGTCACTATCATATAAGTGTGCTGATCTTTAACTGTGGGATCCTCGATCATCCACCTATTTCATACATTGTTATATAATGTAGCACTTCATAGAAGCAGAGCCACTGACTGCCTTCCCACTGTGCAGGACAATTTTACACTTCTGACACAGCAATTTTCCCTATAGCAAGCTATCCTACTTGCACACATTTGAATAATTCAGAAGTGTGATAAGAGGGAAATTTTTCTGCAGTTGGTCACAGTGTACAAGCAGAAACATTGCCTGGTATTTCAGAAATGTGCCGTCACCTGCTGTGGTTTCACCTGATGGGAAGATATGGAAAGACAAATGTGTTTCGCTTTATTTGTGTTTTGTATCACAATGTGTTTTTGATTTGGCTACACTTAATTACTTCCTAAGACACTGAAACGCTTAATTACTGTTGACATGCTTTGAATTAGCAAAAACAGGCAGATACACTTGCAAGAAAAAACAGCCCTCTGGACAGGGAGACATTAGCTTTGCTTTTTCTCTCCTTTACTTTGATTGTCAGGAGGGGGAGTCAAGCCGACAGGCCCGGAGGGAGAACGCCTGACAAGAGGAGAGAAGTACTTGCCATTTCAAAGCTCTGTGTTATTCTGTTGTTTTTAGCCAGCAACTTTCTGCCTAGATTTAGGAATAACATCATGTTCCACAATACAACTAGTTCAGTGACGTATGTGTAATTGTTTATGGGTAGAGTAGCTTTATTAGTGATTAAAAAAAAATAGTCAAAACAAACCTTTAATTTACTAGATACATGATTAAAGGATCTAAAGATACAAAACCAAAAAAAGCAAAATGAAGATTATTTTCATGTGTCAAATAACCACTAAAGGGCAGATTTAAAAATACATTTTATATTTTTCATCTAATTTTAAATAATGTTATTTGGATTACCTTTAAGTGTGTGTGTTATATCATGACAAGGGTAATGTAAAAATCTTCTTTCCTTCTTGCGACCACTACTGCCACTGCAAACAATATTTTGATTGACACGTAGGTTAGCACCATAAAAATAATATCAAATTCTTCGCACCTTAAGGGAAAAGCCTGCGAATATCGGTGCTTTTAGGTTACTAGAATTTGTCACAATGGCAATCCGAGTGTCTCTGAACACCTCCGTGAGGTTAGCAGAGTTAGCCATGTGTTTCTGACTGCCACGCATGCCCTTTTTTGGGCTTAAAAGCGTGTGTTCTTTTCCAAGAGCCCAGGAGCAATTCCATCTAATCTACTTCCCCTCATCTACATCCTCAGCAGTTCTGCTAAAAATAGATTCAGACTAATCTAGAGATAAAATGTGAACACTTCGGTAATATTCTGGGTTCAATCAGTACTATGTGTCTGCTCCAATGCGGTTTATAATGAAGACAATACAATAGAAAGCAATAAAGCGTGACATTATCCATTGTGGACAATAATTGGCCTGGATGAGATGGATAAAAGAGTGTATTAATAAGCTGCTTAAAAAAATCTTATTGCTGTATTGGTATGAATCTGTACTTTAAGTTTGTTGAAATGTCAATTACTACTTTATGAATCTGTTTATCTCGCAGGATGCTCCTGATATTCAGCCAAAGTCAAACTTGCGTTTTAATCCCACTATTAGGTTTAGGGCGTTAGCGCTTCTTTTTGCAGTCAGGCCCTCTGAATCCACAACTAATACATTCCTCAGTTTAAACCTTTTATCGCTGCTTCAATAACGACAGGTGTGGGAGTCCTCATTAAACGCAACTTCCTCATGAATAATTTTAATAAGCTAATGTTAAAGCCATTTCGCCCCTAAAGGCAAAGCCTGTCACAAGCCTTCAATTGGTTACTTATCAAAAAACGCCTTTTACAGTTAAATCTTCAGCGCACATGCGGTTGTTAATAGCCATGTTGTATTTCGCCCTCAAAACATTTCATGTCACAGTATGAAAACATTATTAAAGCCTCACAGGCTGTTCATGCAAAGTATTGATTTTGTTTGCTTCATATCTGAAGATGTAGCAAGCATGTATGCATGAGGCAGGTGTTGATGCAAGGCACATACTAATGTATTTGTCATAAATTCTTACAAATGTTTTTCCCAAGAGCTTGCCGTTGTTGTGAGAGTATATTACCCGGTTTAAAGCAGAAGGCTAAAACTCCAGAAACAGATTGATTTCACAACCCTTTCAATACTGAGGCCTCATTGATCTGGCTTTCCTCAGCGCCTGACAGGGACCCCTGATGACAAATCAAAAATTTCCACCTCCTGTAATGAAGGGGATTGAGCTTTGTGTCAATTGCGAACAGCAACATAGTTTCCGGCCATGTCCATTTCTCAAAACAGGAGGTGTCAGGAAATGAAAATTGTTTCAGCAAGAAGGGCATTCTATTAAACTGCTTATAAGATACCTTCAAAACGACAACGATTAAATGAACTCGCCTGTCTTTCTGGCAAAACGTGCAGCCACAGCCAATTCATTCATTTTTGAGGGATTGAACTCACTGCAGATTCTGACATGACACTGAGATAAAATCACACTTGTTAGAGGAAATACTAGATTGCAAGATTTATGTTTGATGCACAGAAAGGTACATGAACAACTCCCTGAGGTGATACAGAGAAATGCTTTTGAGCTTACAAACTGTGTTCGATTTAAAACATTTGCAGAGGTCAAAATTTGCCAATGTTATGAACTAACTGCTATTCATAGTATTCACGTGACGTCACAGCCTTATGGGAATGCCCACCTGGAGGGCAAAACAAGGCTTTCTTCCGCTGCTAGCCAGTTTGTACTAAGCGCTAATGTACTAAGACTTAAGCGATATTAAATAGCATACGTGTTATTAATGAGGCCCACTATTTACAGGCATGCCAAATTCAAAATAGAAAACCATTTAAAGAAAATTCTTAATGTGGCATTGATATTGGAGGACCAAACTTAAAATACACTTTATTAATAAAACATGTACAGGCAAGCAGATGTAATATCAACCAACACACAAAGTTTCATGTTCAGCATTTTCCCTTAGAAAACCATTAGAAAGAAAATGCTTAACATGCACGTTGCATTCATATTCTGGGCTCAACTGCTTGCTTGTATATAGTAGGCCTTATAAAATTATTTTATACTGAATAATATCACTTTATACTTTTAATATCACTGTCTTAAGGCATTAGCGAATCTAGGCAAAATAACCATTGGGTCCATTGTCAATAATGTAGCGATGTACAGATCACTACTCACACACTGTCAAACCAAGCAGCTTTGTTTATACAATGGCCAAATCAGTCAGAACCGAATACAATACAAACATTCTTTCAGCAGAAGAAAGTCAGTCATACAGGTTTTGTATGACATGAGGGTGAGTAAATGAGAACATAATTTTGATTATTTTTTAAGCCATGTTAAGTGTTTTAGAATGTCCTGCTGTTTTGGTGATTGAAATACCATGGTAGGTAATGTATAGGGATATCAAGTGAATAAAACTTGCAGTTTGTTCATATACCTTTGTTTTTCTTCTTTTGAGAGGTGGTAAAACAGATGGAAAATTGACAGGCCTGAGCTGCAGTTCTATGGATGTTCAGCCCTCTGGGTCGCTGTGCCAGTCATGTGACTGAAAACTATGAAGTAAGACTGTAGAGACATTAGAGGGTAGCACTACTCACCAGTTGGAGCCAGAAGCCTTGGGGGTGGTGGAGGAGGGGGTGGAGGGGGTAACGGTGGATAGGGCCTACACTGGCATGGCAACTGGCAGCTCCCTTCCAGCAGTGCCACTGTGGTTTGGGAGCATGATTTCTGGAGCTCCCCTCTCGCAAACTAGAGAGAAGAACAAAGCACAGTTTAGATTTAGTTTTGTCACTTTCATCATCATGCCATGTGTAGCACAGCAAAAACTGCAATAGTAAAATGAGATTTTTCGCAATAGCCCTTAGAATTTACAATGAAGAGAACATTACAACACATGCACTCTCTCGTATTTTCTCTCCGCATGCTGGCGAATGGGAGCTCCCTCCCACTAAAGTGGAGACTGAAGGGTGTGTGGAGGCTGAGGTCTCTCTAAGAGAGCACCCACCCACACCGCAGAGTCTCAGACCCCCAGAAGAGTGGGAGTAACGAGGGGTGAACCCTGACACTGCCACCCCCTAATAGGCCATCCATGAAACACTTCTCCTAGTCTTGTGAGCTCTGTTGCCACGGGGGACAATAGTAAAGGACCAAAAGCCATGTCTCCAAAACTGAACACTGTTCAGTATCTATGACTTTAGCTGGTGCTGGAACCAAGAGGAGGGGATGCTCTTTAAATAAAACGTAGTGAATACTAGCGCACTAGACTAGTAGTAAATAGTACTATTGTAGAAATACTAGATGTGTAAGGTCAAAATATTACACACAAATATCCATGGATATTTTACTTTAAGTGTATTAAAGTGAAATCTTCCGAAACAGCTATCGAAATCTAAACATATCGATTAAAATAAAAAATTATATAAATGCCATTTATGATTTAATAGTTGCCAATTGTAATTGACAGCGTAAATATATACAAATCCATAAGTAGATCTCTAAATAATTAGATGTATTCATACATTTCAGCGCAGTAGAGAATCACACAGTGACCGCTATGCACGTGCTCATCCGCGACGCTGTTATAGAACCCGACAACGAATTATTATAAACGACTGAAATGCTCAGTCCAACTTACCTGAAATAACGGAAGAAACAGTGAGAGGAAACAGTGACTTAACAAAAACGGCAAAAAACCCAAACTGAGCGGCAATAAATTTCGGATAAACATTCCTCTTCTGTCTCTTCACAGTCCACCTGGCGAGGACGCGAGTCTGAGGCGCATAAAAGTCATTTATTATCCGCTTCTCAAGGCTTACCAACGATGTTTTCCCCGAGTTTGAGCAGACACGGTCTCTGAAACATTCTCGTCCAATTAAAGCAACAATAATTGGTGACATGGAAGGGTTTGAAGCGACATAGGAAGGACGCTAGCGCTGCTTCTGAGGAAAGTTGTTGATCCTCCGCGCGCTGCCGTGGCGCGTGCCGTATCCACCGCACAAGAGTTCTAAAGCAAAGTTCTCTCCGCGCGCGATTCTGTGTGAGCCGAGCGCTGAATCAGGATTCATTTTATGCCAGGCATGATAAGAAGATGTCAGTTTAGTTACTGACACTCAAAACGCCACGGAGAACCCACGCTGACTCGGTTAATCGCTCAAACGCCGGTGCTCAAGAAGGTCCCAAAACTGTAGACTGGGGATTCACCTCTTCATTACTTGTACAGCACCACCTGACGTGAAAGCGTCCAGCGAGAGACGCGCGCAAAGATAACGCACTATTATTAATGTGCTAGCCATTTACATTAGCGACGTAGTCACACGTTTTCTATCGCTTCCGGATTGAGATAAAGCGATGTATTTAACGAGGACCCTTGGGGTTATGTTTGGTTAGGTCACGGCGTCAGACAGTGAGCATGCATTCGGGGCGAGTTGGATGTACTCTGCAGAGTAGATGAGGCAGTGAGGGAGAGAGCCGAGGGGGAGGGGGGCAGTTTGCCATCCACAGCTTTTGTTTAGGTGGCAGAATTTTTATTTTATTTTGCGTGGTAAATTAAAGGACGTTTTCTGTGGATGTTTTACCATCCACATGGGGAACAGCAAGAAAATAATTTTTAATTAAGAGACTTCAATAAATGGTCCAAATGCGTAGTTAGTCTAATTCTGAAATAACATATGGAATGTCAAAATAAAGCAATTGTAACTGGCAGTAAAAGTGCTAAAGTACTGGAGCAAAGTGCAGTAAAATCTCGAACAGGAAATGCAGGTGCCAGTCTGTAAACACGTCTAGTTAAGTTAGGCTTGTGTCTGAATGATTATTGTTGGTTGATGGAACAAAAACGTGGGTATTTTCTAATTACTGTATGACAAAACATAACTAACGTCTCTAGATTACGTATGTAACCCTAGTTCCTCGAGGGAACGAGACGCTGCGTCCGAAAACACTATAGGGGAACGTCTTCAGCGTGAGTGGCTCTGAATATCGTGTGCAACCTATCCAATGGATGGGCGAGACTTCACGGACGGGGTGACGTAATGACCAGCTGGTATAAAAGCACGTGCAGTGTTACCACGTCAGCTTCTAGGAATAAAGCAAGCGTGGGCAGGGATGCCGGAGGTATGGCTTCGAGACGCAGCATCTCGTTCCCTCAAGGATCTAGGGTTGCATACGTAACCTAGAGACGTTCCTCTTCAGGAACTCGAGCTGCGTCCGAAAACGCTAGGGGAACGAGATACCCACGCTGCCAGACTTTCAAGTTCCTGCCCAGTGTGTATCCCTGCACATCTAGGGCGAGAGGACGGAAGAGCCTGGAGTGGCCTGTATGTCAAGGCCATAAAACCTGACAAAGGTCAAGGGCGTAGACCATCCCGCAGCATTGCAGATGTCCTGTATTGGGACACTTGCGAGAAAGGACTTGGAGGCCGCCACACTTCGTGTCGAATGAGCTCTGAATCCCATCGGCGAGGGGAGCTGAGAGAACTCATAGGCAGTGTTGATAGCATCCACAATCCACCGACTGAGGGTCTGCTTTGTAGCAGGCAGACCCCTCTTAGGGGGCCCGTAGCAAACTAGCAATTGGTCCACCCTTCCATGTATGCATCCAGTGCTTGCACACTCCACTTCAGGGTGCACAATTTCCTCATGCTGTGGAGGAAACATGTAACTAGGGTGTGTCTACCCACTAAATGCCCACCAAGAGAGGTGTGGTAGGCCGAATTGCCGCCACGTAAACCTTCAAGGTGGAGTGGGTCAACCCTGCGGAGAGTCGGGCCTGCAGGAACTCCAGAACTGTACCAATCGGGCAGTTAACTGGGTCGAGCTGGCGGTCTCCGCACCATGAATTGAAAAGTTTCCACTTCAAGGCGTACAGTTACCTTTTTGAGGGAGCTCTGGATTGGAGGATGGTCTCAACAACCTCGGTTGAGAGACCAGAAGCTATGAGTTGCACCCCCTCAGGGGCCACCCCCACAACTTCCACATCTCCGGGCAGGGGTGATAGACCCCCGCTTGTGAGAGGAGATCCCTCCTGACGGGAATCCCCCATGGAGAGCCGTCGAGGAGAGAAATCATATCCGAGAACCATACTCGGCCCAGCCAGAACGGTGCTACCAGAAGTAGACTGACCTCGTCCCGGCGCACTCTCTCCTGAACTCCCGGGAGCAATGCGATCGGGAGAAAAACATATAGACAAAGCCTCAGCCACGGCTGTACCATGGCATCCAGCCCCCATGGAGCTGGATGAGTTAGAGAGTACCAGAGGGGACATTGCGCTGTCTCCTGAGTAGCGAAGAGGTCCACCTGTGTCTGGCCAAACACTCTCCAAATCTGCTTCACCACCTCGGACCTCTGCCCTGTCTCGACAGGATGTCTACTCCCACACTGAGATGCCCAGGGATGTACACTGCTCTCAGCGAGAGGAGTTTGCCCTGTGACCACACAAGGATCTGGTGCGCCAGCCTGTACAGGGGGCGTGACCGCAGACCTCCTTGGTGGTTGATGTAAGAGACCACCACTGTGTTGTCGGTGCGCACCAACACATGGTGATCTCTTAGGTCCAGGAGAAAGTGTTTCAGAGCCTGAAACACAGCCAGCATCTCCAGCCAATTGATGTGCCACGTGAGATGGTGACCACTCCACAGACCGCGGGTAGGGTGGCCACTCATGATTGCACCCCAACCGGTGAGGAACGCATCTGTCGCTAGCAGTACGCGGCGACACGGAGCTCCCAACACCAGGCCCTGAGACAAGAACCAAGGTTGTCTCCACATGTCTAAGGAACGTAGACACCGCCACGTGACCTTGATCATGCGAAGCAGGTTTCCCCCCGGGGAGAACCCCTTGGTCTTGAGCCACCACTGTAGGGGTCTCATGTACAGCAGGCCAATAGATATCATGTTGGACGCAGCTGCCATCAGACCCAGCAGTCTCTGAAACTGCTTGACAGTGAGTGACTGGCCTTCTTTCACTCTCCTGACTGCCGCGAGGATCGACTCAATCCGAGCAGGGGGCATACGTGCCTGCATCATGGTTGAATCCCACATCACACCAAGATAAGTGGTTCTCTGTAATGGAGAAACACCCTTATCTCACGGATGCTTGACAGGCTTGATATCTGCTTGGGCAGTCGTGGCCTAATGGATAGAGAGTTGGACTTGTAACCCGAAGGTTGTGGGTTCGAGTCTCAGGTCTGGCAGGGATTGTAGGTGGGGGGAGTAAATAACCAACACTCTCTCCAGCCTCAATACCATGACTGAGGTGAGACCCTTGAGCAAGGCACCGAAACCCCAACTGCTCCCCAGGCGCCGCAGCTGCCCACTGCACACTGCTCCGGGAGTATTTTCACTACTGTGTGTACACTTGGATGGGTTAAATGCAGAGCACAAATTCCGAGTATGGGTCACCACTTCCCTTTCCCTTCCTTTTGACATACCTAATAGCTGTATGCAAAGAGACATCAGGGAGCTTATAACAGTGGTGTTGGACAAACAACACTAAATAAGACTCACAACAGAGAAATATCAGACACACAGAGCGCTTTGCTGAATGACAGAAAGCTGACGCCGGTTTCACCGCACATGCTTTTATACTAGCTGGTCATTACATCACCCCGTCCGTGACGTCTCACCCACCCATTGGATAGGTTGCACACGATATTCAGAGCCACTCACGCTGAAGGCGTTCCCCTAGCGTTTTCGGACGCAGCTCGAGTTCCTGAAGAGGAACTACAGTTTAGTCCAGTTTAAAGCTGTGTGCTCAATGATATTACATAATAGTCAAAGTTTTTGTGTTTGAATCTAGATCACTGGAGGCAATAGGCTACAACATAGGCCTACAATTCAAACACGTCTGTTTGTTTATATTTACATTTAGTCATTTAGCAGACGCTTTTATCCAAAGAGACTTACAAATGATTACAATAGAACAATCAAAACCAACAAAAGAGCAATAACATGCAAGTGCTATGACAGGTCTCTGTTATATTTATATGTGCATTTTCATTCATGTATATTTTCTGTTCATTTAAAACTACAGAAACAAGACTGTTGCTCAGGATGTATTTTGTACCTGTATGCCAATCATATATATATATGCATGTATAAATTATTATTATTGTTATGATTAAACCATATATAAGTTTATGGACAGTACTGTACATTATAGACAGTAAAGTGCAGTATTTTATATAGGACAGTATTGAACAGACAATGTGTCTATGCTTTGTAGGCTTTTTCATTCATGAAAAATTAAATATGGAATCAACCCTGCTTAAGATCCATATACCTGGTAAGGATTTAAATAGAAACAGAAAGGCATGACGAATGTTGGTTATATATAGACACATTATCAGCGAGATCTATTTTGTAATCTGAAATATGATTTAAGTTTAATTCCTTCTCCCACCTCTTCCTTTACCCAACTGCAGTGTGTGGTGACAGCTAACACTTTTGCACTAATACCCCCTCCTTCTTCAGATTTAATTAGATTGAGAAGCCCTCTGATGTGATCATGCTAAACGAGGTTGCTCCACTAAATCACCAAAGCAATAAATTCCACCCAGAATAAATTGAATCTTAATTTATAGGTCTTGTTTTATGGACTGAGTCAGAGTCTGCCAGCACCTCAGACACCATGTCTCCAATGTGTTGCGTCTGTTTAATTACAGCAATCATTCATTGGCTCTTAAATATGAACCAGCGGATATTTTGATTTATTCCCTTGGTAAACACCACCAGGATTATTTAGTGCAGTTTAAACACACCTTTATCTAACAATCTGAATGTAATTACGGTAATTTAAAATATTATTTAGTCAATACTTCATATTAAAACCCAGTTTACTTTTCATAAAAGATCTGAAAACCAGTGCAAAGCTGTTAGAAATGCAAGCACCATACATGCGTGCTGGACAAATTTAGTCAATATGGAATCAATGTGAGTGCTTGGTTTTAATGATAGGCTCTAGTCCAAGTTAATGCCATTTCATTAGTTGAGACATGGCATACTGCAGAGTAGATTAGAAATAGGAAGAGGGATCGTCGAACAGGGAATGCTGTATTCAGACAATAGTTGATCCTACAGCTTGATGCCAGGAAGTCCTGCTTGGTCTGCAGGAGTCCTCTCCCCTGCCTGCTGACCAACCCTAAAGGGTGCTGTAATCTAGTTAAAAAAGAGATTGATGGCTCTGTGTACATTAAGGTAGATCTGTCCGATTGTTCATCCAATTGAGTCCAGACCATTAGGCCCGTGTTCAATCAAGATGAGCTCACGCTGCTTCTTTTCCTTCCTCTCCGTCTTTTCGATTTGTGTTCCTTATCTCCCGGACTTGAATTCTTTATTTATTCTTCCTCACCTAAAGAAACCCCTAATCTATTCTTGGCTTTTTTTCTGCTGAAGATGGAATTGAATTGTGAATCAAACTGGCTGCAGTAGGTATTCTCTTTGGCAGATTCAATAAGGATTGAGGGAACTTTGCACCTTAACAACCCTATAGTTCTGTCTCGAGTTGGAGCCAGCTTCATGGCAATAAAGTAGTTTTGCAGACCATCTGAATGCTCTCGGTAGACAGTATGTCAATGCTCTTGCTATAAAAGAGATCAAAAAGACCTCTGGGATTTAATACTTTTATAGGTCTACTCAAACAATATGTTAGGATAACACAATCTAAAATGGTCAAAAACTAAAACTTTAAGCACTCAGTCTTTAGCCTATTTTTGGGGTCTTTACAGCATGAAGACAAAGGGTACCATAAGAGATAGTATTTTAATATTTTAATCTCATATATTCATATTTTATTGACCCTGATGTAGCAATCCTAAAGTAGTTTTCTTTTTGTCTCTCAGAGGCCTTTGCCTTCTTAATTTATATCTCTGTGTATGTTTTGACAAATATTTGTTGACAAATTGTATTGTAGCTAGATTTTGCTTGTCACTCAATCAATAATCCAGTCATACTTTATCAGAGTTTTGGAAAGCCAAAATTGACTTTCACAATGAAAGTGGTGATGTTTAAAGCCTTTGCTGTTGTCAATGACAAAATGTTCATGTTTAATTGTAAGAAATAATGTGGTTCCATCCGTCTTCTGAAAAGTAATTAAAATGAGAACCATCTTGCAAAGCTACAGTCATTCATAAGTACATTTGCAATTATCTTCATTTCTAAATAGAATTGGTCACTCATGCTGAAATACTATACTATGAAAAATTAAGCAATTCAAAAGTGTGCTTTAAAACATTTTGGATGATAAGGCACTTGATGATGTTCTTTCATTATACACAATTCTAACACTCAGAATGCTACAAAAAGTCAGCATGTTATAATTTAGTCATCGACTTTCCATGAACCACTAAAATCAAGCCTTGTTCATTTTAAGTAAAGTTGACAACAACTTTTACTTCATGCATACTTTAAATATGTAATTGCTAAATAGATAAGTTGCTAAAATATATTGACTTAGATTCTTTTCTAACTGTTGCTCCATCTCGACAGTAGCTGACCTGAAAAGAAAAGTGATTGTAAATATGTAAAGACATTACGCTAATTCCCCGAATAGCACCCCTTGTGGTAATGCTGAGAATACAACACATATTTGAGCTCTGAGAATGTTTTGGCTTATAAAACTTTTATTTATTCATATCCCTTCTACATTGTCATTTTCAATGCCAGGCTTTAGAAACACTAAGGCATTTTCACACCTGGCTCAGTTGGAGTGTTTTTTTATACAATCTGGCATGTTTTCTCCAATAGTTCAGTTTGTTTCGCTTATATGAATGCATACTTGCACTCGAATCTGCACCAAATTGAATGAAGGAGGTGATCTGAACTCAAACCAATTGAAAACGAGCTTGTTTGCTTGTGGTGATGAGTCCGACCCAAAAGATCAATAAACCAACCTGTTTCATAATTCATAATGGGAAATCCTTTTCGTAAAAGCAGCATTGTCTGATTACTTACTACTTCATCTTGTCATTGCTCTTCACTGTTTCAGAACAAAGCAAATGATCTACAGGTCTGAATGATGTGACTTGGATTACAGCACTGTACACTTCAGTCATATATTTCATCACAATGTTTGAAGTAAAAATCAAAAATGTGTAAGGATAAATAACTTTATCCTTAAAGTTTATTGCGGCCTTTAAATGAATCAAATAATAACAACCTACCTCTTACTCTTGTCTTTCAGATAAGACTTCCACACCACTGCAATGCTCCATGTCAGCTCTAATAACATGTTGCAAAACATTTATTTGTGCTTGCATGGTCTCTACATGATGTAATGCTCTATCGAAGCTTGTGGAGAGCACTTGGATATAATGCAGCTGAAGCACAGTGCCCAACCTTGCACGAGTCCTGGGGGGGGGGGGTTGGTTGTTACATGGGTAGACCTTGTCCTGAGATGGAGGGAGCAGTGGTGATAGATGATGTTGTGACAGCCGTTCATTTCTTGTTGAGTTTTTCCCTCCCCAGGTGAAGGAGTGAAGTGAAGTGGAGTCAGCACAGCCATGGCACTGTGATTTAAGGCCTGTGCTTCAACAGTAAATCGATCTGAGTGGAAGAGCCTGAGTGGCCAGCAGCAGAGAAGCAAATCCAGCAAGGTATCCCTCAGCTCCCAGGGAGCACATTGCACTTTCTGACAGGACAGGCGTAGCGCTGCCAAAAGCCTCTGCAAGCTCATGGAATCCCTAAAGTAAATCGCTATAGAGCATGTCTACAGAAAATCTGTGCTGTGAAATAATGGATAACAATTATATGCTTTCCTGTGCAACATGTAACTTTGCCAGAGTAATTTTTTACTCAAGCATTTAAAATGGACAGCTGGACCACCTGAGCCTTTTAAAATACTTTTTTTTTTTTTTTAAATAAACTATAAATATTATATAACATTTGAAACAATATAATCTGCTTTAAGTAAATGTAAAGGTATTTATAATGTATAATTTTTTATTTATTATATTAATTATTGTGAGCAGCACAATTATACAGTGCCTTTTCGGGAAAGCAGAGTCAAGCAACAAAAGAAGCACCATAAAATTTGTCAGTGCAACTTGTGTACTATATAGAGTCAATGGAATACTTTTTGTCCTTTGTGGATGATCTGAGATAGCTAATGAGAGCGTAATAGCCTATATTTTCATTAGGCTTATAGCCACCGAATGTTTGCTCTGTGATTAATGGTCTTTTAGCTTTTTCATGAGCCAGTTCATCTCTTTTCTAACTGTCAAGGTAACTTTTAAATCTAAGCTGAGAACAGCTTTAAGTGCAATTGCTGAAGGATGCTTCACTCTCTACTGCGAAAGATAGCTAATGGCACTTTACAGATAACAGGACACAAGTGATCTGCAAAAGCTTTTAGCATTAGCATTATCATTATCATTAAGAGGGATTGCATCATATACGTCTTTGCATTCACCTCCGTTGATCTTTGCATCATGTCCGACAACAGAGTTTAAGTATTTTCCAAACACGGTGAAGTCCTGGTCCTGGTCTTTAAGTACTGTAGATGCCCATGGATTAGATCAGGGGTAGGCAACATCGATCCTGGAATGCCGATGTCCTGCAGAGTTTAGCTCCAGCCCTGAAAAAAAAAACCTCACCTGCCTGTAGCCCTAGTAATTCTGAAGACCTCGATTAGCTTGTTCAGGTGTGTTGAACAATTAACTCCTGGACCATTAACACCTCATGACTTAAACTAAAGTCATACCTTAATGTTTATACAGTGGTGTAATAGTGCAATTTTATAGGGTTTTTCCTATGTCTGATACAACATCTATAATATCATGAAATTTATATATGTGCTGCTTGCAAGCAAATTATTGTGTCATAAAACAAGGTTCATATTGACTGGTCGTCCACTTGGAACTAGGTGATGTAGTCATGGCATCTGCCAGCTTACTCAGCCATACTAAGCAAATAAACCTTGACCTCATGGTCACAAAACTATTTCACATCTAATTACTCAGCTGTAAAAGATCTGTAGGTTTAGTATACTTTGTACTGGCACATTAGTCCATTTTGTCCAGGAACATTACATTATGACACTTTTGGTTGTCTGAAGTTGCCAATTAATACTTTTATTAAACAAGGATGCATTCAATTATTCGAAAGTGACTAAAATTATTGGATTTATTCTAATTAATGTCAAATGAATTGTTAAAAATGGAATAAAACTTAGACGTGATCTGGGGATGTTGTTTTGGTCTTGTTTATAATTGCTCTATTTTGGAGTAGCACGCCAGGAATGATAGAGTCTGGTTTGATGAAATGCTGACCTGACCTTTGTCCTTGCCATTCTGATGTATCATCATCACCTGGCCCAACAGCACCGTCCAGAGAACAGAGTGAGGGAGGTGAGTTGTCAGTAAAATACAATGAGCTGATATGTCAGAATGTATAAAAATAACACACTGTAATGGACACACACACACGCCGGGGGCCTCATTTCCATTTCTTTATGTTTCTTTTTTCTTTATTTTCATCTGGCTCTCCCAAAATAATGTGATGTCTATATAAAGGGATAGTTCACCCAAACATAAAAATTATGTCATCGTTTGCTCATCCTCCTGTCGTTCCAAACCTGTATGAATTTCTTGAAGAAATTTTGAAAATTCTCTGTGCTTTTTTCATACAATTAAAGTTAATTATGTCCAACATGAACAAAATCAGTTGAACAATTCTTCAAAATGTGTTCTTTGGTAACACTTTGTAAGGACCAGTTCTCACTATTAACCAGTTGCTTATTAGCATGCATATTACCAGCATATTGGCTATTTAGTACTTATAAAGCATATGTGACCCTGGACCATAAAACCAGTCATAAGGGTCAATTTTTCAAAAATTGAAATTGTTGGTAAAAAATTTTTTACCAACAATGGAAAGCTTATTTATTCAGATGTATAAATCTCAATTTTGAAAATTGACCTTTATGTATAAATTTCTACATAAAGGTCCATTTTCAAAGTTGAGATTTATACATCTGAATAAATAAGCTTTCCATTGTTGGTTTTGTTTGTTAGGATAGTACAATATGGAAACATATTAATATGGAATCTGAGGGTGCAAAAAAAATCTAAATATTGAGAAAATCACCTGTTGTCCAAATGAATTTCTTAGCAATGCATATTACTAATCAAAAATTAAGTTTTGATATATTTACAGTAGGAAATTTACAAAATATCTTCATGGAACATGATCTTTACTTAATGTCCTATAAATCAGTCATTTTGACCCATACAATGTATTTTTGGCTATTGCTACAAATATACCCCAGCGACTTAAGACTGGTTTTGTGGTCCAGGGTCACATATATTTTATACATCCCTATTCCTACCCAACACCTACACTTAACAATACCTTACTAAGCAGTAATTAGGAGTTTACTGAGGCAAAAGTCAATAGTTAACAGTTAATTAATAGCAAGAAGTGGACCTTAAAGTGTTTCCTATTCTTTTGTCTTTTGCAGGATAAAGAAAATGTATAAAGGTTTAAATGACATGAGGGTATATGTAAATTTGTAAACTTTCATTTTATGCCTTTCAAGGGGTCTCAGATTGGTTCTTTTAAAGAGGACTCAAGTGTGACAATAGCCTTGGTCAAATCTATTTTTTCTTTGAAAAATGTCACAGTATCAAATGTCAAACCATGGCAAAAGATCAAACAGGGCTTTAGTCCAAAGACCTTCCAGAGATGGATACGCTGTGTATGGTATCGCAAGTCTGCAGAGGGGAGATGTTTATTTTCCTGAAAACTATCGGCCAACATCAATAGCAAAAATTAACATGAACAACGTGGTGCAATCTTTTGTATTAGTGTCGTCATGCAGTATGTTTTTCATACATCAATTAGGGCCTGAGATATCAGTCTGTCCTTGTGTTCCTTTGAATGGATTAATGACTTCTTTTCATTTACTATCTAAAGGTAAGGGCCTTTGAAACGATGGATGCATTGTTAGCCCAGCCATTATTAACGCCCAGGCTCCAGCTTGGCCTTCATGATGAAAGAGAGCAAAATGAATGTGATGGTAATAGACATAGATCCACAGCTGTGGGACTGAGGGCCTCTCTTTGTAACTTAGCTTCTATTTCAGTTTGAATGATTGAACTTCGATAGCCAAGAGCACCACGTTTCACCTTTTGTCTGTCAGACATTAGCTAGGTATCGTTTAGACTGGATGATCATAGCATAGAATTGTGTTTGAAATGAAATTCCAGCACAAAGAAGTTTTAATGATTCAGAAGCGGTTCTTAAATGATATTATCATTTCACAATTTCTTGCTTACCACCCTAAATACTAGAAAGTTTTCACTGAGGATGCTTTTTTTCTTCTTCTGTGAAACACAAAAGATATTTTGAAACATTTTTGTTTATACAATGAAAGTCAATGGGATCCAATGTTGTCCAACCATTGATTTTAATTGATCAGCAAAAACAGCTGAAACATGCTTCAAAATATCTTCTACAAAGATACAGGTTTGGAACAACATGAGAGTGATAATATTAATAATATACTGCTATCTGTCATCATATAGTGTTGTGTATGGTTATTTATAGAATGAGCCATAAAATTATTTGACAGCATAGAGTGTGTATCACAGATCAGCTGTTCTATTTTTAAAGCCTTTATTATTTCCGTTGTGACTGGCAGGATGGATGTTACCAGCCCAAGGCCCTTGTATAAGGATCTGATGAGCAGCTTCTCAAGCGGATCATGGATTGTGACCAGCTTTGATCATATAGCAACATTCAATGTGAGGGATCAGTGGCGATGGAACAATAAAAGTGTTTGAAAGTGATTGTATTTGGAGAAAATAGACCATAGTTGATGGTAGCCATTGACTTCCATAGTATTTTTTCTACACTATGGAAGTCAATGGCTACCGTCAACTGTTTGTTTACCAACATTCTTCAAAATATCTACTTTTGTGCTCAACAGGAGTAAGACACTCATACAGGTTTGGAACAACTTTAGGGTGAGCAAATGATAACGGATGTTTTTTTATTTTTGTGCGAACTATCCCTTCAAAACTTATCATTCTAGTTAACGTCTTTGATGTGAACATCAGGCCTTTAGCAAAGAAGTAATTTTCCAGCCATCATCGCGTCGTACATTTTACAAATGCTACTATGTTCTAATCTTGCATCATTTGGTCCAAGGCTTGCTTTCACTGCACAGTTATCAGTTAGTATCAATGATCTTTTTACTAGATTAAAGAAATAATTTTAAATGTCAGCAAAACACCTTTTCCAAAAGTCATAATGTAATGGTTTCTGAGAACTCAGGCCCAGCTGTGAGATGAGTCGGGAAGCCTGGGGAGGACAGAGAGAACTCATGATTGTGGTGCGTACAGCGGACAGTGAGTGGGTTTCTGCTGCCAGGTGCATCTGGCAGGGTAAATGATGTGACTGATTTACCTCATCACAGCGGCACAGTTGGTTGGATAACGGGGCATGAATCATGCAGTGTCCTCCAGAGGGGGTCACCACTTTCAACGTTAGCTCCTGTCCACTGTGCATCTTTACAAGTTTGGGGTTTTTAATATTTTTAAATGTTTTAGAAGGAAGTCTCTTATGTTCACCCTGACTGCATTTATTTGATTTGGGTGGGGGGAAATTACATACAATATTTTCTTATTTCCTGTGATCACAAAGCTGAATTTTCAGCAGCCATTCTTTAGTGTCACATGAACAATCAATAATCATTCTAATATACTGATTTGGTAACGTGTTATTATTATCAAAATTTTTTTTTAAAAAATTCAGGATTCTTTGATAAATAGGAGGTTCCAAAGAACAGCATTTATTTGACATACAAAACTTTTTCTAACTTTATAAATACATTTACTTACATTTTGTTGTTTTACTGTCACATTTGAACAATTGAATGTGTTCTTGATCAATTAAAGAAATTAAACATATCCAAAATAATACAATAATTGTGCAGCATCTCTAAAAATGGCCACATGGTGGTCTAGAATGGTGCTTGCCAACTCAGAGGTTTACATACTTGCCATTAGCTTTTATTCATGGTGTAAGGTTAAGTATATGTTCTAGCAGCACTGTCAGGTTTATTGTACACATTGTTCCCATGCAAAATGAGATCTAGGCACTAGACACAAGAACATGCTCTCCATAAGTATGTGTATTGTGATCTGCATTTTAAATAAATCATTTCTGAAAGAAAATCAAGTAAAATGTTTGAACAGCATGGGCACATTAAATCTTGGACAGTGAGGCTTAATGTTTTTGCACTAAATCTGGCACTCAGTTACAAATGAATGCACAACACTAGATGTTTCAAATCTGAGCTTGAGTTAATGAGATGCAGCTAAGCCTAGAATCCTTCGAAAATAGTTTGATTATGAAGCTAATTGATTTTTACAAATAAGCGAACATGTTGGTAAAATGCTGACAGGCTAATTAAATATCCCATATGTGTAATCTGACCACAGATTTTATCCAGTCTAACTGAATGAGTCCCAAATCATAATGGTAGGAGTCAGTTCCTCTTCTAATATGAAGGGCACTCTGTCCTAGTCATGCTTTCTTCTGGTCTCATTCACCGTCAAGACATCTCACTAAATCACTGATCATCTCAAGTACTGTCACCAGCAGATGCTGCACATTAAATGAGGTTGAAATACTACACTTTAAAGTACACACACACACACACACACACACACACATGTATATATATATATATATATATAATATATAATATATATATATACATATATATTAGGGGGTTTCAAATGTCTTGAAATGGTTGAAATTATGAAACATACACCTACACGTATAGAATGTCTACAATTGAACAAACAAAAGCTACAACTGAGATAAGTGACTGAAATATCAGATGATGTTCTGTTTCCAACACGATAAGTGGATTCTGTCAGGCTTTCTTCTAATTCAACAATGCAGCCACAACCCGGCTTTCACCTATTCAGCCTTTTCATAGTTACTTATGCATGCAGAAATCTGACATTTCCAAACAGTAAAAATTGCGAATGCATAAAATCCCCAGCTGCCTTTGATCTAATTAAGCTGAGTTTTCATTCCTCGTTTGTCATTTTGATTCAGTCTATAGCACCCCAGTCAGGCAGAGCCATTGACTGAACTCAGCCTTGAAATGTAATGTACCAAACGTGATTGCACACATGATGTGAATGCTTTTTGAACGTATGCCCATCAGCAACACAGCATTATACAACTGTTACTTCCAGTCTTCAAATCTGATTCGTTAAGGAGCATTCCATGAGTGCTGAATATAACAGTCTAACAGCACTTTTACTGTTTGTACCACTCTGTTTATTTGTGTTTGCGCATTCAAGACATTAATGGTGGGCATTTTTCAGTGACTGTTAATGTGGGTTGCATTGTTACAGTCAAGTGACTCTTTAAAGTGAAAAAAGTGAAAAAGTGAAGTGACATACGACCAATATGGTGACCCATACTAGGAATTTGTGCTCTGCATTTAACCCATACAAAGTGCACACACACAGCAGTGAACACACACACACACCGTGAACACATACCTGGAGCAGTGGGCAACCATTTGTGCTGCGGCGCCCGGGGAATCATTCATTCACTCAAATGATTCATTCAGAAACACAGTTTTATAAGTCTTTCCATTTTAGTCACTGAATAACTGATCCGAAACAAATGTATTCAGGAACAAAACATTACAATTAACCAATTAAAACAATCAACCAATTCATTAAAAAAAAAAATTTTTTAGCTGTATCGGAAACCATAACCCACACTTACTAATCCATACATTACTTCATTAAAAAGTCCACTGAATGAGTAAATGAAAATGAATGAGCGAATTAAGTGTGCCGGAAGTGCTACGAGGGAATTCATTCAGCACAGTGCATATTCTGTTCTCTAGTAGCTGTTGTGTGTACATCGGTTGTATACTCACTATTGAGGTGCATTATGTACGGTGGCCCAGTAGTGCACAACACAATGAAATCTCCACAATACAAAGAAATTAGCACAACACAATAGAAACAAGCCTCAACAAAACAAAATTAGCACAACACAACAGAAACAAGTCATAACACAATGAAATTAGCACAACACAACAAAATTAGTCCTGTGCGTTGTGTTGTGGTGATTTCATTGTGTTGTGGAGATTTCGTTTGTTGTGTTGTGCACTACTGGGCCACCATAATTATGTGACTGAATGAGTGCACTTGAAAATGTCTACTATCGTTTTCGTCACCACTACAAATGGCCGCCTCCTGAAATAGTGCACTTGTTCATTTATGAACGAGACTCATTGTGAGTGAGTCCTTGACTTATTCCCTCAACTGATTCTTTCCAAAAATTATTCAAGTGAATCCTTGAATAATTTATTGATGCTTTCAAAAATGGATTCGTTCAGGTATGAAACACCACTATTTCATAACTATAATGTTGCTCTTCTATAATATTGTTCTTTTTTTAACATTGTCTGGAGTTTGCTTTCATTTGTGTAGCAAAATTACATTATAATATTGTGTCTAAATTACTCAATATTAACTTTTGGTGTATTCAAATGTTGTACAAAAGCAGTGTCTCACTCACAGTCGTTCGTCTGAATATCAGTGAATATCAAATGCACATTGCCATTTGCTTTTATTTTAAGAATCACAATCTGAGCATTTTTTTCTTATTCTCAGAAATAGGACAATAGTTTTGTTTCTGCAAGTCACAGGGCCACTGCTTAAGTGCAGCTCTGGCAAAAGTGCTCTTTAACAGATGTTCTCATTAAGCAGAAGGTAACTGCCAAACAAAAGCTGTTGATCCAAAAATAACACACCATCCTGTAGTAACATTGTGGATAAGCCTTGAACAAGTTAGAGAAATGGCACCGCTGTCTTTTACACAAAGGCTCCATCTGGTGGGGGCATTGAAACAACAAGTGATCTCTCAAATGCTATGATCTGTGTACCCTTAAAATATCATACTTTGCCCTTTTGCTGTTTTTATGCTGATTTATGTTGACCACCAAGGCTGTTTAACATTTCCAACATGAAGAACAGATGACTCTGTAATTTCGAAGCCTCTTTGAATAGATTTGATTTGTCAGCTTTTTCATATCACAAAGCTACGTACAGCCTTTAGCGAACCAAGCAATGAGTTCAGTCTTGATAATAGCATTTATCTCTCTTGTGAAGCTGTGATAATGGCAAAGCAGTTTCAGCAATGATTTTTTCTCCTTCTAAGTCTTTATGCTGACACTAAATTATAAGAAACAAAAGTATGTAATGCACAGAAGAAGACAAGATGAGAATAACACAAAAGGAGTAGGTTGTGTTAAAAAATATCCTGTCCTCACTTATTTTCGTACTGGTCATATCTTAGATTTGTGTCTATATTTATGAAACTTTTAGATGACTATTTTTAGGTTTTATTTTGAAAGTAGAGGCCTACAGTAAAAACGGTTTGATGCATTATTCATCTGGCTAAATTTAGAGGGGCTGTATTAAGACGGAACACTTAGACTACGGTCTGATGGCGCTGTGTTCTGGGTTGGACAGGGATACATCCTATTTATTCTGTGGCCTCTGTGCTATTAATAATCTGCCACTCGGATGTGATAGTGACTTGTTTTGGAAAGCCCCCAGATGCGGAATGCGGTTCATTTAGGGCTATGCCTGTCTCGCTGTGTGTGCTGCATGAATTTTTCATGATGTTTTGTTTTTTTAATACTGCCGTGACTGGACACAGTTTAAAAAAAACAGTGCTGCCTTTCAAGACATGTAATGAACAAAAAACAAATGTAATCCAATCTAGAGACCTAAAATTATTCATTTAAATCATTCTTCAAATAGTCTTTTTTAAAATATTATTTTATGAGTTTTTAAAACTCCTTTAAAAAAAAAAAAGTTTAATTTCATTGCATTCTAGCTTACACTTCCTAGTTTTAGCCTGAGTAAGAATTAAGTTAGTACAATGAAAAAGACTAGTTTAGTACCCTTTTAAATGTTTGTATATTTATTTATTTACTTATTTATTTGTTGTGTCATCTTAAAAGATTCAAACAGCCATTGTGTTACTGAATTTGTTTCTTAAAATCTATAAACATTGATTTATATATTTTAATGTTTATATTAACATGTTTTTTATATTTTTATATTGTTCACTATTAAAAATGTAGCTGCAGATTTACTATAAAATCTTGCTTTAAAAGTTTTGTGTGCACTAGCAGTGTTACACCACAAGAGAGCACTAAATCATTGCACTTAATGTCATTGGCTTCTGTGTGCTGGAGTTTTCAGTATACTTAAACTTGTGTTGTGTTCCAGTCATTTTGACCCAGAAGAGAGTTTCATTTTCCCGTTATGTTATAGTATTGGACTTAAACATACTGACCTTACTCTCACAGGTTATAACAAATTATCTAAAATAAATTAATAAATTTAAAAAAAATTAGAGATTTTTTTAATCTTCTTCTTTGGGATTTTTTCCCACCTTGTTACACTTATGGTGTTCCTGTTCGAAAATAACCAGCCTACAAATAGTTTTTTATGAATTTCTCATTATGCTATATTATAACCAAAAACTGAATTCAATCTTTTTTTGGGAACTTGTTTTCTCTCAGTTAGCTTAGGTTTTGTAGTTCTTTTTGGAACTGACTGATCGTAGACCTCATTGATCTGAAATTATGCGACCCAGTTTTTAAGGGAACACTAATTAAATTATTAAATAATGATTTTGTATTAATTAATTTTACTTACTTTTTTTCTATCTTTTTCTGCTCATAAATACTGCTTCAGCTTGTTAGGTGTTTATGTCATTTTAAATCATTTTAACATGTTGTTTTCACTGAAACAATAGTGCAATATATAGACAGAAACAGGGTGAAAAGGGTCTCAACTAGGCATAAACAAAAAAAATAAATAAATATGGAATTTCAATTAAATTAAAATTTCCCACAGTGTGGGAAAGTGTGAGCCTCGTGACACCTTAACTGTGTGTACATGCTCACAGCAAACAGATACAAACAAACACACACCCCCAGAGACCAACTCACCCAGAGTTCACTTATTTTATCATGCACACATACTGTAGACACACACACAAACACACGACTGTGGTCACGTATCTTCTATCTTGCTTATCCTCGCCTTAAGGCACTGTGTGTGTTTTAAGCTCTGTGTTAACATTTAAACCTAATTATTTAAAAGTTTGAACTCATTTCATGTTTTGCAATGCATGAATGCACAGATATCAAATAAATCCAGTCCTTTCCCTCATAATTCTTCTTCATTAAACAGATATGCTGAAGCAGAGCATACACAAGCACAGTCTTATTTAGCTGTGAGCAGGAGGGAAAGAACATTCTGTCCCAAGTTGTGGGAATATCAGGAAACAATGTTTGCTCTAGAGACAGTATTGCCGCTATTTACATGTTAATCTTTGAGAGATCAACTGCAGCATGCCAGAAAGGGAAGGAGCATAAATCTGTTTTATTTTCAGTATACAGATCAGGTGCACGTTATTAAATCTTTCTCAAATTAATTATATACCAACACTTGTCACATTTTTTATATCTGTACACTATCTGAAAAGCAACAGGAAACAATGGGTTAACGATGGATAATCTGCTTTTGAAAATGATAATAAAACTCTGCTTGACTTTCCATAATCAACAGAGCCTAACAAAATAACCATTTCGTTTCTCTTGAACAATTAGCTGCAGGTCTCACAGTACTTGGGGGGTCTGCTTGTTCCATTTCACTGTGGGTCGTTTTGAGTTTCACTATAAAAATCTTCTAACTGGAGATACTGGGATGAGTGACGCACTATTGAATTTGACCCAGGGGATTCACTATAATTCATGCAGAAAGCTACAAGCTAATCATTATTGAAGTAATTAAACTACAGTCAAACTGCTGCTTTGAGTTAGCTTCATTACAAGAAAGGCTACTGACAAAAAAAAAACCACATCAAAGTGGGTAATATTTTCACAATTACTAAACAATAAAATTATAACATTTAGGTCTGTATGTTAATCAGAAGTGTATTTTTGCTCATTTAACAACAATCAGTGTTGCAGTATCAAACTTGAGCAGGTCTATGCTTATACCGACTTGAATTGGTTAATCATTTTGTCAATCCACTCATTTAAATGAATCATCGAATGAACCAGACTTTTCAAAGCAATGTGAGAGAACTGACATATTTAGGATGAACCGATTCACTAGAATGAATTAGACTTTCCAGGGCTGCACATGCATGAGAGAAAGGACTGTTTAAGATGCTACAGTAGCCATATGAGAGTACCATTTAACTGCTAGCATTTGATTTCTTCTTAAGTCAGATAATGAGGAAGAACCAAATTGCCTATCACAGCTATGCTGATGATACCCATATTTACCTAACCTTATCTCCAAATGACTACAGCCCCATTGACTCCCTCTGCCAATGCATTGATGAAATTAACAGTTGGATGTGCCAGAACTTTCTTCAGTTAAACAAGGAGAAAACTGAAATCATTGCATTTGGAAACAAAGATGAAGTTCTCAAGGTGAATGCATACCTTGACTCTAGGGGTCAAACAACTAAAAATCAAGTCAGAAATCTTGGGGTGATTCTAGAGACAGACCTTAGTTTCAGTAGTCATGTCAAAGCAGTAACTAAATCATCATACTATCATCTCAAAAACAATGCAAGAATTAGATGTTTTGTTTCCAGTCAAGACTTGGAGAAACTTGTTCATGCCTTTATCACCAGCAGGGTGGATTACTGTAATGGTCTCCTCACCGGCCTTCCCAAGAAGACCATTAGACAACTGCCGCTCATCCAAAACGCTGCTGCCAGGATTCTGACTAGAACCAGAAAATCTGAGCATATCACACCAGTCCTCAGGTCCTTACACTGGCTTCCAGTTACATTTAGGATTGATTTTAAAGTACTTTTACTCGTTTATAAGTAACTCAATAGCCTAGGACCTAAATACATTGCAGATATGCTCACTGTATATAAACCTAACAGACCACTCAGATCATTAGGATCAAGTCAGTTAGAAATACCAAGGGTTCACACAAAACAAGGGGAGTCTGCTTTTAGCTATTATGCGGCCCGCAGTTGGAACCAGCTTCCAGAAGAGATCAGATGTGCTAAAACATTAGCCACATTTAAATCCAGGCTCAAAACTCATCTGTTTAACTGTGCATTTGTTGAATGAGCACTGTGCTACGTCAGAACTGACTGCAATAAATTTTAGGTATAATCATTTTCTTTAAATTTATTTTAAATAATTTTCTATATCATTTTAAAATTCCTTGTTTTTATTATTTTTATTTCCATGTTTTTATTGATTTTAATGTCTATTTCACTTTCTTTTATGTCAAAGCACTTTGAATTACCACTGTGTATGAAATGTGCTATATAAATAAACTTGCCTTGCCTTGCCTAAACTTAAACAGTAAAACAGCAATAAAGTGTTTCGCTGCATAAGTACTCGGTTGATGAATTAAGGAAAAGATATACTATTGTAACAATAGCTTTCTGCTGTCATGCTGATATTAAATATAAAAGCATCATAGTTTAGTTTGTTCATTTACAGTTCTACGGCACAGGGTTATGATTTTAAAATGATGGTGAAAAATGATAATATAACAGCAAAACGGACCAGATGTTCAAGTTATTTTGTTATACATTTCTTAAGACTAGGAATGCATCTCATTTCCTTTATGAAGGTTTTAGGAAACTTATTAAAACAATGTTACAACAGAAATAAATTCATGTTACCACAATGAGGCTGAATCTCAACATTCCTGCTGTTCTGGAAAAATAAACAAACAATTGGGATTCTAAAGTGCTTGAGACCAGGGTAATTCTCTGCAGTCTTTGGAAAATGGATGTATCTGAATGTCTCAACACTTGGCATCTCATTTTAGGGACTAATTGAGTCTCATGTCTCGATCTCCAAGCCCATATATGCTACTATGCTGAAAAATAACAAAGAGAAGATACAGGGAATTTTATTTGTATTCAGTTTGCTGGAAAAAAAAAAAAATTCTAAATATATGAAATGCCAATTAATATTCCCCTTAGCAGGCATGAGTAAACAAAATAAATTAAACACATATTTGGGTAACACTGTAGAATAAGGTCCCATTAGTTAACATTAGTTAATGTATTAATGAACACTGACAGAGCAATACATTTGTTATAGTATTTATTATATTTTGTTAATGTTAGTTAATAAAAATTCAACTCTTCGGGTATATTAAATACTATTAATGCTGAAATTAACATTAACCAATATTGAATTCACTGAATTGAATCTCTTTTCCTGGCGCTTCAAATGGCTCAGCATAATTTTGGAAAAAATTATTACTAAGTGTACATGTGAACAGCATCATTATTGCAACAAAAAATTTGACCGCAATGACCTTACCCTGTCATATAATTGGGTTTCCTCTGCTCCAAGGAGGATTGAAACACTCATGGGCAAACATTGGCTGTATCATGTTTGTGTTTTGGATGTTATCAAGCACATCATCAGTGTTCTGTGTAGTTTTCTCAAGTATACAGACCTTTCGAGATACTCAGTGTGGGTGGTAGCTTGCCATTTAGCAAGCAGCTATTACCTTGCAACTCTGCTGAAGCTAAGCAGAGCTGAATCGATATCTAGATGAGAGACTCCTGGATAAACTAAGGGTAGCTGCTGGTGTTGTTTAGCCCAACATCCGTATGTGATCCGTATGAGTCCCAGTGCACCCAGAACAGTCACTGCATAGGATACTATACTCTAAAAAGGCACTGTGCTTCAGATGAAATGTTCAACCGAAGTTCTGACTCTTTGTGGTCATGAAAAATCCCAGGGTAACGGTTTAACCCTGGTGTCATGACAAAATTTGCCCACTGGCCTTCTAATAACCTTCCCCTATCAATCTGCTTCCTTATTCAGTCTCTGCTCCAAGTTATGAGACATTATTGAAGTGATTTTTCTCAAGAAATCTCTTTACTATGTTTATTTCTAAGCAGTGCCCCCAAGGCCAGAACAATTAGCACAGTGAAAATGCAAAGTTATGAACCAAAAACAGATGGTGTAAAAAGAAACTTTATTACAGGTGAAAGCATACAGTCAAGCATGTAATAAGGGCCACAGTCCTAAGGCATTAAACACCAAGGAATTAAAGTTCTTATTAGATTCAAATGGGGCCAATTTCTCCCTCCTGATTGGACAATTGTATTATTGGATAGTTTTATTATTTTATTATACACTTTATTATTGTTATTATTATTTTATTACTTGGGATGTTGCTCGTGTTTTAAAGATCAAAATTTTTCACTGGAGGTGAATAATGCTTTAGAGGCAGCCAGGTCTGTCAGTGGTACACGACACCCGGTAAGGCGACCGTAACGGAGGTGTGCATTCTTCAAGATGGTGGGGGTTTGGCTCTCTGACGATATTCTGGGATGTGGTGCAGAATCCACCCGGCGGGGGCCAGGAGGGCAACAGCAAACACGGACATGATGAAAAAACTTTGCTGCGGACACACACATGAAATGTAAGAGCTTTAAATACTTACAAAATTTGCACTGCTATTTAATTCAAAAGCAGTAATATGTCAAATATTATTATAATTAAAATACTTAACTTACTGTATATATATATATAAATATATATATATATATATATATATATATATACACTCACCGGCCACTTTATTAGGTACACCTGTTCAAATGCTCGGTAACACAAATTGCTAATCAGCCAATCACATGGCAGCAACTCAATGCATTTAGGCATCTAGATGTGCATGGTGAAGACGACTTGCTGAAGTTCAAACCGAGCATCATAATGGGGAAGAAAGGGGATTTAAGTGACTTTGAACGTGGAATGGTTGTTTGTGCCAAACGGGCTGGTCGGAGTATCCGACCAGTAAAATTCCTTGTTGATGTCAGAGGAGAATGGGCAGACTGGTTAGAGATGATAGAAAGGCAACAGTAACTCAAATAACCACTCGTTACAACCAAGGTATGCAGAATACCATCTCAGAATACCAACGCACAACACGTCGAACCCTGAAGCAGATTTCTGCTGCGACATTCAGATGGTAGGGTCAGAATTTGGCGTAAAGAACATGAAAGCATGGATCCATCCTGCTTTGTCTCAACGGTTCAGGCTGGTGGTGGTGGTGTAATGGTGTGGGGGATATTTTCTTGCCACACTTTGGGCCCCTTAGTACCAATTGAGCATTGTTTAAATGCCACAGCCTACCTGAGTATTGTTGCTGACCATGTCCATCCCTTTATGACTACAGTGTACCCATCTTCTGATGGCTACTTCCAGCAGGATAATGCACCATGTCACAAAGCTCAAATCATCTCAGACTGGTTTCTTGAACATGACAATGAGTTCACTTTACTCAAACCTCCACAGTCACCAGATCTCAATCCAATAGAGCACCTTTGGGATGTGGTGGAACGGGAGATTCGCATCATGGATGTGCAGCCGACAAATCTGCAGCAACTGCGTGATGCTATCATGTAAAGTAAAGTAAGTAAAGTAAAGTCGTGACGTATTGTCAAGTATGGTGACCCATACTCGAAATTGGTGCTCTGTGTTTAACCCATCCAAGTGCACACACACAAAGCTCTTGAACATGACAAGAGCTTTGTGAGTAGTGAACAAATGCACACACACACACACACACCGTGAACACACACCCGGAGCAGTGGGCAGCCATGCTGCAGCGCCCGGGGAGCAGTTGGGGGTTCGGTGCCTTGCTCAAGGGCACCTCAGTCGTGGTATTGAGGGTGGAGAGAGCGCTGGACATTCACTCCCCACACCTACAATCCCTGCCGGCCGGGGACTCGAACCCGCAACCTTTCGATTACGAGTCCGACTCTCTAACCATTAGGCCACGACTTCCCCGTCAATATGGACCAAAATCTCAGAGGAATGTTTCCAACACCTTGTTGAATCTATGTCATGAAGAATTAAGGAAAAAGGCAAAGGGGATCCAACCCGGTACTAGCAAGGTGTACCTAATAAAGTGGCCAGTGAGTGTATAAAATATGCTCAAGAAACATTTCATTGTTATCATTTTCAGTTATGTTGTTTGTGCTGCTTAATATTTTTGTGGAAACCACAGTCCTTTTTTTCTGTAAATAGCAAGTTCAAAATAACAGCATTTATTTTAAACAGAAAATCTTTTGTAAAATTATAAATGTCTTTACTGTCACTTTTGATCAGTTTAATGCATCCTTGCTGAATAAAAGAATCAATTTCAATGAAGAGACGAAAATCATACTGACCCCTGTTATATATTATAATGACTACAATACTAACTATGTGAACCAATATGATGTTTGGATGGTTTGCTTGATATGACATTGTTATTATGTTCTTGTCTAATCAAGGATTATGTTATTCAATACAAGGAGTCATCCAAGTGAATCCCATTATCTCCACTGACCTCAGTTAAACTAATGTTGGCTGATCCCATAAATCTTTGCAACATTTAGGATTTTGTCATTTTTTCACTCACCCCAGGTCCGATCTTGCTTTTGGGTGGCTTGCTGTAGATGCTGGAGTTGCGTTTCTGGACAATATCCATTGCCCTGCAGACAGTCATCGGCTGCACAGCTCCCCTCAGAAAGTTCAGCATCCCACCAACTGTATGGGTCAGCACCTGGAAGTCTGGATGTGTCTGAGAGAGAGAGAGGCTAAGGGAGAAGGAAAGAAGGGATGTTCACTGGGTGCAACTCCTGGGTTTCCTGCCTCAGGACTGCTGAAGAGAAAATAGATGTATCCTGTCATATTATAGACTTTATCTCCCAAAACCAACCCACTCTTTGGGAGGGGCCTAGACAGTTCAACCACCCACCCACCCAGTATATTAACTTTTCTCAATGCTCCTTTTGACAAGATCTTAATGAAACAGCAAAATATAACATCATATTGTCTTAGATTCAGTGTAATTTAGATTTACATTATCTCATGTTGGACCACTAATCTATAAAAATTTTAAGATTTTGAATTTACAGGTGATGGACAAGCAAAGCTCATTTTGGCTCATAATGTAATAGTCCCACAGATCGTAACTGTGTTTTCTTCTGTGATTATGTCTTGTTTGATTTATACCTGCTTTGCAGACACTGTTTGACAGCACATGAGTTCACAGGAACACAGGTAGCCAAGAAACACCTGGCTCTCTGCTTAGTGTGCATTCAGGGCTGAGTCCAGTACACAGAGGTACAAATTACAAGAGATCTGATTAGAGGAGCAGATTAACGGGAGATAAAAGTGCAGAAAGTGGTGCAGCTGGCTGTGTGTTCTGTCAGCTGTCAGTATGGCCTGTGGTACTGCACTTCATTCATGTTTGGTGATCACATTACAGTGGCTGGTCTTTCATGTTCGTCTTTCATGTTCATGTTGGTCTTTCACCGCTTGTCATTCAACACTTCCACAGTGTGTCCACAGTGGATACACCCTATTCATTGTTTGGTTTATGTACTGGGTGTGAGTAATTTTTTTATGTGTCCTGTTATTGTGCTATTTTGATATCTTTGGTGGAAAGAAGATATATTACCTGAGGATATTTTTTGAACACCACTAAATATGAAAGTAGGACAAAATCATCCTGAAACCATGATACTGTAGTTTTTTGTGCTTTATTTCAAAGCATAAATCCCCACCAGCCTTTGTTGGCGATAGTGAAGGATGTTGCCTATGTGAAGTTATTGAAATGAAATTAATTAATTGTATTATTTTATAAATCAACTTCATCCAGATATGCATAGATTATGAATGATGTCATAAAGATTTATGAGAAATTGTAGGCCATCCATTTGAAGCCACCTAGTGGACAACAGTTCAATAATGTGGTGTTGTCGCCCTCCAATGGGAAAAGCCTGATGACAAAAGAAAGAAACAATTATATTATATTATATTAAATAATATAATATTTTGTTATATTATATTAAGAATTATGACATAAGTATATTAAATTTATTATTAAAATATTAAGAATGATACAATTCTATTTATTCTATATACATATAATATTATTATAAGGCGTTGTGTTATAATAAAATTATTTAGATTTTAAATCATGTATATTAATTTATTTGTAATATGACTCTTTTGTAACATTATAAATGTATTTCTTTTTTTATTATTAATTTACGTATTTTAGTTATTCCTGTTCAAAAAAAAAATTACTGACAGCAAATTTGATATATTAAAGCGAATGATTAAATGCATTTCTTAATTTGGCCCATAGGTCCAACCGACACAGAAGACTGATTGATTGGACCTTTTTGCTCTATGCCTCATCCGAGCTCGAGCAGATAGATGGCGTAGCGACATTGCTAACCAAATCCTGACGCTTAGCCCTCCCCTCATTGTTTTACTGAATAAGAGGAGGATACAACACTACATGTAATATTTGCTCACGGCAAACTGAAAGCGTATAGCACAGACTCTATTTGAGTTGTTTTGTTGTTGAACGAGGTATTAAAAGCGACCAATGTAGGACGGATAATGTAACGTAAAAGTACTAGCAGCCTGCTAGCGCTTCACATATGTGCTTGTATGTGTGTGTGTGTGTGTGTGCGTGTGAACCCGGGACGCGCAGAGGCTTTTTTTAACTCAATAACACTACGAAAGAAAAGTGCGAGAGAATTTCCTCGGCTAAGCAAATATCAGGAGTCGCTGGCTTGGATTTTGGCTCGTTTTATGAGCAAGAAGAGAAGAAAGGAGCAGTAAACTTGACTCAGGTAGGGTTGAAGGCATTTTTTTCTCCTTTTTTGCTTTGCTTGCTAATCTGCCATGGCGAGCTGCTGGATTAGCTACATTTACAGTTGTGCCTTGTATATTAAAACCACAACAGCCTTTGAATATTTATCCATAATGTTGGTTATTATAACCGGATAAACTTCAAATAGTAACCTATTTCACTTTTCCATAGAGAACTAGTAAGCAAAGCTTAGTAATTATGGTTAGCTTGCATGCTAAACCAAAAGAAAACATCACGTAAATTCTTTAGTTTATTGCACAAAGAGGTTGAAACAACTAGATATGCCGCATTTTGGTAACTTTTTCACCCAAAGGAGCAGTTAAGAGCCACCTGAATGCTAAATGTACATAAAGCTAGGCTAGCTGAGTATGCGTTGTGTGCAGTTATTACAGATGTAATGCCTTCATATGCGAACACGTCGTTTAATAAAGAGGACGATTCATCCTCGGAATAAGCATGCACGTTCATTTGGAGCTGTCAGTAGCCACCAGCATGTTATAACCAGTTTCAAATATGTGAATGACTTGATTTAAGTGATACTCTTCGAGTTGCCCAGCATAACGTTATAGATACTAATGAGTTCCAAAAGCATACTTGGCATGTTAGAGATGTTTGTGCTTGTAAAAAGCTAGTATAGTCCCCACGAGAGAGCTATACACTGACCTGCCTTTATTTGTATTTAAAAAAAAAGAGGCTTATGCACTGTGCCTTATTTTGGACCTCTGTAATTAGACATGGTATTGTTTAGGAAAATTAGTGGACAGGAACATTTCCCCTGTCTTTGTCTTGACTGTTTATTTCCTTTGGAATTCTGGAAGTCATCAGGGTCTAATTAAAGGCCAAGTTTTAACTGATGACCAAATTGGTTTACATCAAGTCCCATCCTGTTTGGCCCCCTTGAGTTCATTCACCTCTACAGTATACAGAGCCTTTTGACTCCATGTTCCCAGGAGCGGTTAAATGTGTTGTGAGACTGTGCTAATGAAGAATTGTTTTGCAACCCAAATTGCTTTCTTTGTGATAATGGAGATGGTCACAGTGAGAATTATTTGGTGTTGTAGGAAATATTCAGGGATTTCAAGTGCCTTGATTATCAGATATCCCCCAAGCAAGACTAGAGACCTAGCGCCTATGAGAAACAAAGGTAAACATTTTAATGAAACCAAACCAAACCAATCCAATTCTGTCCTGCTATATCTGCCGCTGCTCTGTGGAGATAATGTCGTCCTTAAAATAGCTCAATCAGCACCATTGTTGTTCATCAACGAGGGTAATTCAAGAAACAATCGAGTCGAGAGCAGTGTGCGGTTTGGGTCCTGCAGTATGTTGTATAATTGTTGTGACTGTGGTTCATGTGTAGGGGCTTCCCCCTCTTTTTTCATCTTCCTGTGATGTAGGCCATCCTTTTCTTTGCTACTGTGCTGCAATATGTGCACATTTTGTTACATGTATGTGTGTTTGCCTGACGATGGTCTTTGACCGAAACATTGCCACTTTAAACTTTTTTTTGAATAAAGGGAGAATCTGTGTAGATCTCTTTTCCTATTATTTGATGTACCTTTTGATCTTGCACCTGACCAAGATATTTTTGGATGTGCGTGCTCTGACCCTTCATTTATGTTTAACTTGGTGACATTAAAAAATAGAATTTGAAACTTGTCAAACTTATGAGAAATGTTTAATTTTGCTAGACATTAAAACACATGTCTATAATCAGCGAATTCAAGATGTAGTGACAGTGCAGCAACTGACCCGATAGGACAAGTGACAAATGTGCCAACTGTTCCAAAACTCTCTCACACTGCGTACCATCAGGCCATCCTCATTGTTGAGTCCTGTGTGGGATAACTGCTTCACAGCTGACAGTATCTAGTCCGTCCATCAAGAATCGTTATGAAATCTTTTGCTGTTCTGAATAAGTTTACTGTCTCTCTGTAGTGATGTGTCAGGGTTTTGCAGACTGACTGTGTGCTACTTGGGTACAATGTAACATGAGTAGCTTGCCAATTGTATAACCTTGTAAAGCATCAAACAACTGCAAATCCGGTTGTATCGATTAACAGTGCCCCAGGTATGATTTGAAAATAAGGTTTTATTGTTGATTGCACACTCATAATCTTATAGTAATCTTATCGCAACAAAAGTATGATGATGTTATGAAACAATGCTAGTGTCCTCATGTTCAGTACAATGATGTTTCATCTCATTTAGCTTATGTATTTCAGGGAAACAAGGAAATTTGCTGCATTACAAGGACTGCAGCCTTATACATTTGGACTTTGTAGACATAATTGATATAATGGTTTGCTATTTTTTGCAACATTAATCCAAAAAATGTTAGTTGGCTGATGCACATGGATACAGAAATATGAATAAAATGATTTTTTTCAGTGTGCAGTTTTTGAAGGTCCCTGTAGTTCCACAAGCACACTGGCTTGACCTCTGGCTGCTGTCACTGGAGAGAGAAATTGGATGGGGAAAGGAAAGTGGGACATGTTTTCATTTTCCACTCCCACTTGTTGTCCTTGGCAACCACTTTTTTCCCTTCTCTTAAAATGACAGGCTGACTCAGGTCCCAATATTTTACCTTGTCCAATAGGATGTTTGAGCTCACTTTCTTTTGCACACTGTTTCTTTCTCTCTCGCACACACACACACATGCAAATTAAGTGCTCACTTCCTTTGTCTAGCCCTCATCATCATGCACTAATGAAACCCACTGCTGTTCTAGACCAAGACTGCAGCAGTGGATTTATTTCAAATGCTAGAATTGAGCTTTAATGCTGTTTTTCACTCATTTCTCATAGAAAAGTCATTCTTGAGATCTGCCATATTTTCCAAGAGTAATGTTGCAGCATAAAAAGTAATGGTAAATTGCAGCGCAGAAGGGATTTACTATGAGACACTTCCTGTGCCTGTTAACTTGCAGGTTGACGTCACATGTAGCTATTATTCATCGAGATTGGAAAATTTTTCACATTTCCATTCAAAAACTTTAACTTCTGTTCTCCACATTGAATCAAACACAGAATAGAGGACAATTTACCCCCCCAAAAGTCCTTGTTTATTTGATTATATTGAGCATCCCTCCCAGGCTTGAGTGTTCTATCAATCATTCAGGAATATTGTATTGCAATCTAAAGTCTCTTGAAGTTTAACTCTCATTCAGCATTACCTCTGTGGCTTGACATCACTCTTGTATGAGACCTCAGATCTTGCAGGCTTTTATTCATTCATTTTAAAGGCATGAAATATGCAAAAGTGGTTTGTTGGAGTGTGTGTTCACAAACCACAACTCACTGCTGGAATGCCCTGCTTGGAGAGTTGCGGTCAGGGTATTTAGTTTTTTCCTCCTCGTTTGGCCCAGATAGAGGGTTATTTGCATTTACTCAGCTTTTTTTACTCTTAATGATGTTGTATTAAGATAAAAGTAATGTATTAAAAATTCAAGCTCCAATACTTTTAATTTGCATTCTGTGTTGTAGCTGTTTTGGGTATGGATGGTACAAACCCTCTCAGTAAAAAAATATAATGCATTTAAAGCATCACTGCTATAGCAGTACACTAATAGATGAGCATCTTTGGCCATTGCATTGTATCTCACTTTATTTCTTTTTTTGCACTCTTATATAAATGCCCCCATAAGAAACCCATAAAATCTAAATTAGCCCAAAACCAGACTAATAATACAGGGCTTTCTTTTAGACTGATTATTTGCCTAGTCATTCAGGCAATTTGCAGACACAAGTTGATTTTGAAAATGTTGATTTGCAAATTGTTAATGCTCAATTGGTTTTTAAATAGCCAATTGCTTGTTTTGTTAGCTTGAAATGGTTTGCACACATATTCAATAGCTTTTCCAAGTGTTATAAGTAGACAAGGCTCTATCCACATGTCCATCTAAAAATGCATTGGTAATTCTAGGCTATAGTCTCAGCAGGGATTTCAGAAACGCTTTCTAAAACCGCTTTAATTTTTGACTGACTGGCTTTCTGATGACATTGACAGGAGGCTCTCAGCGACCCATTTAAGGTTTTTGATAACGCATTAGCAGTCTGCCCTGCATCAGGCTTCACTGAGACTCCACGTGCTGTTGAGATGATAGTGAAGCCTTCACTCCGTCAAGCATACTTAGACTCTGAAACAAGCTGGAGCTCCCGGTCATCCTTCTCACCACAGGCTATGTCTTTCCTGACGGCTAAACTGTGATTATGAGTACATTATGAGGAACAGATTGTGCTTGTTTACAATAGTGCATAATCATATCTGTACTGTGCACAGGTGACTAGACAATGAAAGAAGGAATAATGAATATCCTTCACACTTAGATTCAATTTGATTAAACACTAATTTTATAGTGATTCATATAGATGGGTTCTATTATCCCGAGTGCTTAGATGTTGTATTTCTGCATATATCTGGCACACAGACAGGTAGAGGCGAGAAGCAAAGCTCAGAGGTAGCTGGAGGGTGTATAACAGGGGTGAAGTGCTTCGTTCAAAGGTGCAACGGGAGCAGTCAAAAGTCCCCACCCCCATACAGAGATAGAGTCCATAGTGATTAGCCCATTTTCCTGACTCTAGAAGTCAGAAAGCCCCCCAGCACTCTTCTGCTTCACAGTAATGAGGTATCATGGTCACAATGACTCATCTTAATGAGAAGAAAATCATATGAACAACCTTCAACTCGCCCAGTAAAGGCCTCCTCGCTTTCTTTTTCATCTGGATCGAGACGTTTGTCCTCAGAAAGTGAATGCCTACCTGTATCTGGACTGGCATATCCGGTCACGCTCGGCACAGAAATACTTACAAAAGTCTCTCCACAGGGAGGATGAAGATCCAGTTTCAACCTCATTTTGGACACACTTTTAGTTGTCCATTGTGGTTGGAGCCTTTTTTCCATAAATTGCTCTGCTTCTGTAGCACAGAGACCAAAAAAAGCTGCCATCCCAATTTTCCCTCTCTTTGGATCAAGCTCATAAACTGTGGACTTGGTGGACACAGATGTCAAATGCATTATCATGCTTGTCAGTCCCGTGTTGATCTAATTCTCTGTAGTTTTTAAGAATAGCCAAGGTCCTGCTCCATTTATACAGCCCTATGTACAACAGAACGGTCTTCTGAATGGCATGTTGCATGGTCTAATGAGTGCGTTCAGATTTATTCATTTATCTTTTTTATAACCAAAGTGTTTTGCCAAGACTGGTAGTCCAGTAATTACTTATTCATTTTGATCAGTGGTACTTTACAAGCTTCAGCTGTCAGTGGTTCACAACAATGGAGAACTAGGAGTGACTTGTGAATAGGAAAATGAAATGAGAATAGGGATCTAATAATTAATAGATCAGAGACAGTGCCTATAAAATAGTATTCATACCCCTTAATTTTTTTTCCTCACATTTTGTTGTTGCTGCCTTATATTTAACTGCTTTAAATTACTTTTTTCCTACATCAGTCTACACTCCATACACCATAATGGCAAAGCAAAAAACATCAACAGGTTTTTAACATCTTTGCAAATTTATTAAAAATAAAAAACTTAAATTATTCCATTGCATAAGTAATCATACCCTTATCTGGGACAGTTGAAATTTAGCTCAGGAGCATTCATATTGTTTAGATGTTACTACACTTCGAGTGAAGTTACCCTGTGGCAAATTCAATTGAATGGGCATGATTTGATTGGGAAAGGTGCACACATCTTAATAAACGGTCTAACAGCTGAAAAAGCATATCAGAGCAAAAACCAAGCCCTGAGGTCTAAAAAACTGTAGAGCTGTAGAGCTCAGAAACAGGATTGGGTCAAGCCACACATCTGGGGAAGAGCTCAGAAAAAAATTCTACTTCATTGAAGGTTCACAGAAGCATGTAGTCTCTCTTACCCATAATGGAAGAAGTTTAAAACAACCAAGATTCTTCCTAGAGTTGGCATCCTGGCCAAACTGAGCAATTGATGGAGAAGGGCTTTGGTTAGAGTGGTGACCAAGAACCTGATGGTCACTCTAATTGAGCTCCATGATCATATGTGGAGAGAGGAGAAACCTACAGAAGGACAAACATCACTGCAACACTCCACCAATCAGGGCTGTGTTTCCCAAAAGCATCGTAAGCTTAAGTACATCATAGACCCATTGAAATCAATGGAGCTACGATCAACTTATGCTTACGATGCTTTTGGGAAACGCTGCCCTGGGCTTTATGGCGGTGTGGCCAAACTCAATACTTATGCAATGTGCAATCTCATTTGTTTTATTATTTTTAATAAATTCACAAAGTTGTGAATATTGTTTTTGCTTTGTCATTATGGTTTATGGAGGGTATATTGATGTGAAAGTAATTCAAAGCAGTTTAACATAAGGCTGCAAAATAAAATGTGAAAGAAGTGAAGGAGGTATGAATACTTTTTATAGGCACTGTATTAAAGGGACAAATTAACAGGCATGTTTAAACAGTTATAAATGTCTATATATGTGCATGTTGTGTGTACATAGTTATTTATTTATATTTTTGTTTAACCTGTTACCGTTCACCAGAGCGACGTCACACTGAACGCTCTTTGTTTGCATGTGTCATTGTTTTCTAATAGAATAAATGAAACGGGACAAAGTTAATCTTGACAAACTATATATCATTCTGAGGGTCTAAGCCTCAAGCATCGACGACAGATCGCTGTTTTTCGATGGAAAGCTTATAAGGAATGAGTGGCACAAATTTGCTACATTTGTGTAAGCAGTACATCCAAACACGCAGAGTAAAAAAGCAGTACGTACCTTTATCATTGTAATAACGAGCCACAAACGCGTCCACTGCTGAAATCCCAGTTTAGTTAGAGAGGTAAGGGTCCACAGAACAACATCCCAGCGAGCACTTTTAGTCCAGCGAAACAATAACGTTGTAATAAGGATGAATATTCCTTTGTTTACGTTTCATTTCTTCAGTTATTGTTCGCGTCCGTTATGGAATAAATTACGCTCAAAAACAGCGTCTTGGTGGTAAAAAAACAACACGGTGTTGCAGCATACGGTTTTACAAACATAATGAGACCGTCTACGGAAAAAAAAGTCTCAGAAAAGCGGAATATAGATTATTTGAATTTGGCGCTCCCTCCTGCCGGCAGTGACGCTTCTGTGACGCAACTGTCATCTGAGCGGGGCGTAACTTAGCGATCTGCTTTATCCATAAAAAACAGTTTTTTTTTCTTCTACATTTTTTATATGTGTGTGTGTGTGTGTGTGTGTGTGTTGTGTGGGGAATGTGGCCGTGTCTGCATGATTATAATATGTATGGACGGACATCAGCGTGTTTATTACCGACTCTATGACAGCTATCATTGTGATTCATTGATCAGCTATTATTGATTATATGGCCCATCTGTTTGATTATCATCTGAATGGAAGCACATCAGCGTGTGTTTACTGACTCTATGACCATGTCTGGCAATATCACTTCATGTCTGGCAATCAGAATACTTCAGTATACATACTATATACAAAGCATTTTTTTCCTATTTTTTTTCCCTTTTTTATTACTCAAATAATTATTTTTGTATTTTTTAGTGCTCAAATAAATCTGTCTATTATTTTATAATTGAAAAACTATGCAGGAACATGTATAATGACTAAAATAGCTTGTATAATTCTGCAATCCATTTGGTGGTTATTTTTCCTCAAACAGGGGGGTGGGGGGACTATAAATAGTTTCAGAAAAAATATTGCAGGAATCTCATTTTTCATGGTATCTTCTTCAAATTTGAAATATGAACTCATGAGACACATGGCTTTCGATCCATTACTTTTCTGGATTGCTCCAGGACTTATTTCATGTATTTG
This sequence comes from Barbus barbus, assembly GCF_936440315.1. Lineage (NCBI taxonomy): Eukaryota > Metazoa > Chordata > Actinopteri > Cypriniformes > Cyprinidae > Barbus > Barbus barbus. The sequence continues at coordinate 18,054,580 of NC_136742.1, read as the reverse complement.
TATATGAAATAAAAAAACATTCAGTGTGGAAAAATATTTTTCAAGGCACGTCAGTGCCTATAACTTTTTATCTTTTTGAGCATTATCAACTCTGGATGATAGATAGTAAAGCCCAGAGTCTCTTCTTTCCAAAGATACCTAATTTGTTTGTGTAAGCACACTTTGTCACAAACTGTTACCATTTTAATTTAGGTAGGTTATTTTCACCTGCGAGGCCCCAAATGGGGGTGAAGGTTAACAGGTTAAATTATTAAATCAAATTTTTAAGTGTCACTCCTAGTCTTCTACAATGATCTGGAGTCATTTTTATCAGAATGGAGCTTCCAAAGAAATGTATGGAGGCCAAATCACTAAATTTAGTCCAGCTGATTGTGGAAACTGCAGCAGAAAGCATAGAGGTAATTAAATAGAAAGGACACCATTCATTAAGGTAATTGTCTCGATTGCTTGCATTTCTCTCTCTCTTGGTGTTCTGGTGCAGAATATGAGTTGAAGGAGAAAAATGGATTTCGATAGAGTTCAGATTGTGCATTTCACATCTGGTTTAGATTTAGCTAGTGCAAAAGAATCCCACACAGGTTTCATTCAGCCCCGGTTTTGTTTAACGTTAAGTTAGTTTACATGCACTTCAGAAGTTTGATTTCGGACTAAAGCAATAATTTTGTCTTTTTAAAATGTCATGCACACACTTTAGTCTGACTGAAATCCCACCACCCTGGTTTTTGTGAAGCTGAACTATCTTATGCAATTGTAGCTTGACTTCATCCAGTCATTTTAATCCTTCAAATATAAGATTTTTGCATTGTGTCGTGTGTATTTGAACAGACAAATGAAGACTATGGCTGTATCCAAAATCGCCCCCTAAGGGGACAGCCATTTTAAGTGGTGTTCGAAACCATAGCGGATGTTCTTGAGTGCACTCATTCAATCCCACAATGCACCGCAAAAACGAGTGGACAACCGATGTACACTCAACGGATAGAGAATCCCCATAATGCACTGTGAGAGTTGCGCGCCGAGTGAATTCCCGCGTCTCGCCAGAAGATGGTGCCCGCAGCTGAATCATCCATCCATTCATTGATTTTTAGAAGCGCTCGTCCACGGCGTAATACAAGAAAGTTACAAAATTTGTTGTAAATTGACTATTAAGGTTTATACATAATGTACATAATGTAATATACATAATATGCAAAAACGGCAGTCCTTCCGGTGCACTCAGTGTCCGAATTCACTGACTTGTTTTCATTCACTCCTTCAAGTGAACTGTATGAGTGGACTAATGTAGGGAATAGTGAATGAGGGTATAGGGGGCGATTTCGGATGCAGCCTATATCTTAACTATGCAAAACCCAGCAGTAACTTGATTATAACTACACATGTGAAAGTACTTAATGTCTCAGGATGTTAATGAAATTTAGTTTCATGTTTCAATAGTCAAATTTAAATTTAGTTCAAGTTTATTTGTGTAGCGCTTTTTAAGATACAAATCGTTACAAAGCAGCTCTACAGGAAATTAAGTTTCCACAATATATTTATATATTGCAGAATAGTGTTGTCATGATACTGGAATTTCTAACTTCGATACGATACCTTGAAAAATATCGATATTCGATACCATTTTCGATACCATGGAGAAAAAAACTGCCACAATATTAAGGGGGTAATTTTTTTCATTTAAAGATAAATGTAACAAGTCGAGAACATGCGGTATATTTTACATGAACAAAAAAATGTCTTGAGGTACTGCATTTGTTGATTTATTTATTAATCTTTTATTAATCTTAGTTAAATGCTAATTGAAACTAATGTTTACTAATACATGCACTAATTAAAATCCAAAGTTCTATTTGTTGATATTCTCATTTGCTTCATAACCAAAATATTTCCAGATATAGGGCCCTATGAAATCCGTTTTATTTTTCCCCAAATTCCATTTTATTTTTTTCTACATTCAATTTTTTCCATTTTAATTTTTCTGGATTCCGTTTTTTTTTTTTCAGTTTGAATTTTTCTGGACCCTTTTTTTTTTTTATGGTCAAATTAAATGCTATTAATCTAAAAGCACGTCTAATTCATTAAAATCATGAAACTTAGACAATTTAACATTTAATTTATTAAAAGTGTAACAAAAATGACACGTTTAGGGCCGTATGAAATGTTTTATTTTTTTCTCACCTTATGTTTTATTGTTACCAAATTCTGTGTTTTAACATGTCTATTATTTGAATGCATACAAACAATTTTTATTTATTCTTACAGTAGCCTTATGAAATGTGTTTTCCCCCTCAGAAATTCTGTGTTGTGTATTTAAATTTTACTGGATATCAGATGATGGCATAAAACAATTTTAATTCATTTATATTTGAATTAATGAAAATTAAACATTTACATTTTTGGCAAATGAAGGGGATTTACTATTAAAATAAAAATATTTTGTGATTTATTTCTTTAAAAAAAATTAACAGTAGTAGTAAGTAGTAGTATTATGTACATTCTACTAAATAATATTAATATAGCCTATTTCTGGCACACGGTCTTTAATAGGCTAAGTTAAACCGAACTTTTATTTTGACGGGTTGCCGTGAATACTTTTAAAGTTCTGTGTGTGTATGATATGACGCTAGTTTTACTCAAATTAAGGACAAACATCACAAACATCACAAAAAAGTGCCTTTCAGGTCAGTTCTGGAGATATTGATGTATTTATGTCCTCATTGAGACGGCAGACGCTGAAATCACCGCGAGCGCCACATTAGTAAACATAAATTGTAAAAAGTAAGCACGTGCAGCACATTCACACAGAGACGCGCAGAACATGCAGGATTCATATTTAAATCGACTTTTGCAGCTTAATATTTACAGATACTAGTCCATGTCACGATTTGATTTAAGTGTAATGACCTACTTTTGATTAATTCATCCAAACTTTGACAAATTCCGTGATATTCCGCGTTAAACTGTAAATTCCGTTTTTATGACTGGATTCCGTGCGCGTTCTCTGCATCGCGGAGATCATAGATCCCTACAGATAGCGCTGCTGCTGTGTTCTTTAACAACCAGAGCAGTCATCTTTCTATTCACTTCACTTTTGCTATTTAACCAGAGCGAAGGAGAGGGGTGCGGTCACGTGTAGTGCTTGTCCACGCGCCTTTGGAGAGAAGTGAAAGTGACAGCTCGGCTAGTATCGGTGTATCGATACTTCGGGAAATTAATATTGGTACCGTTCAGATATTTCAGTATCGATATTTATCGAAATATCGATATTTTTGACAACACTATTGCAGAAACCTAATATATTTAATTTATGGCAAAATTTGGTAATTCTGTATGTTGTCTGAGCGTTGGCGTCCTCTGAGGTCCTCTGAGGGGTTGGCATTATCTTTTCTCAGGTGTTCGGTCATCTCAGATCATTTAAGGGTTGGATCCAGACTGAAGCTTCTGTAATTCCTCGTTACCACGGGATATTAATCCCGTGACAGAAACACAGAAACAAATAGAGACATAATTAGCGTAGCTTCTGTAATTGTAATCCAAGAGATTCTGCGTACTGTTTTTTGGTCCGATAAGTAATATCTCTGTCTTATACTTTTATTCTACCTAAATTTCAGATATTCCTGACTCTGTACCAGATGATGCTGTAAACTGTTTGTCTCATGTTGAAGGAAGAGCGTCTTTCTCACACAAGGCCTGACTGACACATAGAACTAACAATGTTCTAACCGCAGACAAGCTATGCTACCATCATATCATGTGGTTCAGTCAAACATTTGTTTGATCTGGGAATTCCACACTATTCTCCCCCTCCTTTTCTTTTTCCTCCTCCTACATTCATTCATGCATCACTGAAAGGGTCATGGGCTGAGTCTACTGGGAGTGCGAGCTGATGAAAGTCCTTTTAAAAATTGAACAGTGATGGACTCTTGCCAAACAAGGGGACTGAAATTGTACAGTTTTTCAGATTCCTGCTTTTACTTTAGAATTCATTCTATTCCAGCGGTTTAAATCTTTGAAAATATTGAAACACAATGGAAACTGAATTATGTGACCCAGTGTGGTTTGCACTCTGTAGCACACAACAGATATTTAGACTAATTAATATTGACGATGATATTGCAGGTGACTCATTCATGTTGTCAGCTGAAATGGCAAGGGGTGGTTTTAAAGTATTAACTATAATGCTTGAGTCAGTGAGGTGGTAGATTGCGGTATTGATCAGTTGGCCTCTCTTTCGGTCCTCCTCGTCTCATCTGTCCAAAAGTGTGGCACTACCGTTTACCTCAGTCACCATGATTAGATAATCGCAACACCCTTCAGCTAGGACCAGCACTCTTCCTTGATGGCTCTCTAAAAAATAAAGAGTGAAAAGATGGAGAAAAACACCTAGGCTAATACATGCTAGAATTAAGTTTTGTTCTTTTAAGTATATAATTATTTGGAAACTCAAATTGTTGTGTAGGAAATTCAGAAGCAATCTAGTTTTATTTGTTTTGAATTTGCTTAGGACACCAAAATGAGAATGACCATATGTCCGGCCTAAGTGCTTTATTCTGTTTTATTTATAATAAAGATATTTTGAGTGTCATATGAGTTTGGAGAAATGAATGAAGTCATTGTGGCATTTCCCTTTTGCAGAGGAGAGAGGCCGATAAAGATGCTTAGATGAATGGAAAAATAGTCACAAAAAGGAAGCAGGCCAATTTGCCAATGAAAGCACGAAACGTGCATAATTGTCCTTCTGCCATGTGTGTGATACCAAGAGGTTGTTAGAGTAACCTAGTGAACCGTTCTCATGTCATCGGAACTGTTCTTATGACAATGCCATTTAGAAAAGTCTTTCTTTGTCATGCAGGATATAATTATTTCAAGACAAAGGATTTTAAATATTTTATGCCCATGAACCTGAAACTGTGCATGATCTCCCATGAAACCTACCAAGTAATGCCCAGATCAAGTTTAACCCCAACACCAATTTAAGAGTATTTGCTGTAATACTCTTAAATTTACTTTTTGCGGTTTAAAATAAAAACTAATTCTTAAATATTAATATCAAAGTTGCCTAATTTATTTATATTAGTGTTTTTCATTTTAGCAAAAGACTTTACAATTACAATAATGAGAAGATGGAGGTAAAATTATCCTGAAAATCCTTAAGGGTCCTAATAGTAGGTTTTATTTGTTACAAAATATAATATTTCTTTTAAAATTCTTTTTAGATTTATTTATTCTTTGTCTTTTGATTTTTGTTTTTGGGGTAAAATGTGACCTGCACACCTCTTGTGAGATTCACCCAGTTACACGTCATCACATCTCCATCAAGGACTGACAAATAAACCCCTGACACTTTGCCTGCGAACAGCGCTGCATTATTTAGGACAATGAATGAATGCAAAGAGTGATGGCAGGGAAAAGCTTTGGCTTATGTGTTTGTCAATTCTCTCCCTGACCGCTGTGACCCAAGCATTATGAACATCATCATCAGTCAAGATAAATCCATATTAATTACTTTGAAATTCATGCCTAAGACAGTTCTCATATGCCCTGGTTATTAACTTGGGAATTTCAAGATAATTTTGTGCTTTTGCTTTACTACTTAGGTCTGTTATGTCTTTTATTAGAAAGAGGAATGTCTTGAATCTGTTGTCTAAAACATTGAAGTGACCCAATACTCCTCTGACCCCAACCCCACCACAGTTACTGAGGTTTAAAACTGTTAAAAGAAACTTACGCACAGATTTAATACACTACGCATTAATATCTCTTCTACTTTGAACGTTTCTATGCGGACTCCGAGGGCTGCGCGCTGTGACTCCGTGTCGCTTCAAGCGCATCATTCTGCGCACGGGATGCGCATAAGCGCTTTCTGCTGCTCTATATTGGAGCCTTACTTATTAGAATACTTTTGCGCAATGAAAGATTATTAACAGTCTTTCTTGTTCTGTCCTATCTATCATATGTTGCTGCCTTCATTATTGTGCTATAGATTTAAAAGAAATGTCTTTTAATTTTATAATAGCCTATATACAGGTCCTTCTCAAAAAATTAACATATTGTGATAAAGTTCATTATTTTCTGTAATGTACTGATAAACATTAGACTTTCATATATTTTAGATTCATTACAACACAACTGAAGTAGTTCAAGCCTTTTATTGTTTTAATATTGATGATTTTGGCATACAGCTCATGAAAACCCAAAATTCCTATCTCAAAAAATTAGCATATCATGAAAAGGTTCTCTAAACGAGCTATTAACCTAATCATCTGAATCAACTAATTAACTCTAAACACCTGCAAAAGATTCCTGAGGCTTTTAAAAACTCCCAGCCTGGTTCATTACTCAAAACCACAATCATGGGTAAGACTGCCGACCTGACTGCTGTCCAGAAGGCCATCATTGACACCCTCAAGCAAGAGGGTAAGACACAGAAAGAAATTTCTGAACGAATAGGCTGTTCCCAGAGTGCTGTATCAAGGCACCTCAGTGGGAAGTCTGTGGGAAGGAAAAAGTGTGGCAGAAAACGCAGCACAACGAGAAGAGGTGACCGGACCCTGAGGAAGATTGTGGAGAAGGACCGATTCCAGACCTTGGGGGACCTGCGGAAGCAGTGGACTGAGTCTGGAGTAGAAACATCCAGAGCCACCGTGTACAGGCGTGTGCAGGAAATGGGCTACAGGTGCCGCATTCCCCAGGTCAAGCCACTTTTGAACCAGAAACAGCGGCAGAAGCGCCTGACCTGGGCTACAGAGAAGCAGCACTGGACTGTTGCTCAGTGGTCCAAAGTACTTTTTTCGGATGAAAGCAAATTTTGCATGTCATTCGGAAATCAAGGTGCCAGAGTCTGGAGGAAGACTGGGGAGAGGGAAATGCCAAAATGCCTGAAGTCCAGTGTCAAGTACCCACAGTCAGTGATGCTGGTGTTGGTCCACTGTGTTTTATCAAGGGCAGGGTCAATGCAGCTAGCTATCAGGAGATTTTGGAGCACTTCATGCTTCCATCTGCTGAAAAGCTTTATGGAGATGAAGATTTCATTTTTCAGCACGACCTGGCACCTGCTCACAGTGCCAAAACCACTGGTAAATGGTTTACTGACCATGGTATTACTGTGCTCAATTGGCCTGCCAACTCTCCTGACCTGAACCCCATAGAGAATCTGTGGGATATTGTGAAGAGAAAGTTGAGAGACGCAAGACCCAACACTCTGGATGAGCTTAAGGCCGCTATCGAAGCATCCTGGGCCTCCATAACACCTCAGCAGTGCCACAGGCTGATTGCCTCCATGCCACGCCGCATTGAAGCAGTCATTTCTGCAAAAGGATTCCCGACCAAGTATTGAGTGCATAAATGAACATAATGACCATTCTTTTATTGTTCGGATGAAATATGCTAATTTTTTGAGATAGGAATTTTGAGTTTTCATGAGCTGTATGCCAAAATCATCAATATTAAAACAATAAAAGGCTTGAACTACTTCAGTTGTGTTGTAATGAATCTAAAATATATGAAAGTCTTATGTTTATCAGTACATTACAGAAAATAATGAACTTTATCACAATATGCTAATTTTTTGAGAAGGACCTGTATTTATATATAAATGTATTTGCTTGTTTTTTCATGAATGTATTTTACAACAATTCAAAGAGCAATGTGTATAATTTCACCAGATTTAGTCCTACACTTATTTGTAAATAAAAATGTTTCACTAGGTTTTATAAAATTCTTGCGCACCCATGATTCTTCAAGAGTATCTTTTGCTGTATTATAAACCAAGTTTATAATAGTATTTTTGTCATAGATTATGATTATATATTTTTTTAATTTGTTATTTTTTCATTAAAATTAAGTTATCTATATGTAGTAGATTGTGTTTAATGCACAAAAGAGTAACAGACACAGAAGTATAGAAATTCTACATTGATAAAAAAAAAAAAAAAAAAAAAACTGCGCTGGTATCGGATTGGATCGGTATCGGCAGATACTCAGAATTTTCAGGATCGGATCGGTTCTGAAAAAATGATATCGTTGCATCCCTACTAGAACATGGCCAATCTCCTTAGAAAACATCTCATTGTCTTGTGACAGTCTGACCTTTTAGGACCTAATTAGATGTTTTATGAAATTATTGGCTGAATTTCACATTTTGAGGGCGGTTTATGGGTCGAGTGTTGTGTGAAGCATTCCTCAAGCTCCCTCCGGAAAAGGGCGAGCCTTGTCTGTCAAGGCAGCGTGTCTCCTGATGAAATGTCATGCACCCTCATCATCAAAAGAAGCAGTTTGGGGCGGCATGCTGTCCTTCAAGGGTGCTGGTCTCCTTGTGTTTCACTCAATGAATATTATTGGACGTGATGGATAAAAATTTGATCGCATGGCATCTTTATGTTCTTTGCCCAGCTCTGATGCTCAAATCTCTGTGGAATTCCAGTAGAAAAGCAGGACAGGGTGGACCAGACGACCTGCAGCTGGCCTGGTGTGGCTTGGCTCTGTCCACGCTCATTAGTTTCACACGAGCCAGACCGCCACCGCTCACAGGAAACTGCCACGGGGTGCCATTGACCCCTCCCCTTCCCCCCATCTCTGTCTCCCCACCTCAGAGAGAACTACAGACTCCCTGGAACAGAGAGCCCTTTATACCAGTGATTTTCAATGGACATTGCTTATGCTCAGTGGTCTGGTAAAGTGTTGTACCCCAAACACATTTAACTTTCTCTCTCACAGTCCTCTTACTCTCATGCTACCATGCAAACTGGATGTCTTTGACATTCACGTATGGCAGCAGAATTTGAGAGCACGTTTATGTTGAAATCAGATGGGATATAACTGGTCATGTCCAAATGCAACAGAATGAAAATGGCACAAAGAACACTGGGAATACATTCTGCAATGTCTGTATGTTGTTATTGGGTCATGGATATGCAGCTATGTGATTTGGAAGAGTAAAGTGACGTAAGAGCTTGTGCCAGCTCAGTTCAAGGAATATTCTGGATTCAATAAAAATTAAGTTATATGTATGCCCCAATATATATGTATATATTAAGTTATATATATGTCAAATTGATATATATATATATATATATATATATATATATATATATATATATATATATATATATATCAAATTGAGAGAGATATATATATATATATATCTCTCTCTCTCTCAAATTAGCATCTTAAAATGATTTCTGAAGGACTATGTGACACTGAAGACTGGAGTAATGATGCTGAAAATTCAGCTTTGCCAGCACAGGAATAAATTACATTTTAAAATATAATCAACTAGAAAGCAGTTATTTTAAACTGTAATAGTTCATAATACATAATACTACCAACCCCAAACTTTTTAACGGCATTGTACATTAGCCTAGTTTTTCTGTTAAATTTAGAGTATGTTTTGAACTAATAATTTTAACGGTTGTTTTAAGATTTTATGTATTTCAGTATTAGGTTTTATTTTAAATTAAATGCATGCAAAAATTTAGTAAGTGATTCTGCTGTTCCCTGCTAAAATCATGTTAAAACAGATATTGTTTACATCATCTGTCTATACTATTGAAACTGTGAGTATTTGAAGTTTTATGGATCGACCCCGTTTAAGTCCATTATAAGTGCTTCAGTTTTTGCTTGTGAAAAGAGAAATGAGCCAAAATGAGTTTTTCAGGTATTGTGCCACAAAAGCTGTTGCTTGAGCTTAACTTTTATTGAACCTGTAATATTCCTTTAAGGCACTGTTGCGATGTCTGAAGCCCTTTTTATGGTGTGCCAAGTTGTTTTGTGTAATGCTTTAGTGTGTATGAACGTCTTTTTATAAGTGTTGCAGTGCTGCTGCGTTTCTAACCACAGGGCCCGATTTAATCCGAGCACACAAACACCCACCATATGGGGCACACCCAGTCGAAGTGATGATGGCAGGCTTTTTCAGGGGGAGGATCCACATAGAAACCCCTGTCATCTGAAATAGTGAAGCTGAAGAACAACCGAATCTCTTCTCTCTGCGTAGCATTTAGGCATAGGCCGAGATGAAGCAAAATCACTGTGTTTCAAAGGCTACGCTTGACTGTTTCAGACATTAAGAGCTTGTTCAGACAGCCCAGTCTGAAACAGGTGCTCCTCTTAAACGCTGACCTTTCTTTATCAAGCTGATTCTGATCGTTCTAAACCAGAGAGGAAAAAACATTGATCAAGGATCAATTTCCCGACTCCACTGAAGTCGATGTAAGAATGGGAATGAAGCTGGGTCAGAGGCAGCTACAAGGAAAACCACCTCTTGCAATTGACGAACGAGTATACAGGCTGATTTATGTGACCCAGTTTGAGGTTTGCAGACGCACAGGGCACACATTTTGTTTCACTCTGCGGTCTCTTTTCTTTAGATTTGTAGTCCAAATAAAAGAAACGTTGGCTTTCTGAAGCTTTAAATGTCGTTTTGGGTGAAAGCAAACCTAGCCGGTTTGAAAATCTTGAGGTGCATTATTGATACTTTCCCCTGCAGCAACGGTGCAGAGGCTCCCTATTGATTTGCCTAATGTGGCAAAACTGCTTCACTCTCCTGCTTGCTTACATAACTGCTGTCTGTGTCAGCGCCTGCTCTGGAGCTCTGCAGCCTTAAAGAACCGTTCATTTATTTCCTCTCCATTCCTGTCACTCATGTTGAGAGACCGTTGTTGTATCGGACACCGTGATTATCATTTTTCACAGCCGAGTGTTTATAATGAGCCTGCTGTCCCTCAATGTAGGCCTTATCTTTGACTAATATTTTTAGTACTTTAAAGCAACTTTATTAAACAATGCACCGCTATTTCACCTGATGGAGTGTTCGGCTGCTCTGAGTGAATACAAATTCATCAATGCTCGTCAAGTTCACGGTGGCAGTGAATTTGCAGTAATTGTAAATTTGATGTGTTCTCCAGTGGCAGAGTCTGCCTGTTTACACTTTGCTGGAATGATGAAATATGTGATAAACTGTTGCTTATCTTTGCACCTCAGTCTCAAAAGATTTTCTTTTGACTGGAGCTTTTCATTTCCTTTCTTTTTTTTAAGTTAAGGATGTGACATTTAGAGTCATGTTTTAGGGTTCTCCACTTACGGTACCAGCTAAATAAGCTGTTGGACAGGTCTACACATCAAAAACATTTTTTCAAGAGCTTGTAAGTCTTTATTATTTAAGGCCCTTGGGTTGTCAGAATCAGAAACCACCCACATATAGGGTAAAATATATGTTAAGTATATATAAAATTTCCTTTTAGTAGCATTCATATTCAACCTCTGGTGTACTGTAGTTAGGCTCTTAATTACCTCTTTTTTTCACGCTGCTGTTTTGTGAACAACAAACTTTGTTTCTAGTTTAATAATATTAGTAATTATTAATATATTATTATATTATTTAATTTGTATTAATAACTATAGCATTAATACTAATAATAACGATGATGATATTATTATTATTATTATTATTCACATCTAATTATAGCCACTAGTATATAATATTAATAATAATTATAATAGCATTGTTTTTGTTGCTGTTATTAGTACTATATTAAACTATTAAAACCTAACACAGTTGCACTGGAGCAATTATTAAAACATTAAATGTTGTAATAATAATAATAATAGTCTTCTGTCATGTCAAAATAAAGCTGAAACCGCTGCAACGACATTTCATGTCAGTGTCAATCCGAGATGTCTCCTGCCACAGTGGCTGGCAGATAAGCAAAATTACCTGCCACTTTACTAAACATACAGCATTGGATGGTGGTAGGTTTTAATTTCATACCCTGCACATCTGCAAAATTGGAATTATTTCATGGACAAAGGTCAGAAGTTAAAGGATAGCTCTTATTTCTTTTCTTTTCTTTGTAGTAATGCCACAGCACTTTGATTGTTGAAGATCCAACAAAAGAGACTGATGTTTGTCAGCAAAGTCACTGCATTAAAACTGCTAGTTTGTAGAGAACATTCCAAACACCGCATAAAAGTGACTAAATGCCAAACATTAGTCTGCGAATGCATATGCATGTCCCTCTGATATCACTGTGGAGCACAGAAATTATGACCAAATATATATTTTCATTTGTTTGGTCTAATTTAGTCTGGCAGGTGACTAGGTTTTGGAAATGTATGTTTATTACTCTAGCAAATTTAAGAATACATTTTATTTAGGCCTAATATCCAAAACAAGTTAATTAAACAAGATTCTTAAAATCAAATTATTTATGCTGCTTTTGATGTATTGTCAGAATATATTGAAGTATAACAAAAAAGTATAGCAGTCAGTTAATGAAGTCGCTGTATTTTAGCAAGTTTCTGGAGCTAACGGGATTTCCATCAGCTGAATGCATATTGCAACTCATTTCCACTGCAGACGGCTTTGTTCACACCCTGTCAGAGAAAAACAGTCTTGCTCGCTCTGACCTCTGGGGATTTCACAAACAACTCCAGCCAGTGTTGAGGGAGCAGACAAGGGATCTGTGCTTTTGCGCACATGCAATGAAAGTCTAATCGAGGTTTAACTGTGTGTGTAAAGCTAAAGATGGCTAGAGATGGGTGTCCTTAGGCTTTGGCTCAGCCTAGAAAATTCTCCTCTTTTCTGCCCTTGTGACTCTCAATGTCACAAGTGGGGGATGTAAAGCGTTTGCATCTCCCCAAAATGTTATGGCCTCCCGTTTGAGGAGTTCCCAGCAGCACAAGGCTGGAATGTAATGTGAAACATAAATATCTGGATGGAGCAATATCTCTTCATCTGGATACAGCAAAACCCAGTCTTCCACCTCCCCAAGAAGATACATATTTTGCAACTAACAGAACTAACAGCATTCGGTTTGTTGCCAGGTCAGTTCAAAGGAAGATGTCTGGTTTTCTAGAAATTATACATCGTGCCGATGGTGTGAACTTGCAGCCTTGAACGCTGAAGGCCAAAGCAAGGTCACAGGCCAATGTTAGGAGATTACAGAGAACTAAAAAGAGACGTGAAGTACTAGACATTGTTTAGCTTGAGTAAACAAGCCAGTTGTGCCTCTGTGTCAGATTCCATTAGCATGACATCAGTGGGAGCGTTTGAATAAGTCAGAATCCTCCAGCAGTATTGTAATGGTCTTCAAGAGCAGAAGTAAACATCAAAGCTCTGCTTATGTTTTCTGTTTGGTTTGCTCGTATTGTTCGTTTCGTTTGCCATCCTTTCAGATTAGAACAAGAACAATTCGGTGCCATTTTACACACTTGATTGCTTTTCCTTTTAAAAAAAAAAATTTTAAATCAAGATTTTTTTTTTTTAGAAATTAAATTATATTAACTTATATTGCATTTGAATTATAAATAGTTATTATTTTTTTATTTTAGATAATTATAATTCATTAAAATAATTGTAGTATTAATAATCATGTTATAAATGTTGCTATAATAATAATAATAATAATAATAATAGTTATAAACTATACAAATTATAATATTGAGATGTAGTATTTTTATATTATAATACTGTATTTATATTATATTATATTTTGTTTGTCCGTGATTGTCTTGTTGACGTTTAATGTATTCTCTACCCCCACCTCTCTCTTTCCCAGGAATGATGGACATCGCTGCAGTGTCGCCACATTCATATAGGTCTGATTGAGCGCAGCCGTGAGCTACTCAGTGCGTCAACGCTCAGACGGAATGATCCAGCAGGGTGACTAAGAGGAGGAAGAAGGGGGGAGAGGATGGGTGTGAATGCCTCCAGCTACCCTCACTCGTGCTCCCCTCGATTCGGGGGTAACCCACAGACCCAGCAGACCTTCATAGGTAAACTCACATTTCAAAGCTATTATAGAGACATTTGTTGTTCCTAGTTTAGCAACTATTGTGATCGATAACGATAGAAAGGTTAGAAATGGAAAAAAATATTAAATGTTTTGGGTTTCAGATGGCATATATCAGACCCAAATTCTCTGAATCACATTGCAATATGATAGTTTTTTTTTTTTCTATTACAAGAAAAGGAAATTTCTCTCAAAGACAGAAGTTCATCTTTGACTAGAATATAAAGTAAATCTACATTTGTTTATTGTTTAAAAAAAACAAAAACAAAGAACAATGTTCATGTTCAAAGGCAGTTCAACAGCACAGAGAAATAGAATCTCATTAAATTATTGACTTCACCAGCTGGGACAGTCTTCATATTCTTTCACTGTAACATCTTGTCTGTATTCATTTATTTAAAGGCTTGGAAATTGTATCACAACTGTCAGCAGTTGCTTCGTAATTTTTTTCCTTCAGTATCCCACAGAGTCTGGTTTTAACGGCATATTCTGATGTGAATATTTTCATGTCTTTTGCTGTCTTTGAGATCAGTAAAGTAATGGTGCTTTCAAAATGCTAAACCATGCATGACAGTTGGCCTACAATGAGAAGTGGAACATTGGATTGAGACATAAAGTGTCGTCAGGGAGATATTAGCCATGCTGGGGAGGACATTAGATGACTTCATAGTTTCCTTTTTTGGCAGTTGAAAATTTTGAGATTTAGAGGGGGGGAAAGTTTAAAAGTGCACATTAAGTGGTTTGGGGTTACATACTTTCCTTTTTGAAGTTGGAATTGTTTATACAATGTTACGTCAAGAAGAGGTGAGGGTGAGTAAACAATGACAGAATTTTCATTTTTGGGTGAACTATCCCTTTAGATTTCGCCATACAATGAATTAATTTTTTTTTGATGACTGTTATAGAGTCACAATTATAGAGACACAAGTTCAATCCAGTTGTAGTGTAATTTTTGTACTTTTATTGCATTCAGTTTTATTGCATTAATGACATTGGACTCCATTGGTCCAATGTCATTAAAAGTAAAGTGTATTTTAGAATTGTTCTGAAGCACTTGCAAAAAGCAAAGCCATGTGGTGTTGCACATATTTGGAATAAACTTTAATTCTAACGTCAGCAGACCTCACAATGCATATTTTCCTGCTGACAACTTTGAAGGTCTCCAGACTCTTACACAGCTTGTTTCTTTTCTGTCACCAGGCGCCTCCTATGCACCACAGGGTTATGGCGGCGAGTCCAAGCTCTACAGCCTAGAACATGGCCCTGAAAAACCTCAGGACAAGAAGAAAAAGAGCTCCGGTTTGGCCACGCTCAAGAGGAGATTCATTAAGCGACGCAAATCCAGTCGGTCTGCTGATCATGCACGACAGATGCGCGAGCTCCTCTCGGGTTGGGACGTGCGTGACGTCAATGCTCTGGTGGAGGAGTATGAGGGCACGGCAGCACTCAAAGAGCTCAGTCTGCAGGCGGGCCTAGCCCGGCCCGAAGCTCGCACCCTGCAGTGTGATTTAGCCACCCTTTATCAGCACAAGTACTGCACTGATGTGGACTTGATCTTCCAGGATTCCTGCTTCCCAGCACACCGTGCCATTCTGGCTGCCCGCTGCCCATTCTTCAAGACCCTGCTTTCGTCATCGCCAGGTTACGGGGCCGAGGTGTTGTTAGACGTTGGGACGGCGGGCATGGATGCGCCCATGTTCTCCTCGTTGCTGCATTACCTCTATACAGGTGAGCTGGGCTCAGAGGACGCGAGGTTGCAGAATGTGGATGTGCTGGTCAGACTGAGCGAGGAGTTCGGTACGCCCAACTCCTTAGAAGCCGACATGCGAAACCTCTGTGAGCACATGCCGTATTTTGACTCACTGCTGAGCTTCTCCTCAGACTCTGAGCTGGTGGAGGCTTTCGGAGCAGGTGGACCTGCACCTAGTGGCGCAGGGGTGAACCACAGCTCGCCAGATGAGGAGCTAAGGGCCCACAAGGCCGTACTCTCAGCACGTTCGCCCTTCTTCCGCAACCTGCTGCAACGACGCATCCGCTCAGGTGAGGAGATCACAGAGCGAACTCTGCAAACCCCTACCCGTATTATCCTCGACGAATCCATCATTCCCAAGAAATACGCCCGTGTGGTCTTGCACTGCATGTACACC
The DNA here is from genome assembly GCF_936440315.1 of Barbus barbus. NCBI lineage: Eukaryota > Metazoa > Chordata > Actinopteri > Cypriniformes > Cyprinidae > Barbus > Barbus barbus. The sequence continues at coordinate 18,038,646 of NC_136742.1, read as the reverse complement.
GACGCGGTGGACCTTTCCCTGGTGCTGCGCGGGAGCCCCTCCGAAGGCAGTCTGGGTGAAGTTCAGGCGCTGGTGGCTGGAAGAGGATGCATGAGTAAGGCTGAAGAGGCCATGGAGCTCTACCACATCGCCCTCTTCTTGGAGTTCAGCATGCTGGCTCAGGGTAAGTCTTAGCATCTCTTTTATCCATTTTTTTTCTAGTTGTCTTGCGCTCCCCTTCTGTCGCTTCCCAAGCTTTGTTTACTGCCTGATTAATTCACAGGCTGTCAAGGGAAGACCGGAGGAACAGGGTGGGGTTGCTGTAGTTTATTCGCCTCATGTTGGGAATACTGTTTGTGAAAGATTCCTATATGTGCGCAACAACAAAGCACTGCAACCTCTGCGATTCTCTTAATACCCTCATCCATTTCCTGCCTGTATTAATTTTATTTAGGAAGTTTTAAGGGTTGCAGAATTGATCCTGTTGTTAGACGTGTGTACTTAATGACCAAAGTGACATAAATCTGCTTAAGGGTTGACTTTCTCTGAAGCAGCCCTACATTAAACTGTTAAATTTCCTTTGTGTATTTGTGGCAGGAGGTAGAAGAATAGGTCACCTCTCTCAAGTTGTGGTTTGTGTTCTGGATACAAATGTCTTTTTCCTACTGTTGATGTGTGCTGCAGGGTACAGCTATTGATTTGTATTTAATGTCCTGAGTCTGTAGTTTCTGAAAATGGCTGTTGATTGAGCCAGTTCTTTTTCTTTTCTTTTTTTTTTAAGAAGGTAATATCACTTGTTGGTTGGGTTGTGTGATACAGCTAAAGCATGTCTTGATATTTTGTATGCCTTTTTAATGATATTTGATATAGGTTTCTCTATTACATTGTTTAAAAGGTTTGTACAGCCATTTCTTAAGTACATTCCAGGGGTAGACAATAAGGGAAATTTGCCACTGGCCCTCCGGGTCTTTTGAAGTTCACTGGCCCAGGTCAACGCGTCGGGTATTGATCCCAATACTCACGAAAAAGAACAGTTTGCTTGAACAACATGAATAACATTTATTTTTTTTAAGGTAGGTTTAGTGCAAAGTGCAGCAAAACTGTGCAAAAACATGAAACAAGTGCAAATAAACCTATTGCATAGGATTCATTCTCTGTAGTCACACAGCAATTCATTATATTATGTTCATACCATAGGTTTCATACACGTTAACTTTTCTCTAACTTACTTGTCTGCATATGTGGGCATTGATCTGCAGAGCTCACAGTAAACCTCTTTTTTTTTCTTGATCGTAGCCCAGCTAGGGGTGGGCGATATGGGAAAAATATCATATCACGATTTTTTTTAGAAATATCACGATTCACGATTTTATCACGATTCTTTGTCATGTTGGTTTTACAAGTTGTCTGAGCATTACAGCCAAACTAGAAAGACAAAGCCTTTCAAGGTAACAAAAAAAAGACATGGCAGATATTTAGGCCAAAGTGGGCGAAGATAAAAATCTTTGTCATCATTCTATCTTTCTTATTAAAAAATAAGAACAAAAGATACACATTACATATACACATAATATACAAATAAAACAAACAGTGCTTTATTTTCAGGTACAATAGGTGTATTTAGCAGAGCATTCAATGAAATTGAATGAACAAATATAAAAATAAAACACTACATAGACTGATTCCTAAAGCAACTGTATTAAAGTTTTTCAGTCAAGAATAGTGAGTGATTTTTCTCTTTGCGTTTTGTTGTTTTGTTAACGTTAAATGAATAGTTCCCCCAAAAATAAATATTCTGTCATCTGTCAATTCTGTCATAATGTTTTATTTTTATACCATCATTTACTCAAAAGTTGTTTTAAACCTGAATGAGTTTCTTTCTTCTGCTGAACATAAATGCTATTTTGAAGAAGGTGGAAAACCAAACAGTTGCTGGTCCTCAGTGACTTCCATAGGATTTTTCTTTCCTGCTATCAAAGTCAATGTAGACCAGCAACTGTTTGGTTACCCTCATTCTTCAAAATATCTTCTTTTGGGTTGAGCACAAGAAATTAATAGTGGTTTGGGACAACATGTGAGTGAGTAAATAATGACAGAAATTAAATTTTAGGGTGAACTATCCCTTTAATGACAGTCGACAGCATGTTTAGTGTCCTGTCCCTTTAAGAGCTGCACGCATCTAATATACAGGCACGCATCCGTTTCTCTCTTAACTATTTACTTTCATTTTAGAGATAACCAACTGAGTCTGTATGCAAACCTTGTGTGTTTTGACAGTATTAGCGCAAAAAATAAGTTAGTTGAGTAATCAGGCGCTGTTAGACAGGCTTTTTAGTGCGCGTGCTTCAGGTGTATGCGCTCAGAAAACGCGCACGTCAGACCAGCGCGCGAATGAAACATTTAACCAGCAAGGCTTGTGTGCAAATAATGTACTTTTGCGATCACGAATAAGTGCAGTGTCCTGTCATAGTAACTCTACTGCTGTATGTCGTGTTGTACAGTATATAGAGACGGAGGCACCAGAACTGTATTTGACAATGTGTGCTGTAGCACGATACTACGATATTTATTCAAAAGCAGATGGTGGAGACATTTTTATCGTGCACGATCAAAAATCGTCATATCGCACACCCCTAAGCCCAGCCAATTCCAGCGGTCTCGCCACTGGGGCTGAAACTTTCTCTGCCTTTTCTTTTCGTATTCCCTTTCGCTTTCCCTCAATTCCTCTGGTTATTTTCTCTTCCTTGCCTTCTCTTTTTTACCCGGCGTTTGGCCAAGTGATGGGGGTTTCAGAAACATGTAGCCTAGCTTAATAGTAGCTATAGGTAGGTGCTGAGCAGCAGTGTGCAGTTTGCGTGCGTGACCGCGGGAGCGAGCAAGGCGGTGCAGACGCATAAACGCGCATAAACCCGCATAAACCCGCTGCATCTGTAAGGCTGTCGGGATCACGTAACGTGTTAGCGGTGGTTACCGAGACGATTTAACAGAAATCAAAACACAGAACCACAGGTAATTAATGTGAAATTAGACTTTTTTTAATCGAGGCATTATTTTTACTGGCCCCACCGGGCTAGTGGTTGGAGCGATCTGGTGGCCCTGACGGTTTTAAAAGTACGTCCGGGCCACCGGGCCAATTATATTGTCGACCCCAGCATTCAATGTTTTATGCCAGAGGTAAAAGGTGGAAAAAAAGGTGGATTTTTACTACGTACATAATTCTTCAGTGGATGAACCACAATATTATAAATAGGGGTGCTCCGATAGATTTGGCACCTATCATTATCGGCCGATATTCGTGTTGGGATGTTTGATCGGCGGTCTCAAATGGCGCTTTTCCACTGCGTGGTACAACTCGGCACGGCTCAGAACAGCACGACACGGCTCAGCTCGGCTCGGGTTGTGTTTCCACTGCAGTTGAGTACCGCTTTAGAGTGGGTGGGATTATTCACGATTATTCTACTGGCTTTTTGGCTAGGTTTAAAGGAAAAGAGCACATTTTTGACCGGGAACACCAAAAGTGTGACAGGAGTCCGAACACAACCAGAGGGTTAAATTATTTAAAAGCATTCATGTAGCAAGTTATCTTAGCAGAGTTTAAATTATATAAACCATTCAGCACATAATTCAGATAAGGTATTATTATTATTATTAATAATAATAATAATAGCACCTCTTGTGTAAATCACTTGTATTCCTCATTTGTAAGTAGGGCTGTGTATTGGCAAAAATCTGGCGATACGATACGTATCACGAGACAGGGGTTGCAATATGATATATTGCGATACATTGCGATACTGTAAGCAAGGCGATAAATTGGGATATTTCTTATTTTATGAATAGGATATATTTTTTAAGGAAAGCTATCATAAAGAGCACACCACCATATGCAAACATTAGCAATAAATAAATAAATTAAAATTGTTTAACCAGAACACATTGGGATCTGCATTTGCAATAATCAGTCCGTGTAACATTCAACGTTATTGACCCTACCACCCGTCGTGCCCTGCGCGAAGGCTTTTCACATGGGACGCGGCAAGTGGCGAAACCGAGGTGGCGCTCGCGCCGCGGTCCCAGGGCGGACATTACCGCAAAAGCCCAAATGGCGCTACACTTCATCTTTGTACACCGAAACGAGAGCTGGAACAATTCTTTCATCCTCCATTACTGGCAGCGAACTATATTAATGCTAAAATTAGTGGCATGCCCTAATGCTAGTATTTCTTGTCACTGTTTAGGTTCAGAGATGAAGACCGCTCTGTAGCAGTCGGGATATGAACTCAAAATGAAACAACTACCATGACTCCTGTACGATTTGTTTTATTTATATCGATATTCCGTTTTTGAGAATCGATACAGTATCGCCAAACAAAATATTGCGATACGTGTATTTGTAAGTCGCTTTGGTATAAAAGCATCTGCTAAATGAATACATTTACATGTAAAATATCTACACTCCTGTTCAAACGTTTGAGATTAGCAATTTTATTCACTTTTATTCATCAATATTTGATCAGTGAAGATATTTTTAATGTTAAAGGTTTCTAGTTAAAATAAGTAGTTCCTTTAAATGTCTGTCATTGCAGAGTCCTGTTAAGATGTATCAGTTTATTATCAGTTAATGGGGCAGCCGTGACCTAATGGATAGAGAGTTGGACTTGTAAACCCGAAGGTCGTGGGTTGTAGGTGGGGGGGAGTGAATAACCAAAACTCTCTCCACCCTCAATACCACGACTGAGGTGAGACCCTTGAGCAAGGCACCAAACCCCCAACTAGGGCTGCACGATTAATCGAAAAAAAATCACGATCTCGATTCATACATAAATGCGATCTCATTTCTAAATGACGGCGATTCACTTCCGTGTATCTCCCTGCATTCACGCGTTATTGGTCACACTCACACAGTAACAAAACACTATTAATTCACCAATCAATCATAAATCTCGATCACTTTTCTCCTCTCCCTCATTGGCCACATTCCGCTGTCACTCACGTGACGTGTAACAAGGCGGCAGACCTAAATGGAGTCAATAGGCGCATTCGCAGAATGATCACCGTATGACATCAAAGTACCACGAGCGGTAAGAAAGCAGTCGGATCCTATGCATTCAAATCGCTCTTGCGGTACTTTGATGTCATACGGTGATCATTCTGCACAGCGCTGCTTCAACGGGGCGTCAGCATCAACGCTTGACGGAGGGCATGTCTGAAGCTTGGTGCTGACCAGAGCCGTTGAGAAACACGCTTTGATCTCGCTGCCGCGGTCACGTGGTTCATGGAGCTCTCAATAGTTCCAAACAGCTCCGCGCTGTCCATAGGCTTGAATGGGATTAATCGGGTTAGACAACAACAAAGTAACAATGTTTGTCTGTGGAGTTTAATGGAAATAATATTAATGGGTTTTTCTTGTTTAACTATGGAGGAGTAAAAACATAGTACAATGCAACACACAGTATAAGGCGGTTACATTTCTTTGTATGCAAAGTATAAATAGTGTAAACTGCTTAATAAAGATTGGAGACTTGAGGCATGACTTTGTGTGTTTTTGTTACACTTATTCCTGTGGATGTACAGACTAATGATGAAATAATTTATGCTTATTTAAAGAGTATAAGAAATCTAATTAGTATGTAAAATGTGGTGTTGTATTAATATATATATTTCTTCATCTATGGTCATCTATTATTCACATTTTAATACAGTTATGATAACTAGTTTAGTTATTGTAGCTAGTGTATCTATAATAATATAATAAAAATCTAATAGTCTCACTAGCTATTATAAATACCACTATTAATTACTATTCAAGAATAGGTCAGCTAAGGCGTTAAAATATTTTAAAAAGCAGTTATTTAATCAACTTACCAGTGAAAATGCTCCAAAGATACCGAAATAAATGGGGTTAATTCAACTTCCTTCAGGGAGAGAAAGATTACAGAAAGATGTAAAACAACTAGCATCAACTAGCATCTGGTTATGATCGCTATTAAGGTGTTTCTCACGTAACTAATCTAACGTATCTAACTGCAAATATAGCATATACTGCCTATTATCTAAAAATAAACATTAACTATAACACGTTTCATAAAATACAACTACTGGTCAGATTTCCGAGAGATAAACTAATGCGTTAAAATGGCAAAAAATGCTGTAATTTCCTAAAATTTCTGGCAACTGTGCTTGAGAAGCACTGAAATGAATGGGCTTCAATGCTGAAACTATCGGTTGTTTGGAACTATTGGCTGCTCCATGCTTTACTTCCGCATTCCTAAGTTCCTATGGAAGCCTATGGGAGTGTCGCAACTCTGTTTCTCAATGGCTCTGGTGCTGACCATGGTGTTGACGCGCCCTCATAGTGATAACAGCCAATCACATACTTTTCTGGTGCTGCATGAACGGGATTGGCTAGCGTCTGCGCTAGGGTATTTGCATAAGGCGATCTGATTGGCTGACGCCTGCGTTGGCGCTTAAAGTTGAACTTTTACTTGAGTGCAATACATTTTGGTTGAAAAAATGAGAATCGTGTAAGAGAATCGTGATCTCAATTCCCATGGAGAAAAATCGTGATTCACATTTTAGCAAGAATCGTGCAGCCCTATCCCCAACTGCTCCCCAGGCGCCACAGCATTGGCTGCCCACTGCTCCGGGTGTATGTTCACTACTTTGTGTACACTTGGATGGGTTAAATGCAGAGCACAAATTCCGAGTATGGGTCACCATACTTGGCCACACACCACTTCCCTTCCCTTTCCCTTTATTTTGTGGTTATATATTACCACAAATATATGGTTTTGATCAAATAAATACAGCCTTACCAACTCTAAACCTTTGAATGGTAGTATGCACCAATATGCACCAATAAGACAATGCATCTTATTCTTATTACATGAAAAGTTCCACTCCAGAACAGTTTTTTAAAGGAAAATGAGGAGAGATTAGGAATCTACTCCAATTACATGGTCTTTGGGAAGCTTAATGATAAAATAAAAAGGCATTAAAATCATTGCGATATTCAGTGTTACTTGAATTTTATTTCGTCATCAAATTCTACTGGTGATATAAAATTATCCCTACTCACTGGAGGAAGAAATAACTTCTATGAGTGGTATCTAAAGTAGTTCCTCACAGTAATTTACATCTAATTTATCACTGCAGCTTTGCCAAAACCTGCTGGTGTATCAGTTCTCAAAAAAAAGGCTTTTTGTCGGCAGCAAATTTGCAGCCTTGTCTTTTTTTTTTTTTCACATTACACATTTACTAGCTTGTACACCCCTTGCCTGTGTGCTTTGTATCATCAGCCCCTATTGTGAATTGGCCAGTTTCTCTATTTACTGCATAAAGTGATGGGCTTCAGCTGTGCTGTGCTAAGGGATGTTTTTCAGAGAGCCACTCAACCTTCTGATTACTTCATCTGAATGATAGTATCAAACCGTGCGCACTACAGCACAGGTCTGCAGCGTCAGTGTCAGCTGATCCTTATGACCCATTGGTCAGCCGTGGTTTGTAACAGATAGCGATCCGGTTCAGTCCTGTCAGCATAGCCCGATGATGAGCTCAGGAGGACTTGTTTTCTTCCAGAACATGCTGTGCCACTTGCTACGTCAACCCTTGTTTTTTCCCACCTAAAACATATGGCAATTAAATATAAATTGCTTGTGCAACCCTGACTTAGATTTTATTTGACTTCATTTGTGACAATCTTAACTTACTATTGTCAGAAACCTTGTAAGCTGCTCCTCCTGATAGTTTTTAACAGCTATTTTTGTATGCTACAATGTAGTTGCAATGTTTTGCATGAGATTTTCAACACTCACATCTTATGAGTCCACATCACTGACATCATTGTATAGGGCTGGACAATTAATCGAAATCGAAATTCAGAACCTCTAACCGACGCAATTTTCCCATGCTGGTTATTTTGTTTTTTTTATCCTGTTAATACTTTCCCCTTAAAAACATACTACCGCGACATATACGGACGTGTATGACTGTTGCGCTCACGTGTTTTGCTGCGTCTCGCACATGAGTGTCGCATTAAAAGAATTTAAACTTTTACAGGCAGCGCCGTTCATCAATGTCTGTTCCAAAACAGTGGACCAATCAGAAGACCCCGGAGGTGGGGCAAGCATTGCGAGCAGGCATTCTGTGCTTTTTTTTAAATTCCTGAATGCTGCGTCTCGCAGTTTTGGACACAAAGGCATTCTGTGTGAACGGCCAGTAAGAACCGAGAGTAAATACACATACAAGGTGACAAAAAAAGATCAATGAGATCTCTTAATCAGCAGTTTTCTATTTGCATACATTTATTAGGCATATTTAAAACATTTGTTTACAAGAGATGCAAGTTATCATTTTCTACTTTTCACATTGCATTTTTAAAAATAATAGCCTATTAATTTAAAAGAGATACAAGTTATTTTCTACTTTTCGCATGACAATATTTAAAATGTATTTTGTTTGAAAGAGATGCTGATTTTTTTTTCTGCTTTTGACATGGCAATATTTATTTATTTTGTTTGCAAAAAATGTAGTAATTTTTTAGGAAACTTGCTTTTTACAATAAAACCGAAATGTGAGCTGAAAATGAAAAGCTTTTATTTCAATTGTTCGAAATATTCGAAAAATATCCATAGTTTGTTTCTTTCAATCATTTTAAAATCACAAAGATAAGAAATGCACACAAATGCAGACTTTCATTAGAAAAAAATCACACATTTAATAGTGTAGTATTTTTAAACTACAACCCTTTAATGAACTATGAGGGCAAAAAATAAAAAAATAAATAAAAATAAATAAATAAATTTATTTATTTATTTGTCGTTAAATAATCGTAATCGAGGTAAAGCGCTAAATTAATTATATAGCGCTCTGCCCTATCATTGTGTTTGCTTGTTTGTTTTGTTAGGGCTAGTCAGGCACTCCGTCAGTCACAGAAAGCCCTAGATGGAGTACTCAGCACTTAACACAGGCAATCATTGAGGTCACTTCAGTACATGTGTGTTGATAGCCTCCAGTGGGAGACAAATGTGTCAATGACCTCTAGGAAATGGAAGCACAGCAGTCATTTAACACCCAGTCAGCAGCCAGACAGTGGTTGGTACATGGCAAAGATAATTAATGTGCTGACCAGGCAGACGCACGTTGATAAAAAGCCACCCATTGGTCTGGAACCGACTCTGTTCCGCAGAGGAAAATTACTCTTGTTCACACTAACTGCAGGAAATCAGCTCCTGCAGCTGTGGATCTTGTTAACCTCTTTGTTAAATCTAATCTGTGAACTTAAAGGTGACACATGCTAGGGATACACAGACACCAATAACTGTTGTGTATGAAGAAAACTAGAATGTTTGAGTTTCCATGAATGTCCTTTCTCAGAAGTTTGGTTTAATTGCGGTAAATTTTGTTTGACTCTATGAAAGTTAGAAAAATAGACACTTTTACAGAGAAACGACTGACAGACTTTCCTTTGAGAATGATGCATAGGAGAGAGCTTGCCGTATGCTTGCTTGTATTAGCTTCTGATGTGTGCACGACTGCCGTATGTTCGCCCAGACTGTGTATGTGCCAGTCAAATAAAAAGAAGCACAATCCTTTTCATCTCAACAAAATTAGCATTTTTATCCCAGCACTGACAAAACATTAAATGTAACCTAATAATTTAGTGTCGTAGCACCCTATTTTTAAGGAAGTCGTGTGAAAAACCCTTCTTATCGCTCTGTGTTTGTGCTGTGACAGGAAATTGACATCAAGAGAAACTGTGAACAGATAACAGCAGTGAAAGTAACAAGGTCTTCCCAGTGCATTGTTGACTGAGTGAATCTGTATTTGCTAAACTAATTAAGCCATCTCATATGATTGTTGCATCTCTTAGCCAATACATTTGTAGAAAATGGTAAATAATGTATTTTGTTTTATGATACCATAGTGATCATCAGCTATAGTTTAATTATACCCGTGATCGATTGTTATTAAAAGTGACAGTTCCTGAAAATAAATATAAACACCTTAATTTTAGTACTTTACCAATATCAATACCTGTATTTTTATTTAAGGTAATATTTTCAGGAACTGTCACTTTTAATAACATCAATCACGGGTACAATTAAACTATAAAGTTGGCTTTGTACAGAAAGTTTCAAGTTAATTGCATTAATAATTACTATATGAAATAAACTTAATCTTTAAAACGTTACGGACGTGACAGCGCTGAAGCGTCCTGACGTCATAAATCTAGACCTTATAAATCCAAAAGTCATCGCTGTTAAGACAAAGTGAGTGTATTTACTTTTCAGACAGGCCTCCATCTTTCTACAAAATACTTACTGTTGACAAATTTAAAAATGGGCAGTCTTTGATATCTCATTTCAAAATATGAAATACAGTCGAATGAATTTTTTTTTACTATAGGTCCACCCCTCATATGTGGTGGATAAACATAGCGATTACCAGTGTTGGGGAAGCTACTCTGAAACTGTAGTTTGACAAGCTACAAGCTACTGGTAAGTTAAAGTAGTTAAACTACAGTCAAGCTACCCTTTTGGAAAAGTAGTTAGCTACACTACAAGTTACTATCAAAAAGTAGCTAGCTACATTGAAACTACTTTTGATTTTTTTGAACAACGTATATTATAAATAACTGAATAAGTGTCTGAGGAATGGTTTAAGTAAAATATTTAGTGTTTAAAACAATGCAATACAATTATGATTTCAAATAGTATTGTTTTATTACACACAACACTCAAATATCTCAGACTGTTACAAAAAGTGTAACCTTTACTTGTCGTTTCTTTGAGAGACATGAACTTGGACAAATAAGGCCATGGGTAATTAACGTTAGTTGTTTCTCCATCCTCCAAACCTGCCGCCACGTCTTGCTCCATCATGGATAATATGGGTGTGTCAACCCACTTCTGTACGTCAGTGAACCGTTAGCCGCAAGATGCGTGATTAAACAACAGGTGGCGGTAATGGCAAAAAATGAGTTTGTAATCTAACAAGAAGAATATCCTTGCATCGCTCTGATTCGCGCAGGCTCGACAAAACGCAATGTAGCTTTTGCTCGCGCTACACCGCTACTTGCTGCAAAAAGTAGTTAGCTACTGGAAAAGCTACACTGTTTAAAAAGCAACTGAGCTACTGCCAAGCTACTGAAAAATGTAGTTAAGTTAGTAGCGTCGCTACTTGTAGTTAACTACTCCCCAACACTGGCGATTACCTTCAAATTTCTATTAAAGCACGTTAATGCAGTAAAATACAGACCTAAATACACAACTTAAACAGGGTTTTGTTCTTTTGGTAAAAACTTGATTTTTTCATAATAAGGTTGCCATTTGCATGGAATTGTTCATTACCTTAAATAAAAATATTGATTATTGATATTGGTAAAGTACTAAAATGAAAGTGTTGCGAAGAAGTCATTCTAATATGCTTATTTGGTGCTGAAGAAACATTTTTGCTGAATAAAATTAATTTCTTTAAAAAAAAAAAAAATAAATCATACTGACCACTACTTTTATTGTGCTTTTATGGCAGTTGTTTGTGTTTTATGATGCTCTGCATTTAAACAGACTTCAGGGTGAATAATTGATGTCAGAATTGTTTAGGTAAAACGATTCCTTTTAAAGGGTAGCTAAACCCCTGGTCAGAGCCTAACTCCACCCACTGGCAATATTTGAAAAATGCTGGAAAAGTGGGCAGTGCCCAGCGGAGACAGAGGGGACATGGTTAGTAAGTGTCATCATTAGTGATCGACAGATATTGATTTTTTTTATAACCGATACTGATACCAATTATTTGCATGTTTATGTGCCCGATAACCGATATGCAGAACCGATATTTATTTACTGTTATAAAGTAAATAAATGACTGCGTGAAGTAAGTCCATACTTCACTTTGGTTTTTCCTCCTTTCAGTCATCTTAACAAAAAATGTTTTGATTAATTAGCAGTCTTTCATGCAGGGCTCTAGACTCATTCTTCCCACTGATCTCACTTTTGCGACTAGCTTTCTCAGTTGGTCGCACGAGCACATAATTTGGTTGCAATTTGTGTTTTTTTTTTTTTGTTTGTTTTTGCACATTTGAACATTTGATTAATCAATGCATGCTGATGAACTTTTATCATAGTTTATAGTTATATCTTTACGAAAGTGTTCAACATTCAACTCATTCTTTTTTATCTGTATTATTTGTGATTTAAATTTTGTGAACAGGAATTAATTTTTTCGTGCGCTTTCACTTTCAAATTTGCGATCTTGGTGTCACATTTTACAAGAAAAGATAATTGTCTGTTTTGCTTATATCTATACACCTTTCATTTTTTAAGACTAAAACAAAAGATGGATTCATTCTTATTCTTAATTAAAAAGCACAACAACAATAAAACAGTACGTTGACAATGACAAACTAGCTTACATAACATTTATTAACAAAAACGAATAAGACGAGGCATGGCACAGGACACATCACATGCTGTCTTATATACAGAGTATATTACATAATGTTTGGCAAACTCTGACGAAGCAAATAAATATTTTTTATTTTTTTTTTAAATTAAGGAAAGCCTCCATGGGGGCAGTCGTGGCCTAATGGTTAGAGAGTCGGACTCGTAATCGAAAGGTTGCGAGTTCGAGTCCCCGGCCGGCAGGAATTGTAGGTGGGGGGAGTGAATGTACAGCGCTCTCTCCACCCTCAATACCACGACTGAGGTGCCCTTGAGCAAGGCACCGAACCCCCAACTGCTCCCCGGGCGCCGCAGCATGGCTGCCCACTGCTCCGGGTGTGTGTTCACGGTGTGTGTGTGTGTGTGCGTGCATTTGTTCATTACTCACTGCTGTGTGTGTGCACTTGGATGGGTTAAACGCAGAGCACCAATTTCGAGTATGGGTCACCATACTTGACAATACGTCACGACTTTACTTTACTTTACTTTACATAGCATAATGTGAGGTAAACAGCAAAGATAACAAGCTTCTCAAAACAAAAACGAAAAGAAAAGTAAAACTAAACTGGCTGTAGCTGACAGGACTTGCATGTTTTTTCTACAAGAATACCAGCATGTTCACCTTCTCTGGTTTAAGAAGCGGTCTTTTACTTTAGTTTGAAAACAAAATCCTCCGTTGCGCTCCGTCCGCGACGCGAACCTTCGCGCTCCTGATTTCGCGGTGAGTATAAACCAGGCATTACCCACGAAGCGCTCGCGCTGAAAGCGCCTCTCTTCACGTGATCAGTGAAATCTGACTCCTGCGCGTGCTGTATGAAGCAGACGCTTTGGAGCAGCGCAGACCATGCACTCGTACAAATGCGACCAAGTCAAATTTTAACTCGCAAAAAGTTACCATTTTGGTCGCAGTCTAGAGCCCTGTCATGTTAAATTTAATCTTTGTATTACAACAATAAAAAACATTTTATTTATAAAAAGCTTTAGCAGCAACACTAATATTAGCAGTAAGCAAAATAAACGTAGAATGTCTAATGTTTTAAAATGGAGAAAATAAATAAAAGGACAGGAGTCAAATCAACTTCATTTTTAACTACAGTTTTAGTAGGTTTATAAGCTGTTTAATAGGCTAAAGAGTGAAGAATAATTCACTGGATAATGTTAATTCACGGAATAATATTCTCTGGAATATTGGAATATAACAAGCATTGTATTTTATTGCATTTCTCAACTGGCATGCTCTAAATTATGCTGCTGACAGCGCGGTTTATCTATGCATTTACACAGAACTATAGGCTACTCAAACTGCGATCGATTGCAGAGAATTTCCATAGAGTTGTATTAATTTAGATGTTTATAAACGAAATAATGATTATATAGTAAGTGTTAATACAATTTAGGGTGCTTCAAAAAAGTGAATCTTGTTAAAATTTACATGCAGTGGCCGTGCTGAGCATTTCTTGAGCATCAACCGCTGAGTGAACTGCAATATGAAAGCGGCGTCACGAGACTAATGATGAGCATATAGACAACAGAGAGAGGACTAAATTCAATGCTTTTATTTCCAACATGGAATCATTCATGGCTGTATTATTTAATTCATGCAAGGTTACGTCTTTATTGGGAGAGGACTTGACGGATTATCTACGTGACTCCGACTTCACGAGACTAATAGACCACAGAGAGAGAATTAAATTCAGCTCTTTTATTTCCAACATGCACTAATTCATGGCTGTGTTATTTAATTCAGGCAAAGTTATATCTTTATAGTGACAGGGCTTGACAGAGTATCTTATTTATCATATTTCTTAGTCAAGTTGCATAAACTATATATCAGGCATTTATGTAATACATCTAATTTGTGCATTAATGACCGTAATATTAAATAGTTTACTAACTACAGCAAATCAAGTACCTGCACGCCGTTGTTGTCTCGTCTCCCCTCAGATGTGCTGCAATTGCGATCCTGCGCGCAATTCTCAAAATACCCACAAGATGGTGGTGTTTATCGGGGAATCCGATATTACAAAACCGATATCCGATTATGGAAAAATGCTTAAATATTGGGAAAATATCGGTAAATCGATATATTGGTCGATCTCTAGCCATCATACATCACAGGGGTATGCAACGTCCAATAGGAAAATTCAACTGCAGTAGCCACCGTTCAACCTGAAGAGGGCAGCACTCAGACATTTTTACACCATATATTGTAGAATTACTTTAGAACACTTTGTAACCAAATGTCAAAACATTTACTCTAATCAATGCACAGCACTAATAAAGACACAGTCTTACAGATCATTAACTCAAAGTTGTTTTAGGGTTTAGTTGCCCTTTAATGCAATATTCACAACACAAAGTTTCCTTCCTAGTCCAGCCAGACCATTTATGGACAGTGAGTTGCAAAAACTTACTCAGTCGCTCAGTTCCAGCATGGTTATGTTGTCAGAAGCATGTGCAAAGGAAAATATGAGGTCACATTTGCTTTAAGAGTTATTCAGTAACTTGGCACTTGGCCCAACCTAATGAATGACATTGGCTAACCTCAGAGTTCTGTCATATTCATAACTGTGATCATTTACATATAGAAGTCTTAAAGTGCATTAGCAAATTAAACTGGCTGTTTAATTCTAAGGGTCAGAGAGAGGGTAGTAATTGCTCCTGTAAAACTAAATGACGGCTTTTTGGTGCAGGAAACCTGGCTAACTTTGAAAGTGGGCCTCAGGGGGAAAAATTAGCATCTAATCAGTATCACAGAGTCGATGAGATGATGCAAAGTGGTGGTCCAGATATCTGGCTTAGACACATGAGACCGTTTTCAAACAGTGTGATGGAAATAGACTGACTTGGAGTTGAAGGATACCGTTCTGGTGAGGGTTCTTGCTGTGAATGAACTGACACAGGGCTGAGCGTGACACTGCACCTGTGACGATAACATTAACTGACAGCGTGGTGTACCATAGGTCTGTTCTGTAGTGCAAATGAAATGCTGCATCGATGGGCCTGGAGGCTGGAAGCTACAGAGAGCTGTGCACATTTCTTCCTGTTCTCAGCACCTTTAAAAAAATGCATCACTTCTCATTTGAGAGAGAGACATCTGAGGATAAAGAGAAATTATTCACAAACTGAAAACCTTTTGTGTGTTCCAGTATGTTCATTTGTATTTTTCATTCTTTGTTCCACTTGCAGTTTTGTGTCACTGTTCATTAAGTTGAATGGTTTAAAGAGGATGCTTTGATATTTCATCAGTATTGAACAATGAAAATTGGGCAGCAGAAGCATTTAAAAAATCCATAAAGCAAGGTCTTTGTGACCTTGTTTTTCTTCTAAAGCTTTTCAGACATTCATTTTATACAATTGATTAAACTATCTATCTGTCTGTCTGTCTGTCTGTCTATGTATGTATTATTTACACAATATCCACCACCCGCTGCCATCAGCTCCTGCGTCTCACACACACAAGCGCGATTTTAGCACAATATTTATATTTTTATATTAACACAATGTTAATATGCGCATAGTTTGTTACGCAGACGCAGGCAGTGCGCTGAATGAGACTAAAGTAATATAGCCAAAACCACCACATATAGTCGCTTTTTAGTGCAAGTTAGATGTATATTGAGTTTATCAGATGATGTGGCGATTTATAAATCAGGATTTAAGGAGTATAGTGAGAGTGATTCCTGGTTAACATGTAGTATTAATGAGTCGTATTTACTATTTATATTTGTTTTATGTATGATTACAGAAAATATAATGTGAACAGCTTTATTGGGCATTCAGTTGTATTACAGTATGTGACAGTTCATAGAGTAGAACAGGGGTAGGCAACGTCAGTCCTGGAGTGCCGAAGCCCTGCAGAGTTTAGCTCCAACCCTGAAAAAAAACTCACCTGCCTATAGCCCTAGTAATTAGCTTGATTAGCTTGTTCGGGTGTGTTTGATTAGGGTTGGAGCTAAACTCTACAGGACAGCGGCACTCCAGGACCGCCGTTGCTTACCCCTGGAGTAGAACATCTGAAGTGCCAAAACTCATCTGAATGCAAACTTGACGCAATGATGTCATAAATATGTAAATTAATGTGACGTCATCTGCCGCCACAAGTCTCACAAAATCCTGTGTGAAACTTGTTGCGGAGTGTAAATGGTAATCTCATATTGTGATTATCTACCAATGAGCTAAAAAAAAAACTAATCCTCAACTGTTTAATGGGGTTGTCCTGTATTCTTGCATGTTTTATGTGTAGAAAGCTGATTTGTTATATTTACATAATATTTATATTATGTAGATACTTAATTTCTTGGGATGCACAGATATTAAATTCTAGATACCTATAAGCTGGTACCTATACCTATAATTAACTGTTAAATTGTTAATTATTAAAATTCTATACTTTTGTCTAAATACATTTTTTTTTTTTTTTTTTATCACTGAACACAAAAATCAATAATTTTGTTAATTTGGGTATTACAACATTATAATGTATAATATTGAAATTATTTTGAGATTTGCTAAATTCATTTAACAGTATTATTAGATTATTGATATTTTTCAAGATTTATTTAATTTAAATGTAAAAATAAAGCAAATGAGCATGTGCAGTTAAAAATGTAATACCTGGCACAAATAAATTAAATAAATCACTAATATCAAAATGCTATTGATATATTGTTTATCTCTAACATTCTTTTGATCTTATTCCTGATGTAATATTATTTTTTAAGACATTCACATTTTGTACTGAATTTAAAGCCTGGAAGTAACAACAATCTTGCGGATAACAAACACTGTCACCTCAACACCTCTGTTCCTAGAGATATCTTTGGAGAGAGAGAGTCCTTTTTAAATGACGACGCTTTGCTTGTGCAAGAGGTTGAGTCAGACGTCCTTTAGAGTGCGTTTCAAACTCAATACGGAAATCCTTCCTGGCCCCAAGGCACCATTCTGATGAGTATTAACACAGATTGCTGGTGGTGTTTCCATTAAGCCTATGAGAGACTGTCAGCTCTGTAATGATTCTGTCTGTTACAGCTTGTCTGGAAGGTCATGGAGAATTTTAACCCAACACCTCTCTGGGGCTCCTTCACTCTCTGCTTCTCATTTTCATCTCTGTATCTTCCAGCAATTTCCATCTTTCACATTCAGTCATACAGACCGGGCTAATTTTCCACTATCTCTGTCCTTTTTGACATTACCCTTCTAATCTTTACTCCTTCTCCCATTTTTCTTCCTCTCAGCATGTCGCCGTTTCTCTCGCTGACTGGCTCGCTCTACCTCTTCTCCTCTCTGTCTATTAGTCTGTCTACCCCTTATATGAAGCTCCGGGGCTCTGGCTAGTTAATTGGGGTACTGCACTTGTTCAAGGCTAATAGATACCCTAATGATTAGTCCTTCACTGTCTCCGCTCTCTTCCTGTGTTGCTGTGTTCCTCCAATATCAGGTGTACTCAACTGTAAAATGAGCTCAAGACTACCATTTAGGTATTTCACATCACATGGCCTTGTTGTTAGCTTTGAGTCGATGACAAAATGTGTTTCTTCAGAGGATGCATATTTTAAATGGATGCTGAATCTGTTATAAAACGTTGCCTTGCTTGTGGTTTAGTTTTAAATTAGTTTTTTATGAGTTTTCTAGTGAAATGAGTTTTAAATGATTCATTTGTTAGCAGTTCCACATTGCTTGAATCAGCCTTCATCGTGCATCAACATCATTCTCCTTTCTCACCATGCAGGCTGTGCCTTTTTTTCACTCGTATAACTTTCCTGTTTAGTTTTCCCCCTACAGATCTGCATGGGTTTTATTCGTTGACATATTAACTTAAGAGGACACCTCACCTCATTAGGGAACTGTGATGTGGAGCTTTTTTGTTACATACAGCTGGATTCTAACAATAGTTCATTTTTAATTATATTATACCCTTTTTATTGATCGCTTTTGGTATTAATAGTATGTTATAATTAATCTTTGCATAAGAAGTGTGACTGTGATGTCTCAAAATGCTCCCTCCATAGGGATCTCTCTAGGTTTTGGAACAGCAAATGTGAGCATAAGATCAAACCACTAAAAAGGAGGCCACACTAACTGCTGAGGAGTACATCTGTGCTTTCGGACAAGTGATCAGCAACAAGATGAGACCAATCAGAACACATAAATGCAGATGTCCACACTCACCAACACTTTTCTGTTGCATCTTGTTTTTTTGTGTAGAACAGAGCCCACCCTGTAGCAGTTCTCACATTTCTTAATAAACCCTTATTAAAATCAATTTAATTTTAGCAGCCTAGTGTAAATGCAGATTTTGTCCCGTTAATTTGAATAATGTTTTTATTCCCAGTGTGAAGCACAAACATTAAGATGCTGATTAAAAACAACAGTGTTTATCTGCATTTCCCATGTTTATAGATATGGTAAGGAGATACAGAGTCCACAAAACTAACAATAATACTGATGAAAATACTGATGAATACGAAATACTGATGAAATCTGTGGCGTTTGCTCAGGACTCATTACCATCAAATCTTCTGCACTTGGCATTCAAGTGCTTTTGAGTGGAAAACACTGCCAGTTGTTTGTGCAAAGTCTTCCTGCCATGTGTTGCTTTTGTTTTGCAGACTTTTGTTTCTGGTCTCATGTTAGGACACTCGTCTCATGTTTAAGTAATTATTAACTCTTTGGTGTAAGTTCTGCAATCATTCTTACAGTTTGAATTCGACTCGCACCTAATCATTAACTTTCATTAACTCGCATTGATTTGTTGTTCTGCATTCATGTCCAATGTGAACAATCTACACATTGATCACAAAGTCAGTAAAGAATGATGAGATTTTTGTATGCTGGGTGATGCTCCCTAGAGGTTAATATGATACTGTTTTTTTTTTTTAAATGACACGTTTATGGCTCTGCGACTAGAGATTATAATTAACTGGGACAGGTTTATTAGGGAATACTGCACTGCTTTGCTTCTGCATGCTAAATGGTTTCTAGTCATGCAGTGAAACAGATGCAGTGCTATTCCTAATCTTCCGTGCGCTCCAGGCTGGAGACGTGTGAGCCGCCATCCTCGGGCTGTACGGTGCCCATCATAAAAGGGAAGACATTGTCATTAGATCTTAAACGGTACACCTTAGCGCTTTGCAGGCAATAAGAGAAGCTATAGAAGGCTATTTAAGCAATATCACACTTGTGCTGAATATCAGTATGGTTATGATTTGGCAGAAGGCTGCAGGCAGTCATGGCTTAGATTCAGTAAAACAGCACAATTGTGAGTGATTATTGATTTTGAGATAATCACGAATGCATTAAATTATGTACAGAGTCTTTTTGGGTATAGAAAAAAACATTTTGAAATGCTTTTTATAAATACTCCCAAGTAATTTTATGGTAAATCTGACTTTATATTTGCAGACAAAAGGTCCAAGTTGTGGTTTTGGACAGGACGGGTTATGGCGTGAGAAACTACGAATGCTTATTGTTTTTATTTGACTTCCTCAGATCTTTAACATCTTCAAGGTCACCCTTATGAGTCTTGAAGAACAGCTTATTTACTTAAAATATGTCATTCGACAACGTAATACTGTCTCCAGAGTTTTGAGAGAGGCATCTGCTCTGACACAGGCTGCCTCCTTGAATATTTAATGGTACTGATCAGCACAGTGTGCCTGAACACTTAAAGGGCTATTTCACACAAAAATCTAAATCCTCTCATAATTTTCTCACCCTCAAGTTGTTCCAAACCTGTATGAGTTTCTTTCTTCAAAAGAAGATATTTTGAAGAATGTTGGTAACCTAATAGTTGCTGGTCCCCATTGACTTCCATAGTATAGAAAATATTATGGAAGTCAAGCTTAAGGAGTAGTTCACCCATTTGTGGAAATGGTGTCATTTACTCACCCTCATTCCATCAACATGTTGTTTTCTTTCTTCTGTTTATCTTGAAATGAATTATACAGAATATTTTAGCTGCTTTTTTCATACCTTTTAAAGATGGATAATGATTTATACTATAAATCTCCCAAATATGAGGAACACATTTTAAAAATGTAATTTATTCCTTTGGTGGCAAAGCTGAATTTTCAGCAGCCATTACTCTAGTCTTCAGTGTCACATGAACCTTCTGAAATCTTACTAATGGGTCAATCTATGAAATCGGTGCCTTTTCCAAAAATTTGAAAAATAAAATGTTTAATCAACATTTTTTTAAATATCCATGAAATGAAGACACCTTAAAATGAAAGAAATTGTATTGTGCCATCTCAGACAATGTCATTTATTATTTTATGGCTATTTTTCTACCTCGTGTTTTGGTATTTTTGTCAACCCTGTTACCGACACAAGCATTACTAGATACTATAGTTTAATTCAAACTCATATGCCACTGAATGACATATATAATAATTACCGAGTGTGACCTTTAAAAGGTTTGAATTTTGCACAGACAATCTTTAAGTCAAACCTAATTTGTCATCCCTGTTACCCAAATGTCAAAACCTTTTACTCTAAAAAGTACTAAAAGACAGTTACTGGTTTGATGATTGCAAACAAATTAGCTAATTTCTAGCTAATAGGATTTTACTTGTAGATATTGATTATATTAAATGTAAGAAATAATTGTTTAAATTTACATTTAAAAAATGTTAACAGGATTGACACTGCATGATTGCCCTCTTCAGTCAAGCCTCATAAATCATCACAAATAGAACATTATAGAGGAGTGAGAGAAGCCTGCTTATGTTTTAAGTGTTAGAATCCTGGTTGACAAATGATGTAACCTCATAGAAATGATGTCACTTGTATGTACATTATTTTACAGGTTTTTTTTCATGAGGGTAACAGGGCTGACATGAAATCAGGGGACACCAAAAAAATGATTTATATTTTATAGAAAAAAATGCATACTTATGCCAAAAACATTGCTTAACAATGAGACTATATTTAGAACAATATGCAAATGTGATTTTATGTCATATTTTGCCTTCATTTTGCAAATTAAAAGTCCTGCTGAAAAAGAAAAATCATAGTGAGGGACAGGCCAAAAAAATCATCCTAAAATTGCTTTTAGTACTCATTGTTGCATTTGGTCTGATGCTCCATGCCATGCTTTATTTCCTAATTTTGCCGCTGGAGTGCTTGGCCCCGTAAATGCTGCTTGCAGCCATATTATTAAATATATGTTTGATTATTTCTTAAGGGCCGCAGAAGGCATCGATTTTCATGGAATGGCCCTAATATGCTTATTTAATGCTCAAGAAACATTTTGTATTATGATTATTGTTGAAAACCGTTGTGCTGCTTAATATTTTTGTGGAAACAAGTACTTTCAAAATTATGAATCCTTCAAAAGCATTTATTTTGTTTTGGTCAATTAAATGTGTTTTGTTATGTATGATACAATAAATTTGTACAACAAAACTATTGTTGGAACTGAATTTCTCATAATGCCGGTTAGAAAGGGAAAACCATGCTTGCTCTCTAGAGATACTTGGCTTGGATTGCTTTGAGGTTGAAATTCTCCACTGCTCCGGGGGTCTTTGTATCAAGCACAGGAAGAGAAAAAAACGGTGGCATTTACTGATTAAACTGCACTTGAATGCATGCCTCTCTTTTGACATTCGGTCTTTGACTGGAAAAGGAGACCAAATGAATTGAATAGAAGAGACAAAACATATCAAATCTGTAATTCAAGGCACAGTTTGAATCAGCATAAAGCAGTGTTTCATCTTTTCCCACAGTGACATTTAAATGCATACATTTTCATTAATATTTTAGACATATCTGCATATATTGTGGTAGAATATATTCCTGGTGTGTTTTAGGATTCTTTTAACTTTTAAAGTGTTATTACAGTCACAGTGATGAGAAAATTATTTTAGAAATATATAAAACGGCACAAAGCGCACACGGAGGTAGTGCCCTATTCTAAGAGCATCCGGACCACCCACGTTTTTGTTTTAAAATCTTGATTAACTACATTTGGACACAGATGTGTATGTTTAAGAGCAGTTGAAGCCCTGTTTATGCCTAAATAAAATGTTATGTCATTGTTTATTGGTCTTAGGCTGTGAAGACATTGTGGCAGACAGCATCTCGCTGGACTCTGTGGTGGCCATCCTGAAGTGGAGCTCACAGCCATACGGCTCCAAATGGGTTCATCGGCAGGCCATGCACTTCCTGTGCGAGGAGTTCAGCCAGGTCATGACCTCTGATGTCCTCTACGAGCTTAGCAAGGAGCACCTGCTGGCGGCCATTCAGTCTGATTACCTGCAGGTGATGACCTACATTTGAGGGGACAGCCATTTTAAGTGGTGTTCGAAACCATAGTGGATGTTCTCGAGTGCACTCATTCAATCCCACAATGCACCGCAAAAACTAGTGTACAACCGATATTTTGTTAACTAAATGTGAATAATAACAGGGGTTGTTCACACAGGGCATGTTATTGGATCCTCAGACAAAATATGTTCATGTGTGCAAAAAATCTGATTCAATTAAATTTTTTAGTTCAGTGTTTCTAACAACCTACTTGTAAGGTCTATTACACATGATTATTTTGTGCTGTTACTTCAAGGTCAAGCTTACTTCATCTCTGTAAACACACAGGGGTAATTCAGGGTAACTGAATCATATTGCACTATTGGGAAATTACTTTATTTTAGTCCACAAATCATTGCAGGGCTTCAGGCCTATCTATTTCAGACAGTAGTGTGTCAGTATCCATCTGTTTATCGATCTCTGTTGATCAGGGCGCCCTTCTCTCAAAGGACACAGCGCCTTCACACTCCTGTGCGCTAGCTGTTCAACGTTTACAAGTCTTTGTTAACTCTAGTCTGGGTCAAACCTGTTGAAATGATCTAATCCCTGTAGTGACTGAGAATTTGTAAACAAATATTAACAGAGACTAGCATTGTTTTGACACTATAAAAATGTTGTTTTTATACTATGCTTCAAAAAAGGGGCATTAACTGATTGATTCATTGGCATGGTCATGGAAAACCCATAAATACCAGTGAATTTTGACTAATGAATATACTTTTTTTTTTTTAGTTATACTCATTTCATTAGCTATTGTCTAGAGCTTGAGTAAAGTAAAGCTTGTTCATTGACATTCATTTTCAGTAAGATAACAAAAAGGTTTAAATTATTAATTTGAATATTTTTTTAAGTGCTGTGGAATTGGTCAAGACATATAAGAGCTGTTGGTGTTGGTCATGTCTAAATCACTCTCTCTCACCCGTAATTTCCAGTCTCCACTCTACAGCTGTAGTGTAAAAAAGGCAAAAAGCCCAAAAAATAAAATTTAAGAAAGTGTGGCCACCCTGATATTAAAAAAATGTAATTTTGTTTGAGGGTTAATCTATGTCCATTAAACCTGGATCAGCTTCTGATGATGAATGAAATGAGATTTTGGCTGTGCAATATTCTCAATAAGAGATAAGATAGTAGGAAAATAATTTTTCTCAGGTTTTACCTTGTACCTGCAGGACCTGCTGCTATGAAGTACATTGGTTTTATATATCCTGTTTTTCCTTCGATATTGTTCTCTTGCATACAGCTGTCTTCTTCAGCCTTGCAGCACTGACTAAATTCAGTAACATAAACTGGTACTGTTCCTCTTCCCTCTTCACAGGCCAGTGAACAGGACATCCTCAAGTATGTTGTAAAGTGGGGCGAGCACCAGCTCATCAAGAGGATGGCCGATAGAGGTATCACACGCAGACACTGATATGTTACTAGATACACATTTAAGGAATAGTTCATCCAAAAAAGAAAAGTCTGTCATTTATTTACTCACCCTCATGTCATTCCAAACTTATTTGTTTTGGGGGGTTTTTCAAGAAACAAAAGTGTTTATATACACTACCGTTGAAAAGTTTGCTTTCGATAAGATAATTTGAATATTTTTTTGTATTTGTTTTTAAAGAAGACTCTTATGCTTAACATGGCTTCATTTTATTTAATCAAAAATACAGTACAAACAGTGCAGTAATATTGTGAAATTATTAATTTAAAATGTTTTTTTTATTTTAATATTTTTAATTGTAATTTATTCTTGTGATGGCAAAACAGAATTTTCAGCATCCATTACTCCAGTCTTCAGTGTCACATGAGCCTTCAAAAATTATTCTCAGAGGTGTAAAGAGTACCTGAAAACCATACTTGAGTAGAAGTACAGATAAATTATAGTGAAAATTACTACAAGTTACAAGTCACCATTTAGTACCAAGATTTAGTACTTTCAGTGCTCTGTAGCTGGCAATATCACATCTTTTGTAGCATAAATAAACTGCTGTAGAAATACAAAGCCAAATAAATACAGCTACTGCTGTTGCTAGGTGCCATGCAAAATGTAATGTGTAACTGCAGCACTCATTACAAATGTAGTGGAGTAGAGTACAGATACTCATTCAAAAATGTAGAGAGTAAAAGTTGCTGATATCTTTGATACTCAGTACAACTACAAAGTATCCAAAAAGATACTCAAGTACAGTAATTAGTTACATTTACTCCAATACTTTACACCTCTGATTATTCTAATATATTGATTTGGTACTCAAGAAAGTCAATTTTGAAAACAGTTGTGCTGCTTAATTTTTTTATGAATAAATTATACAATTTTCTTCTGGAAAGTTCAAATGAACAGCATTTATTTAAAATAGAAATCTTTTGTAACGCTACAATGTTACTGTCACTTTTGATCAATTTAATGCATCATTGCTGAATTAAGGTATTCATTAAAAAAAAAACCTTACTGTCCTTAAACGTTTGAACAGTACTGTGTATTTCATTACAAGAATCATTACATAACTTTTTCTTACAGTGTCAGTGTATAATGGCCATATCTGTGACTCCAAAAATGGGTGAAATATTTATGATAAAAATATCATAACATGCATATCATAAATGTGGTCCGTTTGTCTTGTGCTGTATTTGAACTTGAATTGAAGTGCACAAGTCATATTGACTACTTTTATGGTGCTTTTGGGAGCTTGATAGCCTGTGGTCCCCATCCACCTTCATTGTATGGAAAAGAGCAGCTCACATATTCTACTAAACAACTACTTTTCCACGGATGAAAAAAATCATACAGGCTTGGAACGACATGGTGACAAAGTAATGTTGTTTTAATTTTTGCCTAAACTATTCCTCCACACACACATACCTTTCTCTGTGCTGAACCTTTTTTCTGTGCTGCTGAATTTGTCCCTGTTTCCACATCTTGCTATAGATGGTGGTCTGAACTATGCCAGTCTAATGATTTATTCCCCAATCCTCCTAATGTCTAGTAATGACTCTGACTGGCTCAGCTCTGAGAAATCAGGCCACGTGCTCTGCAATACAGTAGCACAGCATATGGCTGGCGGCTCCAGACCTGGGTCTGCAATTGTTCTATGTACTCAACAGAATCAAATATAGCCAGACTAACACTATCTTGAACATTTAAAGCTTGTGCCAAACCACAAACACGACCTCTGATTGCTTTTCTCCCAAAACACATTCAAAAGGGAAACGGCAATGCACCAATTGACCTTCATTTTGTCATTAACAGTCTTTTTACATAATGCTGATTTGCTGTCTGAGGTATAGATAGTAATTCAGGGTCCAATGCAGTGCAGCATCCTCATAGCAGAGGAGCTTAAATTCCTTGCTCAAGGGCACGGCTAAAGTTAGTGGAGCTGCATGGTGATACCGCTAATCCTCTGGAAGCACACACTCTTCCACCCATCTTTGTCTAATCTATATTGTGGGCTAGAAAAGTTGGGCCACCGTATCCTCCAACTCAAATTTGTGTGTGTTTTTGAAACTGTGTTTCTGTGTGTTCCCCAGAGCCTAACCTGTTAAGTGGTACTGCACACAGTGTGAATAAACGTGGTGTGAAAAGAAGGGATCTGGACCTGGAAGAGCTTAAAGAGATACTCTCTCCACTGCTGCCTTTCGTCAGAACTGAGCACATATTACCAACCAACTGTGAGGTCCTCTCTGACACTGTGAGTGTGTTTGAGTGTCTTCTGTTAATGTGTATGTCTTTTGGTTTATATGGTTTAAACAGGTGCATTAAGGGGCAGTCACACTAGATTTTAAGCACACAGAATTGCTTTTAATCTCCATGCATGTCTTTTAATTGAAGTTTACAGTTTTTTTGAAAAATTTGGGGTCAGTAAGTTTTTTTTATTTATTTTTTATTTTTTTTATCTTTAAATATTTTAATCAGCAATGATACGTTAAATGGAAGTGACAGTAAAACATTTATAATGTAACATGTTTTAAATGAATGCTGTTCTTTTGATATTTCAATGCATCAAAGAGTTCTGAAAAAAAAATGTTTCCTGCTTTTCACACAAATATTGAGCAGCATGACTATTTTCAGCATTGATGATAAAAAGAAATGTTTCTCCGGTAGCAAATTGGAGTATTATAATGGTTTCTGAAGGATTATGTGACACTGATACTGGAGCAATGGCTGCTGAAAATACAGCTTTGCCATTACAGGAATAAATTACATTTTAAAATATATTATAATAGAAAACACACAACAGTTTTCACATTTCACAATGTTACGGTTTTTACTGTATTTTGGTCAAATTAATGCAGACTTGGTGTAATGCAGACATTTGAACAGTAATTTGTTTAATAGTGTTCTTTTAAACTTTTTATAAAAATATGTAAATCAAGATCATGTGTAAACCACCAAGATCAGTTTCCTTCATGACTTCATGACTCAAAGAAAAATAGAAAAGCCTTATATGTCCATTTTTTTCACCAAACTTGATCTTAAACATTTAAACTAAACTGTGTAGCATCATTCTGTGAATATGCTTACCTGCCAGCTATGAATGAGTGAATCAACATAAAACTCACTTTGAGTGTACTTAGCAGTGTTGTACATGTACTAGTTAATTACAAAATAAATGTAACTGAAATCTAGTACAGTTCATGTGAAAAAAAAAAAGTATTTAAATTAGTTACTTATGAAAATGTTAAATATTACAAAGGGGGTTACATCTGAATATTTTCACACAGAGACACACAGATTTAACTGATTTCTTTCCCAAATTGCATTGACTCCTCTAAGAGTCTAATAAGACACCAATGTTTCAGGAGTATAAGACACGTGCATATTCGATAAATGTTTTATTTTCTATTTGGTTTTATGTATATGCTTAATTTTTTAATCAGTTTTTAACCTTAGAACGATCCTAAAGTAAAAAGATTTTGTTTGGTAGTGTGCTTTAAATTTACGTTTTTATAATCTTTATTCAGTTGATGAAATTTGAAAGTCTGACAGTAATCAGTGTTGAATGCTACTGTAAGGTTAACCCTGCCTAGTCTAAATGTTTGAAAATGAATAACAGTTGAAAACATTCATTAGAAATGTAGAAAAATAATCAAATGTAATCAGTTACATTACTTTAAGTAATTTAAGTAATTGAAATAGTTACACTACTCATTACATTTTAAATAGTGTATCTTGTAATCTGTAACCTATTACATTTTCAAAGTAACCTTCCCAACACTTCTCTTTAGTCTGTCAAATGCACAGAAATTTGTCATGTTGCCACAAGCCAAATGGGTAACATGTTACTTTTGTTATTCTGTACAGCGCACGCTGAATAAGAATGACAAAAATTGTGATATTGGTTGATGTATGAATGGGTGCATACTCGGATTCTCAGTACTGCTCAGGATGTGATTTGCTAGAGAGTAATAAAACAGATACCCCAATGTGCTAATGCTCCAGAAAATTATATCATCTTTCCATCGTTCTCCTTGACCGCTCTCTTTAAGTATCGGTAAAGACTTTTCCTCTGCTTTTAATAGTTGAAGAGGGGTCTGATCAGCACCCCTCCCTCTGACATGCTGCCCACAGCGGAGGGAGGCAAAGCCAACGCCTGGCTCCGGCAGAAGAGTGCTGGCATTTATGTCCGCCCACGGTTATTCTCTCCTTATGTGGAGGAGGCCAAGGTAGGATACACTTCCTCACCTCACATACAGCAGGGTGGTTAACTGTAACATTACAATGAACTACTGAAGACAGAAGAGGTGATTTAAAAGATAAATGCAATTAAATTATATGCCTGTTAATTAAGTATCTTTCTCATTTTTAAAAAATAAAACTTTAATAATAAAAGTTTATAACATTATGTATGTATGTATGTATGTATGTATGTATGTATGTATGTATGTGTGTATGTGTGTGTGTGTGTGTGTGTGTGTGTGTGTGTGTGTGTGTGTGTGTGTGTGTGTGTGTGTGTGTGTGTGTGTGTGTGTTTTTAAAGTACCTTTTTTAAATTCTATAAATTTATAGAATGTAATTTTTATAAACTGTAATAGTAGACTGTGAATCAAATCTTTTCAAAAAGGCAGTTGGTTTATAGAATAACCTTAGTGCTGTTATTAAATACACTCATTTCATTTTATGACTTCCATTAAACTTTGCATTTTTCTCTAGGCGGTTTTGGAGGAAATAATGGTTGAGCAGACTGACCTGGTTAGGCTGCGCATGGTGCGTATGTCCAATGTTCCCGACACACTCTACATGGTAAACAATGCCGTCCCCCAGTGTTGTCACATGATCAACCACCCGCAAATGACTGGCAGCCAGACAGCTCCACCGTCTGTGGTTGCTAACGAGATACCAGGTGGGTTAAGCATTATAATGGTGCATTCTTTCAGCCAGTCTACAAAACAAGCCACTATCTATTTGTTTAAAATACTCATTTACACATGATTGTGGTGACTCGTTTTATCAAGTCATTTTAGAAAAACCATGAGATGTTGTTTTCTCAAGTTAATTTTGCCATTCTTTTGCAAGAAGCGATTCAGTGTTTTTTTTAGGTATATATAATTTGAGTGGGAACATTGGCTTTGTATTTTGGTAAGCTTTGTGATCCTGTGGGTGTGTTATAAAACAATTCAACGCCCATTAAAAAGAAAAGAAAGAAAAATGCTTCTTTTTTTTACTTATATGCCCATCTTTTAATAGTGTTGTCTGCTATGTAATGTTGTTAATAGATGAGCTTCTTCATTTGTATATGCACATTAAATTAGTCACCTGTTTTCCACCCTGTCTTTCAGTGCCCAGGTTGGCAGTAGTGAAGGAAATGATCCGTAGGCTGCAGGAGCTGCGTCACACAGACCAGGTGCAGCGAGCGTATGCTCTGAACTGTGGAGAGGGCGCCACAGTCAGCTACGAGCTGCAAATCCGTGTGCTCAGAGAGTTTGGCCTACCTGACGGAGCTGCAGAACTCCTACAGGTAACCCAGCACATCCAGTTTGCGTGGAGACTGACATGTGTTGCTATGGCTACCGTGAATATCTCTCTGACTTTCATGTCAGTTAGTATTACACCGGCCTCTGATGAATACAATTTATTTTCCAGTGATTGCAGGCACTCATACTGATTTTGTTCAAATTAAAAAAGGGGGAATTTTGTTATTCAGATTTGAACACTTCTTCAATGCATTGCAAATACCTGTATAAATGTGTGTATTATACTATCATAAAAAAGTCTGGTCTCTAATGCCTCAGCATTTATTTAATAAAATACAGTAAAAACAGTAATATTGTTAAATATTATTACAATTCAAAACACCTATTTATTTGATATAATTATTTGTGTGTAAATACATTATATTGTATTATTTTTTTTATATATTATATAATATTTTTTATAGAATTTAACATTTTTATTTATTCTTGTGATGGCAGGAAAATACACATTTCTATTATAATTGTTGCCATTATGTCAAAGCCAACTTGTCACTTAACATGCAAATAAAAAAAAAATGAAAAGCCCTTTTACAATAATGTTAACTATAGTTTACTGAGAATGCAGTGTGTACTTGCAATCTGACACATTTTGGATGGGAACAACTGCATTCATGTACTCCAGTTACTAAATTTCTCCAGTTACTATGCTCTTGGTTTAGAAGTTCTCTGAGCTCTTGAATTGCCTTGATATCTTATTATTCTCACCATTAAGTGACCACTGAACCTAAGCTGGATAGCTTGGAAGGAGTCAAAACCTCTTCAGCATACTTGACAGTCTATTAAGTCTAATTTTTTAGCATGTCTAGCACAAACATTGCCTCACGGTTAAATGTGCTGTGTTTCAGAATCCGCACAAATTCTTTCCCGAGGAGCGTTTTGGAGACGAGAGTCCCGTCCTGGCCTTGCGCCAGTCAGGTCGCTGCCGGGTCAACAGTACACCAGCTGTGGAGAGCATGTTCACTGACCTGGAGTCTCTGGTGGGCTTCCACCCCCCTCTGCCCCCTCCTCCTCCACCCTATCATCCCCCTACCACCCCGGGCCATAACCAGCAGCAGTATAAAACGGGCTGGAGACCTCGGGTCCCCACCCAGCCTCCTTCCAGATCTTTCTCCTACCCCTGCAATCATGCACTCCTTCACAGGCAGCCCTCTTCCAAGATGGGCAGCCCAGTCTACCCACCAGGAGCCAAGCCCCTGCCCCCAGACTGCACTAATGCACAAGGGGGGAGAAATCTTCATCCTGACAAGCAAATGGTGATTAATACCAATATATTATTCTTATTATTAGGGCTGGACGATATGACCTAAAATCAAGATCTCAATCAATTGAACATTTTACCTCGATTACGATTAATGAATGATTATTTTATTTTTTTGCACTCATAGTTCATTAAATGTTTCTATTGTAAATATACTCAACTATTAAAAGTGGGATTTTTTTTCTATTGAAAGAGTGCATCTCTTGTCTTTTGATATTTTTAAATGATTTAATGAAAAACTATTTGTGGTTATATTATTATATTATATATATTTCATATTATATCATATTTTTTGCAAACAAAATAAATGAATATTGGCATGTCAAAAGTAGAAAATAAAAAAAGCACAGCGCAGTATACCAACTCCACTAAGTTGCCGTAAAATACAAAAGTTGCCATGCCAATCTTCTATTGTAAAAAGCTTGCAACGCTTGCCCCACCTCCGGGGTCTTCTGATAGACTTTTTTCACATTTCCTGGTTTTTCAGCAGCGGAAGTCATCATAGTTGGGTTAACTTCGAGAGCAGTGAATGGGAGAGTACCACAAAAATATTTTTGCATTCCCATTTGCTCAAATAGCAAAAGAAAATCTCCACGATAGTCCCTCCCATAGACGCTGCATTAGAAACATCATCGCATTAGCGTTTTTTGTAATTTGTTGCAAAGGTGATATAAGACAAAGTTTTGTGTTATAAATGTACTTACATTTTTAAAAAAACATCAATATAAAATATAAAAAACTTTAGAGGATTTACAATGCTGATGACCATTGAAACGCGTCAATCACAGTCTTGTGGAAAGTGTCCATTGGTCCACCGTTTTGTAAGTGACATTGATGAGTGGCGCTGTGTGTAAAAGTTTAAATCCTTTTAACGCACCACTCATGTGCGAGACGCTGCAAAAACGCAAGCCCAATGGTCAACACGGTAGTATGTTTTAAGGGGAAATACTAACAGGATTAAAAAATGAAATAACCAACATGGGAAAATCACGTAAGGTAGAAGTTCAGAATTTTGTTTTCAATTTCATTTCTATTAATCATCTAGCCCCCTTATTATTATTATTATTTTCTTATTCTTATATTTCTTCTTATTACTATCTTTTTTATTTAATTTGTGTATATGTTTTTTTTTATACAAAATGTGTACATTTGTGTAGGATTTGGTTATGAACTGCACTGAGAGGCAATTCTAGGATATTTTGTCTAAATAAATTCAAGTGAATTTAGGCATTACAGCATTATAATGTACAGTATGAAAATGGGTTTCCATTTTGAGCTTTGCTAATGTACATCCTCTAATTTATTCTTGCAGAACATGGAGCCTGTTATCAATGAGTTCATGCCAGACATCGCCATGGGTGTTTCGGCAATGAGTCTGAAGGAGCGGCGCCTTCCTGAGGTCTCCATGGAGGTGGAGAGTCACGAAGCCCACCCTCACCTTTCTGCAGCACCTCCCATGTCCCACAGCTACTCCAGTCGTCACCCGCACTCCTCCCGCAAGCGGCACGCAGCCGAACCCAAGCCAGAGGTCCCGCAGCCTGACTTCCCAGATCTCTACGAGTTCCCAGGCCGTCACGTGCCTCCCTACAGCGGACCGGACCTCTATATCCACGGCCGTCAGGCAGGTGGTGGAGCGCCACCTCCATCCTACTCCGAGGCTTCAGAATCCCTCCGCCTAGATGTGCTGGAACAGCCTCCACAGAGACTAGACTTGGCAATCGTCTCGCAAGGGGGTGTTGCACAAGCCGTGCAGAGGTCATGGCCCATAAATGAGACGGACCTCACCTGTGGGCTTGGCCCCTCCACAGAACAGTATGAGGAATGGCCCACGGGCCGCCGGCCTGCTCCAGAAGGAATGGGGCTGGGCTTAGGGGCGAACGTTGGGTCTGGGGATGAGGGAGGCTTGGGTGCCCGAGACCGCAGGTCGCCCAGCAAACCTGAATACCCCTACAGGAAGTCTGCACTCTGACCCCTGATTAAAAATAGACTGAGGACTGTTTTAAATGCTAAGTTTAAGCTAACAGGTGAGGCACCAGCAGTCCTGCACTTTGTGTTCTTTTGAGGGCCGACAATATCTTGAAGTGATGAACGCCCATAAGCTGTGCAAGTGGCTGCTTTTCTGAAGGCTAAAGGGACATTGCTCTGGATAGGTTTGAAACCAAGTGAGGAGAGCTTGGTTTGGTTGTGTGCACCCTGAAAAGAGGTTAAAAAAAATGCACAGTATATTTATTTTACTTTTATTTTCCTGAACAGACTATGATGACTGGAGAAATATACATTCATCTATATGCACAGATTTCGTTTCTTAGGAGTAAATTGAAAAAATATGAAGACAATAAGTTGCAAACTCATTACTTTGTCTTGTCCTTGACAAACGGCTTCTTCTTTTGAGGGCAAAGTGGCAGTAATAGCTCATGTAATCTGCCACATACGCCGGCTTTTACATTAGCCTGTGCAATTTAAGAGCCGAGATGGAACATAAAAGGGAAAGCAAATGAAATCCCCTGTCTCCTATGAGACAACTTATCAGGCATAACAATGGCACAGATGCACCATTAAATGTGAATGGGGCTTTGTTTTAGCGTGTTTCACAACTCAGATCTGCAGATTCATTCCAGTATATTTAACTTTAAAAAATATCTGTTCTCTCAACCAAAATTTGGCATCCTCTTTTGCATTCAGATTCTCATTCCAATGCTGCAGTTGGTGGTATTCCTGAGAGACGGCAAATATGGGTTGATCATTATCAGCCATGTTCTCCAGAATTGTACAGGACGCGCAACCAAACCAATCTCACGCCACATCCTCAGTCCTCTGGTTCAGTAGGAAGGCAGCAGTCCAAGGGCGGGAGTTCATTAGCTTTTCTGTGTTAGTTCTGTCAGCAGATGACCAACAATTATGATGTCATGAACAGGCTTTGCAAAAACGAGAATTCTTGGAAGTGTCATGATTTAGACACAAGTATTTACTTTTGATTTGTTACACAACACTTTTAAGAAACCATATACACACTGCTGCACACCCTACCTATAGATGAAGTGACTTATTTTAAGCTTGTTTTTTACCATCCAAAATACCTGTATTCTTAAATAACTGTGCAATAGTGCAGCTTTTTCATTTTCAATATTCATTTTGCTTTCTTCTCCTTACAATAAGAACCTTTCTCAGATAATACTGGCGCAGCAAATATGCAGGCTAGTTCACTCAAAAATGCAAATTGTATCCTCATTTACTCAACGTCATGTCGTTCCAAACCTGTTACTTTTTTTCTCTCTGTAGAACACAGAAGAAGATATTTTGAAGAACTGTTTTTTTTCTGTACAATCAAAATCTGTGAGGTCCAACAATATCAACATTTGATCCCTTTGACTTTCACTGTATGGACCAAAATACCTTTCTTCAAAGAACATTCTTCAAAATATCTTTTGTGTTCTGCAGAAAGAAAATATATCCTATAGATTTGAAACAACAACCGGGTTAGTGAATGAAGAAGGAATTTGCATTTTGGGGGAACTATCCCTTTAAGATAATCAACAATAGCCTTTCCCCACAAGCGATGATGGTACTGTATTCTTCTCACATGCTCTCAAATATTATTATATAAGAATCTCATGTTGTATTAGACCGGATGGGACCTCTGTTGAATATCCAAACGAACCTCAGCTGTATCCATCCCACATTCTTCACTTCAAGTGCTTCTTTCTTTGGAGCACAAGAAGCGTTTTATTGGTTGAAAGCACAACATTGTGAGAAACACAAAGAATATCATTTAATTTTGTCAGATAAAAGTGCACAGACAATTTATGCGCTGGTAAAAGGCTTGAGTTTCAGTTGGATGGTCAACCAGATTTAATTTAAATTATTTTTTTTGACTTATAAGAACCCACAGTTAGACCAAAGATGAGTTTGGGAGGATGTTTGTGTTGCTTGGTGAGTCTTGGAAGCATTTTATTTTATCTACCAGGTTTCTTTGCCTCCTAGCAAGTTGAACTAAAACCATTGGGTTGAGATTCATGCTTGTTACTCAAGAATCTTTGGTGACTGTGACCATCGAAGGAACATTTATCATCGATTGATTTTATCGATCTCTCCCCAGGCACTTTGACTTACAGAGCTGGCCTTAAGAGTTGATTTAGGGTTGTACTGCTTCTGTAGTTACGGCCTTAAGACCTTGCCTTGGGTAACGCAGTGCTCCATCTTAAATTGCATAAGGTCTTCTGTGCCAGAGAGACTCTCTACCTCTGACCAGCTTCTCTCAACATATTTCAGTCAATTCGATCTTCCATCTTTATATTCTTTTTAACTTATTCAGACCTCTTGAGCTTCACCTTGAACGTTTATCATTGGGGGACCAGAACCAACAGCAGGAAATCAGATTTTCACCACTTTCTCACATATTTTTGTGAGGTTCCTCTCCTTATTTTCTTTATACTTGCTGTTTTATTAGAACTTAACAGCTCAGTTAAGATATATGTGAGGACAGTGCCATCTTGGATGATAATGAACTCAATCTACAGTTATCACAGGTGTTGTTATTCTTCGTCTACCCTTGGTTGTTAGCTGCCTGGTGCAGTTTTAGTGCAACGAACAGGTCCTCCTGGACTCCTACTACAGCCCACCTCTGAGTCAAGCCTGAAAGAGTCATGAACCCTGAGTGGGAGCGCTCCAGTTTGCCATCCCGCGAAGCTTCAGAGGGTCAGATCCAAAAATAGATCCAACGTAGACCCTGGCTGGGGTGCAAGTGATCTCCTCGGAGAGT
Source organism: Barbus barbus (assembly GCF_936440315.1). NCBI lineage: Eukaryota > Metazoa > Chordata > Actinopteri > Cypriniformes > Cyprinidae > Barbus > Barbus barbus. Next base: position 18,002,945 of record NC_136742.1, on the reverse strand, counting down.
TTAAGTCATCTGAATCTGACTGAGATTGGTAGGAGGCTGTTTGTCTCCTCTGAATGTCAAGGACATAGCTCTGTGGTTCACTTTACTTCAGGCTTATCAGATACATGAAGATCTGCAGTCCCTGTTGCAAATGGTTCAGCCTTTCCATTGGCGTTTAACAAACATGATAATACATGAGATTGAGCTTTCAGTGTCTGTGGTTCTTTCAAAATGCAATGCATCACAGCCTACTTAAGCCTACCTTCCTTGACCTCATTCTGCAGCAAAAAGAGGACGAGTGAAGCGATTTACTAATCACATTTATTCAGAATAAAAAGATATTTTGTTTCACAGAGCAGGTGTTTCACTCAAACTTCATTTTACCTTGCAGATCCTCCAGGTTTCATGTCAGCATGACAACGACGAATCAATGCACCTGTCACGCGACTTGTTTTACCATCAGCTCACATGTTCTTTTGATGTGTCGGAAGCTCTTGTCAAAAGCGCAGTAGTTTAAATTCTCAGTGTTGCGACTTTGTACCCCAGTATTTTTGAGCTCAGTCCATCCTTCTGTACCAATGCCTTTTTGAATTGGGTCATCTGTCGAGTGAAGACCCCTCAGTATGTTTTTTTTTTTTTTTTTTCCTTCTGTTTTTTTTATTTCCTGTTTTTATGTAACAGTTGCATGTTAGTTCTGATTTTCCTGTTACCTGTAACTCCAAGCATTGAGAAATTGGCATTAGCACTTCCCTTCGAGGCAGCCAAGAGGAGATCTGAGGTCTGTCATGTCATTCTAGCGAATCGCACTGGCTGCGTAACCATAACGCAAAATAGACAGATGGATATTTAGGCCTACTGCTGCTACTCAGAGGTTTTCCTGCCAGCGGAGAACATTATTTCTTGACGTCAATGCCGATCCCAGCGATCTAGTCCCATGTAGACCCAGCCATGCCTTAAACTTAAGGGGGAGGTTAGGAAAACTCCTTAGATCGCCTTCGCCTATGCTATACTCAGGCCATTTTAAACTGCTAAGAAGTCATTTATTTCATGTTATAAAACACCGATCAGATCATTTTGATTGCTGCAAAAGTCAATGCACAGTTTGAAGGTATTATTTTGTATTTAAGATGCACACTGACCTCATAATTAATACATTTCTATCACAAATGCCATTTGTGGTCATTTGGGTTTTGTGGGTTGCTTGCCTGAGAGACTGTTAGGGAATGAATTGGAAATGCATTTGAGCTCCCAGTGAGGAGCTTGAATCATTTAGTCTGTCCTGTAGAACTCAACTGGCATGTAGTTTAACTGATGTTAATTTTGCATTGCTTAAGAATAATGGGTTCGTTTTGGGTGGGAATGAATTTGGCTTCTATACTTAAAACGAGGAGTAAAAGCTAGAACAGATAAAGGTACCCATTGCACAAAATGTTTGATGTGTAACGTTTGTTGTGGAATAGCGCCCTCTGTTGGCTCGTTTGATTTATTTTGACTGAAACGTCTGTTTATTCAGTTCTAGATTCCCAGCTGAGTCATTTGTCTTAAACATTCATTCCTAATCCTTTAGTGTATTTGCATGGCATTGCATTATTTATCTCCGCAAGTGCTGCAAGGCTGAACTGAACTGAAGGTTTGTGTTTTGGATGTGTGAGGGGCAAGGGAAGTTGTGTTTGCAGACTTCAAGTCGAGATCTCCAGGTTCTCTCTTGTGCTATCTCTCTTAAGGAGACGATTTAGTGCCTTCCCTGCCTGAGGCTGGGCTTCCTTCACACCCCTTTTGTCTTATGCAAGCCCTTTCTACAAACCTCTGTTGAACCGTCTCTTTCTAATGCTGTAGCCAACGCTTAGTGTGCATAATGTTTGTCTTATTTTTTCTCTTCAAAATATATTTTTCAAACTTTTTGGTACCTTTGATCACAGGCCTCAGAAATATGGTGTTTTGTTGTATGTAAAATGTAAAGTTTTTTTTATAAATATATATAAAACATGCAAATATCTATTTGAGACTTTGTGTGCGTGTGCATATATTTGTGTATATATACACGCACACATACAAAAAAGCATTCTTTTGTGGAGTTGTGGAAAGTGTCTATTTTTCTATTCTTTTCTTTGGCCGGTGTAGTTATGAACTTTACTCTGCAATTAGGTGACTAATATCTTGAAAATAAATAGTTTTGAGTTATAATGATTGTTTTGTTGTTTGTTTGTTTGATTTCATTCATTCAAGCTGCCCGATGAGCAGTGAGTAACACCTTGCCATTAGAGGGAAATGGGAGGGAGAAACACAGTGGGTCTCATGAACCACACAATTTGCATAGAAACACTGTTCCCACTGAAATTTACAATTGAATTTAAAAACCAACTGAAACGATGTACAATCACACCAGCCTAGAGGCTTAAATGTTGGATGGGATGGATGGAAGGAAGGCCTTATGGATATTGTTTGGGCCGGTTTATGTAAATTACTAGTTGCAGGTTTCATAACATGCCTAAACATTCCCTTAAATTGGGACTGAAATCCTATACCAATTTTTTAAAGAATAAAGTTTTTAAGTCTAGTAGCCTTGGTCAGTTTTTTGCCCACTGCAATGGTGTGAAAAGCTTCATCAGTTATTAACAGAAATCAAAATTTATAAGTTACTGAACTAATGAAATAAACACTGAAACAATTTCTCCCCAACGGAGTGTTCTTGGGATAAACTGAGACACATCACAGGGCCCAAATGTATTACCAGGTTTATTTCTCAAAGATTGTTACTTTTTAATGTCCTATCTACAAACAAAACAGGTTAAAACAAGATAAAATGAATAAAGCAGTACTAGACAATTCACAATTGTAACTGAACAACCTGAAAAAGTGCTTGCGTATGTTCGTTATATAAACAGATTTTTCCAATAGGCTGTATATCTATTTACCCTGACATACATGAATTTGCGGTCTCATGAGAACAGAATGAATACTGACTGCAGTCATGTGATTGTGACTTCCCTAATAGCCTTCTGTAAATACTAGTACCATTTTAAATTGCTTAAAAGAGAGCTCCTGAGGATTGACTGCAATTCCTATTTATATGACATTATAGATGTGCTTTTCCATAAATCCATTGTTTTTCATCTTTCCATAATGCATCTGAGAGCCTATCGACATGTTGATTTGAAATGGCAGGATTACAAGAAAAGAATTACAGCTACATCTTTGGAAACACAGAACCTGTCATACATCACTATACAAGGTCAAAATCATACAAGGTTATGAGAGCCTGAATTTGAACTGCATATTTATTTTACAAAACCAGGGGTGGCCTTGAAATGAACAGACTCGGGGGGGAAAACCGTGAAGGATTGGATGTAGCTGGTATGTTTGAAGTGGCAGGGTGAAGGGCGGTTTAACTGCAGTAGTACTGGCCTGCATTGGCTCTTCGTCTCTTGCGGCTTTGCTGCTGTTCAAAGAAGTGACGGATGTCCTCAGGTGTCACCACCTAAACAAGGAAGGAGAGGAGAAGAAAATGAATGCTAGACACTACAAGCTTACATTCAACTAAATCACACATTAAAAAAAAAAAAACACACACACACCTTTCCTTCTGCTGCAAATTGCTGCAGGTAGTCCTTCAGTTCTGTCTTCATGTCATTATATTCTGAGGAAAAATTCAATGTCGACATCACAGTTACATTTGAAATCTCATGTCATTCAGGTAACTACTTAGTTTTGCTATCACACAGATAAGGATGTTAGTACCACTTAACTCTACTAACCATGGATAATCTCCAGCTGCTGAACCCGATTTAAGTTGTTTAGGGCCGACATCAAGGGGTCACGACCCTCAGCTCCTCCTGCTTGTTCAGCCTGCATTGTAGACTTGCCCTTGTTTTCATACGCCAGGACAGTGTCCATCTCATCCATAAGGAAATACACTCCTGCATCTGTATAGAGGACCTAAGCAAAGAAAGCAAAACATGAAACCAGAAACAATGCTGTTTTTTTCCATGTTTATCGTATTTGAATGATACAGAATCACTCTGTTAAAGGATTAGTTTACTCACCCTTGACCACTCTTGTCATCCAAGATGTTCATGTCTTTCTTTCTTCAGTTGAAAATTAATTTTTTTTTTTTTTTTTTTTTTAGGAAAACATTCCAGGATTTTTCTCCATATAGTGGACTTCAAACAGGTTGAAGGTCCAAAGCCCTTATATGGAGATGGTCTGGGCGTGTTTAACGCAAATGACTAACCTTGTTCAGCGCCAACTCATTTAGAATGCTCCTAATTCACTAACATAAGGACCAGCTTAAAGGGGGTACAATGCTGTTTCATGCATTCAGAGTTGTTTACACTATTAAAGAGTTGGATTCTCTTGCTAAACTGGGACAAAGTTTCAAAAAACTATTTGGACGTATAACAGTATTTCTGTGCCAAAAATCTCACTTGTGGGTTAGGACAAGTTTCGGAGAGTTTTTTTTTCGATCGTGTTTCTTGCTGACGTAAACGACGGTGGAACTCCTTATATGGGCATTTCTCCCGGAAGAATGCGCCCGTGCACGCATCGACCAGAGCAAGAGCGCGCCCATCAATGCGTTTCATTCGGCTGCACTGCTCGGGACTCGCTCGGGAAGAATGTCTCTAAAGAAGTGTGTTTTTGGTTGTGACGGAAAGATAACCTTGTTCAGCTTCCCAAAAGAACCCACCGTTACGTGAACAGTGGATACAGTTTGTTTTTCCGGGCAGCAATGGAGTTTCTCAAGTGTTTTGTTGGCAAACGTTTTATAAACAAGGCCCAGTTCGACGCTGGATTTGCACATCGTGTAATACGGAGAGATGGAGCAGTCCCAGCCATAAAAGATCACGGTCATGATTCAGAACTGCAGACTGTAAGTGAAACGGTATCAAATGTTGGCGATCGGCGCAAGTTCTCGTCACTCTTTAGCTCCGCCCACACAGCACGTCTCCAGGAGCTCGGCTTTTTCCAGAGAGAATCGTAAAGCTGTATCTTTCTTTAATTAATGTGATAAAACTAAAGACTTTTTGGAGATATGAAGAATGCAGCACTACTCTATAGGTACTCGAGATTAACATGAGATTGGGTGAAACTGTGTTAGGTCCCCTTTAAGAACAAATACATGTGCGTACGCACGTGTTGTGAATTAGGCGGAAAGTTTTCGTGAGACGTTCGAAATGAGCGTATAAATAAGAATAATGTATGCAATTATTAGTTGAGACCTATTTTCTCCTAACTTCAAATCGTCCCACATTGTTGTTTTACCGTTTTGTAGGCCGTTTGACTTTCTTTGCATGTTCGTTTTATAAACACTCAGTCGGTACTTCCGCCTACGTCACGTGACCTTTTCAACTTGACTAATATGTGAGGTCGGGCTGGTGCAAGATGACAATTTGTGTTTAAATAGTATAAATATATATACAGGTGCATCTAAAAAAATTAGAATATCGTGAAAAAGTTAAACTTTCATATTCTAGATTCATTACATGTAAAGTGAAACATTTCAAAAGTTTTTTTGTTTGAATTTTGATGATTAAAGCTTACAGTTCATTAAAGTCAAAAAAGGATCAAAAGGATTTGCCAAACAGAATAGTTCAAGTTCTCTGGCACTCAAAACTCAAACTCCAGCATCAGTGAGGAATGGCATGGAAGCGATCAGCCTGTGGCACTGCTGAGGCACTATTGAGCCTTCAGCTCGTCTGGATTGTTGGATCAACTGTTTCTCATCTTTCTCTTGAAAATATCCCATAGATTCCATATGGGGTTCAGGTCAGGCATGTTGGCTGGCCAATCAAGCACAATAATATAATTGTCAGCAAACCACATGGAAGTAGTTTTGGCAGTGTGGACAGGAGCTAAAGTCCTGCTGGAAAAGGAAATCAGCATCTCCATAAAGCTTGTCAGCATAAATGGAAGATGGAAGCACCAAAATCTCCTGGTAGACAGTTGCATTGACTTTGGACTTGATAAAACACAATGGACCAACACCAGCAGACGTCACCAAATCATCACTGACTTTGGAAACTTCACACTGGACTTCAAGCAGCTTGGATGCTGTTCCTCTCCAGTCTTCCTCCAGACTCCAGACCTTGATTTCCAAATGAAATGCAAAATTTACTTTTATCTGAAAAGAGGACTTTGGACCACTGAGCAACAGTCCAGTTCTTTTTCTTCGTAGCCCAGGTAAGATGCTACTGACGTTGTCTCTGGTTCAGAAGTGGCTTGGTAGCCCTTTTCCTGAAGACTCCAGTTTCATTTCACTCCTTGTGAAGCTCTCCCAAGTGTCTGAATCGGCTTTGCTTGAAAGTTTTCTCAAGCTTGCGGTCATCCCTGTTGCTTGTGCACCTTTTCCTACCCAATTTCTTCATTCCAGTCAACTTTGCATTTAATATGCTTTGATACAGCACTCTGTAAACAGCCACACCTTTCAGTAATGACCCTCTGTGACTTACCCTCTTTGTGGAGGGCGTCAATGTTCGTCCTCTGGATCATTGCCAAGTCAGCAGTCTTCCCCATTATTGTGGTTTCAAAGAACAAGAGATACCCGGAATTTATACTGTAGGGATGGTCATTTATTGAAACTCAAATGTAAATATTCTAATGTTTTGAGATACTTATTTTTGATTTTCATGAGCTGTAAGCTCTAATCATCAAAATGAAAACAAAAAAACTTTTGAAATGTTTTACTTTACATGTAAAGTTTACTTTTCACGTTTTGAAATAACTTTCAAGAAAAAAAATGAACTTTTTCACGACATTCTAATTTATTGAGATGCACCTGTGTGTGTGTGTGTGTATATTTTATACATGTATACATACAGTTGCATGTGAAAGTTTGGGAACCCCTTGCAGAATTTGTGAAAATGTGAATAATTTTAACAAAATAAGAGAGATCATACAAAATGCATGTTATTTTTATTTAGAGCTGTCCTGAGTAAGATATTTTCCATAAATCTAGTCCACAAGACAAAAAAAATAGCTGAAATTATTAAAATAACCACATTCAAAAGTTTGGGAACCCTTGGTTCTTAATACTGTGTGTGGTTACCTGTTTTTTTGTTTTGTGATGGTTGTTCATGAGTCCCTTGTTTGTTCTGAACAGTTAAACTGAGCACTGTTCTTCAGAAAAATCCTCCAGGTCCTGCAGAATCTTCAGTTTTCCAGCATCTTTTGCATATTTGAACCCTTTCCAGCAGTAACTGTATGATTTTGAGATCCACCTTTTCACACTGAGGATGATTGAGGGACTCAAACACAACAATTAAAAAAGGTTCAAACATTCACTGATGTTCCTGAAGGAAACACGATGCATTAAGAGCCGGGGGTGAAAACTTTTTGAATTTGAAGATCAAGGTAAATTGTACTTAATTTGTCTTCCAGGAAACATGCAAGTAGCTTCTGTTGCTTCCGAAGGGCAGTACTAAATGGAAAAATATATATATTTCTACAAAATAAGAAAAATTTGGACATCTTCATTCTGTTCAAAAGTTTTCACCCCCGGCTCTTAATGCACCCAGACCAAAGCAGTGGTCGGCCCAGTGAGAGCTGTATGGCAATGCAGGCTGCTGTGAGATGGCCGGTGTTTGACGCAGTGGTGTCAAATGCCATGTTGACAACCTGGTCAGCGCAGCACCAGTCCTGCAGCAACTTGCATGTCAACTGGGCAATGATCACTCCACATGCCTCATTGGTCTGCTTCTTATACGCCGGGACACCAAGCAGTTTCAGCCACTCTGCATCTCCAACCACCACTGTAAGACGCTCCTCCAACTGGCGCACATTGCTGAGCATCGGTGTTAACTTGTTGTCCCAGTGTAGGGTGCACAATGGAGGTGGTGTCCACTGCTTGTGCTGTTCCTCACTGATTGTCTCCAGCACTTGGCGTCTTGCTCGGTCAGCTTTTGCGTAAGATGCAGAGATATGTGTACATTCACCGCCTGACTCTGCAACAAGGCCACGCGTGAAGGCAGCCTGTTGCATTGGTGACATCTTCAACCTTGTAGCCAGTGACACGACACTTGGCCGGCTAAGGATGTCATGTGGAATGAAGACGTGCTTGTGGGATGGTTCGCCCTCAGATGGTGGATAGACTGTGTTAGTATCCTCCTCTGACTCCTCATCACTGTCCGACTCCAAGCTGGACATTGCCGTCATCTCCTCCAGCTCCTTTTCACAGCGGGACTGCCTGGCTGCTGCGGCAGCTTGACGCTCCTCTCGCCGCTTCACCTTGAGCTGCCGCTTTTTATCCAATACACCAAATGTGGCCACTCTGTCAATCTTCATGCTGGCCAAGAAAGCTAGGTCTTCTGGGTTATCAATCAGCTTTACAACATTTGGAGGCCACAGCGGAAATGCGGCATCAAGTCTGCACTCCATTTTCTCCAATTGTTTCGCTGTAATCTCACTGGAGCGCTTGGCCTGGGAGATTTTCCGCAGCTTGTTGTTAGCATTGACTAAGTCTACCATCTTGTGGCACGCACGCTTGTCGCTCACCATTGGGATGTTGGCTTTCTTGTAAAATGGCCGCACCTGCTCCAGGACAACCTTGGCTGCCTCAAACTGCGACAACGCTCCATTTGCACCAGGTTTCTTGGCAAGCATGCAGCGTAAGATCTGACGACCAGTTGGTAGTTTGGCGCCGGTGATGATGCCATCCTCACTGGTGATGCTGGGGCCCAGACCAAAGACCAGGCTGCGACTGCTAGTCTGGCAGGGACCAGTTGTTGAGGGCAGCATCTTAGGAGAGCTGGATCCTGGGGTGCAGGTTGTGTTGTGCAGTGCCTGAGAATGAAAAGGATACAAGCTCAAGGATAGGGTTTAAAATCATATATCTTACCATACTTAATATCACTCAATTATGATCAATCATTCTTGCATAAGCCTCAAATTTTAGCTGTACATAGTCTAACTTCATCATAACTTACTGTTACATCACTACCAGAGTAGCTAGCTGTGCTTGCAAATATACTTGTATTTAAAATGTTAATTTACTGTAACAAATACAATGCTACTCTCAATAAACATGAGACATCTATACTCTAAATATGACATTGTCCACTCTAGAATACTGTTGACGTTAAGCTTAATAGCTTAGCTAACATAGATAGCTAACTGTGGTTAGCAAACTGTTGCTAATACCTATAAATGACTTTATATGGTAAATATGACTTTATATGGTATATACCTATAAATATGACTTTTTATACAAAGACAACTACAGATATGATAGTAATAATACATACCCAATACAGAAAGATCACCTCAGTTTTCTTGAGCTGTAGTATTGTTTACCTCAGATCTCCATGGCGACCATTGAGCACTGTTAACCACTTTATCCAACAAAAACAGATGTGCGGTGGCACCCCTAAATCATGTACTGGAAAAATATTTTGCATGTGTTGTTTCTACATATATTGGAAAACTTTTAGCACCCAGCCATATCAAAATTCAAGAATTGTTTTTTGATGCACCCTAATATATAAAAAAAAAAAAAAAAAAATATATATATATATATATATAAAAAAGCAACAATTATCGATATTGTGTTAATTTAATGTGTGACGATATACCGGTATTGGCGAGAACCGCAATATTTCAAATGAACAGGACCGATAACACCACATGTAAATACTCCAGCGCCAGTGCCTGGTTGACCTCCAGGTGACAGTATTGCGCCTTCACCCTGACACCTGTCAAAACAAAAAGACGACGCAGCACTCGCAGCTACTCCGAGAAGAGTCGTGTTCATCAGAGTAAGTTGCCATTATTTTACTTGTCATAGAATGGGAAATGTTACATTAACCTGTTAACAGAAGTTTTCTGTGTTCATATATTTAAGTAAAGGGTGATTTTTAATAAGTACCCGCGTTTTCTTTACTCATCTTATTTTTGTATTTGCAATCAATATGGCCTGTGTGTAGTAACACTTTATTTCTTTGTTCAAATCTGTTTACAGTTACACGATTAAAACTGATCTTGAAACACTGAGCGACCACATTGCTACATTAAACTCTGTAAAATGTTAAGCTGGTCGCAGTGCCATGCACTTAATGCCTCATCTGCGGTCGTTCTAGACTCATTAATACTGAATTAGCAGCGCTCTTACTGCATGACTTCAGTGGCGCCGGTGCAACTATAGGTTAAAGAGCTTAAAATACGGGTTAAAGTATCAGTTTAGATGTTAATACAGCATCACTTTACAATAAGGTTCATTAGTTAACATTAGTTAATTACATTAGTTAACATGAAATAAGAATGAACAATACTTCCACAGCATTTATTAATCTCAGTTCATGTTAATGTCAGCATTTACTAATGCATTATTAAAATCACAAGTTGTGTTTGTAAACATGAATGCACTGTGAACTAACATTAACAATGAACGACTGTAACATTAACAAAGATTAATAAATTGTGTAATGTATTGTTAGTTAATACAGTTAGTTAATTGTAACGTGTTACCATTAATATTTATTCATCATACTGTTGAACTTGACAGTATTTTCTCTCGTTATTTCATAGGATCTCCAAAGAAGACGGAGAAAGCCAGAGTCTTGTGCCCTGTGTTTATAAGTATCCTTATGTTCGTTGGGTGAAAAAGAAAAACTCAAAGTAAAAAATTATTTGACTGATTTCCCCCCCCCCCCCCAAGGTTTCTATAGATATCGCAAATATATTGATATTTTGAATTCTTATGGCCACAATAACAATGATTATCAAATCTAATATCATGACAGCCCTAATATATATAATAATTTTTTTTAGAAAATAACTGATCGTTTCGCTAGATAAGACCCTTATTCCTCGGTTGGAATCATGTAGAGCCCTTTGAAGCTGCATTGAAACTGTAGTTTGGACCTTCAACCCGTTGGCTCCCATTGAAGTCCACTATATAGAGAAACATCCTGGAATGTTTTCCTCAAAAACCTTCATTTGTTTTTGACTGAAGAAAGACATGGACATCTTGGATGACATGGGGGTGAGTAAATTATCAGGACATTTTTATTCTGGAAGTGAACTCATCCTTTAAACAAGGGTAAAAGTATTATTTAGTAAATCTCCTCTGTAAAGTGTGCTTGAGCTGTACCTTGCAGTCGGTGCAGGTGCAGAGTTTTTTGCGCCAGGCAGACGGCCAGAACACTGCGCCCTGCAGAGTCCGGCTCCTCCCTGAGGCCTTCATCTCTCTCAGCTTGCAACCTGAGCACGAACCCTCCTCTGAGGAGCCTTCAGCTTCTTCCTGGTGTTTCCGCTTACAGGTGGACGTCCCGTTGACCTGCACCTGACGGCAGAGAGAAGGTCACCAAATCTTGATCACTGATTCCTCTCTTCAGGTGTAGATTGTTAAAATAATTTTTCATTCATAGCAAGAGTTGCTATTCTTGCTAACAGCAACAAAATGTGGTGCAAATTCAGTTTAGCTCGATTCCTTCAAATTACGGCTTGAGACAGATGACGCATATGAGATGAACCAATTCCCCAATTAAATGTCTTTCAGACATGCACCATCTAACAGAACTACTGCCACCTTGTGGTGAGACTTCAAAACAAAAGGCAAATCTCTGTCTGAAACAGCTTTACAAATGGGGCTTAGTTTAAACCAGGACTAGGCTTTAGTTAAATTAAGATATTTAAGCAACTTTACAAAAAAATGCTTTAGAAGTAAACATTAAGGTGTGCAGCTTGACACAGAACAATGACACTGACATATTTTAAGCTATGTCAGAGCAAGATAATTTCAGAGAGAGAGCTCTCACATAACTTGAGAGAGCTCAAACTTGCATTTTACTCTGGGACTAGCTTAAGCCTTGTCTGTGAAACCGGGGGCTAGTGTCTTAAAACACTTATCCAAATAGGAGATTTAAGTTTGGCTGTCCACAATAAAATGTACTGAACAGGAATGAACAGAATTAAAAATGCCATGTCATGTTTCATCCTCCTATTTAGAGACAAGAAAACAGACACATTACAGCAAACAGTAATACCTTCTCATCGTCAGGGCTCTTCGGGTTCTCATTTTTAATTTTCTTCTCCTCTTCATCATTTTCTGCCTCCACCTTCACATCCTCCTCTCCTTTGCATGGACTTACTTTTGTTATGGGTGGCACTGATGCAAATAAGACAGAATAAATCTTCACAAATGTATAAATGCTGTAAACACTGTAAATGTCTTTACTGTCACTGTTGATCAGTTTAATGGGTCCTGACTGATACATTAATTTCTCTCTATTATTAAAGAGCTTTGCACTCATTTTCATACTAAATTATCTGTAAATGCAAAATGAAAGAAGAAATTATATATATATATTTTACCTGCAATATGTGCAGCATAGTTCCAAAGGAAAGGCGTTTTATTCATGCATGACTCGCAGATCATTTCTTGCAGCTCCACACAGTCTGGCACTACGCAGCCTAAATGCTGAGAGAAACACACAGAGATGTTGCATTATGCTCCTCATCTACACACACAAAGAACACTAAACCATGTTCATGTCCTGCCTGCCAGACAGCAATCTGATTTGATACGAACCCGACCATGGAACCAGTCTTCACACACGATACACTGGATCATCTCATCTGGATCCTGAATAGAGAACTTGGTTTATATATATACACATGTAATCTACAGTATGTAATATAATAAAAGCACTCTATACATCCAAACACAATACAAATCTGAATAGGCATTCACAATTAAAGCTTTTTTGCAATACAACATACAATAACCGAATAATAGAACATTATAGAATGCATCTCATACTAAACCACACATTACCTCGTCCTCTGGATCTGGGTAGGGTCTGTCACATGTGCAATACAAGCCAAAAAAATTATGGCTGTATTTGTTCCCTGAATTCACTTTCTCTTTATCCTGTTTAACAGAAATCCATCAGATTAGAAAAATCTAATTAAAATGGAAAGACACAAATTCAAACTAACAGCAAAGCATATCTCACCGCAAAAAGCTTGCACTCCATTTCCCCAAACTTGTCGTTTCCACAATCACATCGAAAATTCCTGTATTATCAATAAGGTTTTGAGTGCAGCTAACATATCACAATGCCTCAACAAGCACAATTTCAAGTAGGATCTGTGTGTAATTCAATCCAAACCATCTAAAAATACTGATGCCTATAGTTTTATTGCCTCCAGATCTCCATGTGGAAATTTCTTCACATTAAAATTATTTTTATGTGACGGTTCTCAGGTATTCACTCTCATTGCCTATGATGCAGATTGTTCAAATACACAAAGGAAAAACAGCTAAATAATCCCTCTGTCATACTGTCAAAAATATATTAATACAAATTAGGCTAAAGAAAACAATGCACATGGAGCCCCTTCAGCAAACAATCAAACAAGAAATGTCAGATCCAATCAGGCTCTGCTTAAATGGGTTAGAGCAGCAGCAAATGCACCTTCTAACATAGTATCACGGCTTCAGTGGTTATTTTAGATGGACTGTGGAAATATTCACCTCTTGGTATATAGCTCAAAAAGGTCATGGCCTTCATGGCACTTGTAGGAGCATGCCAGACAGATGCCAGCTGGCTCTCCTCCCTTTGGTGTGCAGGTGTTGCAGGCATACAGAGCCTGACGCTTCACATATCCCTGTCAGGACAAAACAAAATCCCCTTTAAGAATATTTTAACTTATTTTTATTTGAGAAAATACTGATTTGCTTACAACTACTGTTTAAGGCATCTTGCCATTATCTGTTATTGCAATAAGGTGTATTTTCTACAAATAGACGCAGCATCGACGCATTATTAATAATTTTTTGTGCTAAACCCAAATCAAAACAATCCTACAAACATTCTTCAAGAATTATGTTCAACGCCAAGATGAAATAGGCTGTCAATGTATGATCCGCTTGCTAAAAATGGATTATATGAAAAGTCTGCGTTGTCATAAAGATGCCAAACCTCTGGATATGAGCATTTCTCTGAATCACTCCCTCCAAGAACAGCGGAGGCTTCGTTCTCCAGTTCTTCATCCTCCTCTAAGACGTCCACCAGAGATACAGTAGCCTCCTCCGCTCCATCACTTGCCGCCATCCTTGAAGAGACGAGCGCAAAAATGTTTCTAGTTCCTGTTCCAGGGCAAGAAACGAGACACGAGCTAACTGAACTATCAACGAGATCACGCTTTACTGGAGACAGTGGGTCCTCTGTAATATAACTAAAAGAAAGATGTAGGAATGTGTTATGCAATTTGACATTACCCGAACAAATACTCGGCATTAACTGTGATAATAACAAAACAAATGTTGCTTCCGGTTTATGCAAATGCCGGATGTTTTGGCGGGAGAGTTGCGGGAGTTGTAAATAGAATTTATTATTTCAGGGCTCTTTTTCTGACTAATGTGTTTTCATACATCACACCCACATTAACTCAATGATTCCGGATAAACAGAAAAAGTAGGAATTTTCGCAAAGCTAATTTGATAGGTCAGAGTTCAAAGGGTAGATCGGTGTTGCCATGTCCACTCATTATACTGCCTATAAATAGTGTCACACGCCTACGATTTTTGTTGTTGTTTGATATATATTTAAAACTTCAGTTGTCACATTTTTACATGGTTATTACATATTGTTAATATTGTTAATTTGCTGCCTGTTGCAGTTATTTAATGAGCAGTTGTATATTTGAAATATTTTAGAATTTTTTTGTAAAATGATATAATAATGTAACTGATATAATTTTTGTAACCTGATAATAATATTTTGAGGGATGTTGTAGTTTAGCATGTAATGTAATCTATTCCATTCTATTTTATAAATATTTTTTATTATGCCTGCTTTTTTGTGAGATCTGGCAACCGGTTCATAGTGTGTTTCTGCAACATGGCAGCGTGCGAGCTGAAGGGAGAGCTGAAGGGCCGAGATGGACACACAAGCCAATTTACGGTACAAGCAGATGGCAATTTGAAATCAATGATAACTGGCATCAAGAAATTAAATGCTGCTATATCTGAAGTTTTGACGGCTCTTGTTGAACAAGAAAGGGGCTCAGCGGAAAACAGCACAGCAGATGTAGATGGTAAGCTGCTAAAATGAAGGCTGGGGTGTTTATTGAAAACCAATGGACTTAAAATTAATTAATCAATCAATAAATAAAAATACATAAAATAAAGATTACAAAGGTGGCTAAAATTCTCCCTTCTTTTGACAGCGAGCTCCTTAACTTTACTGATATACTGCCTTCTGTCGTCCCAACTTTTGTTTATTTACTTACTTTAGAATACGTATTACTTCAATATTCTTATTACAATTAAGTCAACGTCATTATATTTTGTCATAATTATCTCATTTTGTAACTTCTTTTTGTGAAACCCATGTTATAGATGAAGAGGACAGTGACGAAGAGGATAATACCACAGAAATGGCCACCAAAAAGTCAAACTCGGGGCCTCCAAACAAACGGAGAAAAACCTTGCGGTCATGATCTTCAGAACTGTCATGGTCTTATGGCCTTTATTACATAAATATGTGTTGTTACATCAGTAAAAAAAACTTTGTCAGCCACAATTTTAAGATTATGTAGAGATTTTGCCTTAATTTGTTCCCATTTTTTATGTATTTCTAAGTTATTTTTCATAACTTCAGGTTTCTTTAAAAGGTGAAAGTATAACTGTGTGAAAGGAAAATTGTTTTATCAATATATTTTTCCTCTTGTAAAAAAAGTTACGAATTGACCGTGGTTATCAGCACTGTTTTCTTCAGCTAACCGGTGATAAACCACTGTGCAATAAACTGGATTCAAACGGTCCAATAAAATGTCTGAGTTTCTGATTGAGAAATCAATGTAACCTTTACAAAAGAACAGACTGCACATGACATTTCTTTATTAATTCTTGTCAGAGTTGTTTCAAACAGTGTATTAAGATTACAATGGAAAGTTATTAACATCAAAAATTATTATAAATTCACAGTCAAGCCCTTTTAGACAAAAATGATTTGCCTTTTTTGACCATTTCAACAAATTAATAAAAGACACTGTTGACAACAAGATGTGATTTTAAAAATCAAAACACTTGGGTCTGCGGCACAGGTTGAAGTTGAGAAGTTTGAGACCCAATGTTTTGTGCCAGACTCATTACAACCTACCACACCCAACAAGTCTAAATAACCCTTGTATTTATTATGCACGATAAGATTACTCGCTCTGTGAAATGATGCCAATATCCCGCAACAATAAGACATGAGATTGAGTTCACAACTATTCCACACAGACATAAGAACAATTTGTTTTCTGAAACACAGATGTCATTTCTCTGAGAACACTTCATTATCACTATGATACATGAAAAATAGTATTTGTCAAATAAACAAAGATTTGGAGAGAATAATCTTGCCATGTCTAGGGCTGACAAATCATATTTGAACAAAATACTGATAATAAAAGTGTATTTTAATACAAATCTTTCCTTATTACAACTCCTTTCTTTGTTCTGGTCTTGAGTGCATTTTATATTCAAAACAAATAAAAAGTTAGATACTGTTATAAACAAATGGAAAATATATATGTGGCACCGCTGTCAGCGGTTTTCTTATTTTCCACTAATAAAATGTGCACTGGAGTTGAGAACAAACGCCTGGAGCATTAAAGTGACACTACAAATCCATTTGGCCTCATAGTACGGAAACAATTACAGCTGTCCACACTGACAAATCTTTATTCATCTTGATTTATAGTAAATCTACCCACCATTAGAAGTGTAATTCAAGTAGTGCACAGTTCAACACGCAGCCCCATCAACATTCTCCACATCTTGGACAATGGCTTAATTGCCTCCATTTAGGCTACTTAGATTTCATTTATCAAATTTAATTTCAATTGTAAAAGTTTTTTTCAGTTAAATCGAGACAAAGCTTCTAAAAAAAAAAAAAAGTACCATAAGACTGAGCCAACATTGAAAATACTTCTGGATCCCGTTATAAATCTACTTTGATTAAAATGTGGACCGATTTTGCCATTCAGCTTGAAAGAGTACGAAACATCACCTATAGTCCAGTTGTTGTTTTTACTTAAAATACACAATAAAAACTGGTGTGGAACTGCAAGTGACTCAATTAGTTGATAAAGAAAAAAAAAACATTACAAAGAAATGAATCCTAAACACATTCCCCTTTTAAGTCCTACACCAAAAAAAAATTCAGGACCAAGTCTTAAAAAATAATCATCTTATTTATGAATGCACTTTTGTATTGCCCAACCCCTAGGACACCAAACTGTATGGCACCACCTCCTCATCTTTAACAATCACTTCAAGTGTCAATCAGCTGCAGTCTGCTGATCTGATTGGAGGCCTTGGTGAAGGTTTGGTGACGGTTGCAGAGAACAGCAAGGCAGATGGGCAGAATGCAGTATCCTACAGTCTTGGGGTCCGCCCTTGTGCAGGAGTAAAGAAAGAGAAACACCTGGAGGTAGGGAATGAGGAAAATGGTGGCCCACACCCAGAAGGGCAGGAGGAGAAGTCTTGTTTTCAGAGTCACGATCCATGAGGTTGGAGATGGGGAAGAGGAAGAAACATCTCCTGACCATTTTGTCTGCGCTCCAGCCGCCTTTTCTACTTGTGCCAGTGCAAGTCGGTTGTATGTTTGGCTGATCTCAAATATATAATACACTGCAGCGACACTGGCCAACAAGTACAGTCCGACGCCTATCCACCCCATCCGCTGGCGGAAATTCATCATTCTCCATGCTCTTCTCTGGAGAAACAAAGACAGCAAATGCACACCATGACAAGAAACCAAACACTGAAATCATGTGACCACTGCTGAATATTCAGGAAATAAAAATCAATCAGCTCAGCATAAACTGTCAATCACCACTGAAAAAAAAAAAACATTGTTATTAAATACTTTTTAAATATACTAGTTAATATTTAATTAGAGTCACTAAAAATATAACACTAAAATATTTAATTTTCAAAACATTATCTTCCTTGATGTTGTACGAAACACTGCTAAACTAATTATAAAACTCTAGCTTGAAATATTAAATAAATAAAGAGGAAGTCCTTCAAACACAAGAACCCTCACCATCTGGAGATTTCTCAAAGCTGTTGACTAGTGTTGTGTTATTGTATAACGACACGCCCCCATCACATCCACTAAACACATGATTATACATGAGTATTACTTACTGTGATCACACGATCAAGCCATTTTGCGCGGTTTTCAGGGCAATATGTTTCTCAAGGCAAAACACACAACGCTGTCACAGGATTGTTGTCATAGGACTCACTTCCTGGAATAGAAACATCCGGGAACCCCCGTGAATCTTCGCCGACTTTATTATTAACCTCTCAAAGTACTCTACTGCCCCCCAGAGCATCACTGTGTCACATACAACGCCAGATTTGAAATATGCGTACACGGGTGTGCTGTAACACCAACAGTTTAACCAAGCACAAATTCACTATGGAGGACAAATCACTATCATACATGACAGTAAGCAGTTGTAAAATTACAAAGGATTTAAAAAAAAAAACACAATAATTTTGAGAAATTGTTTAAACTGTATAGCTAATCTATCCCCATACTCTAACTTCACAGAAAAAAATCAGCATTTATACATTTACTAAAATATATGTAATTATTATATTTATATGATTTATAAGATGTTTTCCTTAAGGGGATCTCCAAAAAAAAAAAAAAATCCCCACAATGTCAAAAAAAGTTTTTTTGTAAAAAGAAAAGACGATACAAACGCCATGTGTTAGTTGTGGCATTACTTTACTCTGGCATTACATGGCTTGCCCACCCACATCCCTCTGATCCTGATATTAATTGTTTTACTATATTTCAAAATCTTTTGAGAAAATGTAACATTTTCTTATGAACTTATACAATTTCCTGTCATAAAATACATCTTGAGTATGATCATATTTGGGAAACAGAGAAATTGTAGCAACAATTAACTTCACGCTACACAATACATATGACAATCAATGAGGTTAACACAACACTTAAAACTCACTATCAATCACCACTGAGTGTTTGTATTAACTTTTGACTGTGATCCAAATGAGGCAGAAATATATTGATGCTAACATTTCAGATTTTTGGGGGATGTGGGGTGGGTATTACACAATTAGGCCTACAACATTTGTGGGGCATGAAAGACCCAAGCATGAAGTTATAGTGTAACATATTACTGTTGCCAGAAAGTAGTAGCCT
Source organism: Barbus barbus (assembly GCF_936440315.1). Classification (NCBI taxonomy): domain Eukaryota; kingdom Metazoa; phylum Chordata; class Actinopteri; order Cypriniformes; family Cyprinidae; genus Barbus; species Barbus barbus. The sequence continues at coordinate 17,983,788 of NC_136742.1, read as the reverse complement.
AAGTAAAGTTACTTTTGAAAGGAGTAATTAATTACTAATGAGTAGCCAAATGAATTAGATTTTTTGAGTAACGAGTAAGCCTACAACACAGGTAAATAATGCAAGACTTTTAAGAGAGGGTAATTAGTAGCCTACAGTAATCTAAAAAAAGTATGGTAATTAATTGTAATTAGAGTACCAAACACTTAGGCTATTACATGTTTGTCAAAAATGTTGTTTTTGATATTTATACGGATCAGCAAGCAACACGTGTGCAGTAACAAAGTAACAATGTCGACAAAGCTTGACCAGTAGGCTACTATCATCATTTTTCCTCTAGGCTAAATCACATATTTAAATATTACAATTAGCCTACATCATTAAACTTTAGTGTTTTATTTGAAAACATTTTATATAATTGAAATAGCTAACCTAGACGAAAATTACTTGAAATTACTTGAAAAAGTAATTTATACAGTAAATACTTTAGTGTTTTTGAACCATACTATAGTAAAGTGTATTTTACTGTATATATTATAGTATTTACAACACTTTGTTAATGAATTCTACAGTATACTGTAGTATTAACTATAGTAAACTAATAAACTGCAATAAATACAAGAGTATACTTTAGTTTTTACTACAGTAAACTTTAGTGTATTGTACTATAATATACCCTAGTTGTAGAAAATTTAGTACAGTATTGGGTAAAGTAATTTGTTTTATAAATCCACAGCAACTATAGAATTAGCACAACAAATTAATTCAAGTACTTTACTATAGTATGGTTCAAAAACACTATAGAATTTACAATAAATGACTATGGTATTTTTCATGCCTCGGTTAAAATCTACACTCTACGTCTCTACCACTCCAACAAGCCGCTGCACCTCTCTTTTATTTCCCTATTATTTGTTATTGTGAAAGATTTGAACTTTGGTACCACCACACACCAATGAATGAATGAATCCAGCCTGAGCAGATCCCTCGCAAACACCATGCAAGTTTTACCAGTGACTTAAGCCCGCCTCTGAAAGAGGGTGTGCCTGGGCAAATAAGTTTCATTGCTGTCCAAATGGCCAATCATCATTACATTGTTAATCGACAGCACTGCCAAGTAATGGAGAGACCACTTGGATAAATAAGACTGAGGTTAGACAAGGGACACACGCGCCGTTTTCACACTCTGATGTGTCACGATGTGTTTGTTATGTCGATATGCGTTGGTGTCATATAAATAATGTGACGAAGTTGTCATAAAATTGAACAACTATTTAGGCAGAGGGACACGCATTCTGGAGGACACTAGCAATCCTGGATGGACTATTGACGACAGTCTAAACCTGTAGCTTGGACTTTACGAGAAGTAAAGGAGAGAGACTCATAACTGATCAGGACGCATTGATTCAACACATTGATTCTGTCAGGTGAGTTCAAACTTGCATTCATGAAATCTTCTGTATCTTTTGACATTAACCACCCAACTCTCTCCAGAGATGCAGACGTTCGTGAAAGGAAAGAGAGTTGGATACTGGCTCAGCGAAAAGAAGATAAAAAAGCTCAGTTTCCAGACCTTCGTGGATATGTGCAGGTGCGTAAATGCGCATCTCAGTGCGAGACAAGAGCCGTCCTATAGCCTAGGTTATGGCGAGTTGTTTTAATATTTGTTCTTTAAACGCACTCTGTTTATATGATTAGTTGTCATTTTTAACAATAAGTTGTAAGTTTTAGTAGTAAGTATCCATTAGTGACTAGTAGGCAGTCTTTTTTATTTATTAGATTGTTTTAGACTGTTTTCCATTTGTTGCTGGTACATACTAGTAACTATGAATTACTAGTAGCCTACTAGTAGTATTAGTAGTTTGCATACTGAAGTGCTATAAGTGTTTTTACTTTTACATACTAATGTTTATTAAATAGCTCCTAGTACCTTTTCAAATGTCATCGTCTCCACAAACAGGCAAAAAGTACTTATAACAAAGGAATCATTATTTCACAGTTATTTGACTAGTAGCAAATAAACAAGTAGGCTACTAGCGTCTATTTAAGAAACAGTTGCTAGTGGCAATGAAAAAGAGTCCCTGTTTGGATTGCTAACTACTAATTAAAAAAGGTGCTATAATGTAAAATATATACTAGCTCATTTTTACGAATAAATGTTAAAACTGCTTGCCATTTGATGTTAGGAAAAGAGATTTATTTTTGAGGGTGCTGATGTGTCAAAATATGAATGTGTAATTCAGATGTGTTGTAGAGATTTAAAACAAGCGGATTAGTGTTATAGGATATATAGGAAACATTATTCATCACACCTACTCATGTCCTCTTGTTGTCCTCTCGTCGACACAGTTTCGCTCACTTTATTCTATCCAGTAAATGTAATAAAAAAATATTTCTTCACTATTTATCATCTCTGCAGTTTGTATTCTCCATCTTGTCTAAAAAATGTTAAACTAAGTTTCTTCCTGTACCCTCCCCCCCATAAACCACTACTATTATGCAATACACTCTTGCATCCACGAAGCTTCAATCATAAAACCATGGATATCCTTCATCGGCGTAGTCAGTCTACCTGTCTATTATCTAAGCATTTGCTATTCGAGGGAGTCCCTTCTGAACTGTCCTAGACTGCTTATAAAACTCTAACTTGTCACACTGTCCTGGGATTCTCATAATTAGATGGCCATAAAACAATCTGTGGAAATTTTCACCATAAAAAAGGCCTGAATAAAGTTCACCGGTTACGCACCATGCAGGCAGACAGGCAGTCTTCGATTTCACAGAATTAGGAGTAACATTGCTCGCATATCCCATGAATTCCTAAGAGTATGCAGCAAGACTCTGCCTGTTACTTAACTGATTCAAAGCCAAATTGTGTCACTTACGTTATTCAAGTTTACATTGCATTGTTATCAATATGGCTATAATAAAGCTATAAATGTTGTGTTTGCGGAGGGAGGCACTGAACATGCCTTAGATACGTATCTGTGCGGATGATGTAGCGTGCGTGGCTACATGACATTTCTGAGTTAATATAACGTGATCTGTCTTTCACAAGCATGTTCCAACCTACAGATAACCTGTTTTCAAAGGTATTTTACTTAAGCTTGTTCAAAATGCTCAGTGATTTGTTATTCTACTGTCTGGCATATTTGTCTTGGGACATTTGATGAAAAGCTAAGATATTTTCACCTAGTTCTGAGGTTTTAGAAACAAACTACTGACTCAGCAGGGACTTTTAAATTTAAAGACTTAAAGTTGCCCAAATACTGATATTCTCATAGCACAAGAACTAATCAGACACACTGTTCATTATACATTATGAACTGTGTTATCATTTAAAGAGTGTTTTATTTTGCTTTATCAATGGCATAAATGTGTTGTCTGGAAATGTGCCTGTTTATTAGGGGGAATTGAGAGAATTCTGTCGTATTTGTGTGAAAGACAGCAGTCCAAAGCTAAACAGGGATTGCTTTAGGTGACAATGCCCCCTTTTTTGTCACACATCTATTTCCCAGTTCTATTTGAATTTCTGTCTTCCTAATAATTTGTCTCATTGTGAAGTTCTCATTATTCCAAGTTCAAGTCAATGTTGATCATTATTTGAGTCATGGAATCAATATAAAATATTCATAGTTTGTTTTTTTTCACTGTTTTATTTTCCAGGAAACAAGGCATAGAGATGATCCAGGTAAGATACACTCTTTCTTTTTTATGGCTTTTCCATGACACAAAAGCCTGCTCATTAATGTGCAGCTGCTTCCACAATATCATCACAATATACTTGTCAGCATCTGCTCGAAACATTACAAACATGCCTTTCATTAAATGAAAATGTAGCTATTATGCCTGGGGACACTTCAATTCAAAATATTGCCATCAGAGTATTGTGTGCTATTACTGCATTACTCCACATCACAAATCACTTTTGCATGCAGTTGGAATTGGGCTGGTGTTGCTTACTGTAATGCCATATTATTTATGTTCATACTGTTATTGTATGAACTTTCTTGTGGCTTTTGAATAGATGCCAGTAAAAACAGTTTATATTCTTTTCTTTCTTTTTTTTTGCTTCAAAACTGTTTTCAGCCAGACATAATATAGCCTAACATAACAAAACATAAGTTTACTTCTACAAAATTGCATGGAAATTGCACTGATTAGCCTTCTTCATATCAGGCTGATATGAGCCACATTTATAGTCTAAGCTGAAGTATCGTCTTATCAAGTACTTCTATAAGGTTGTGCTGAGGACATTAGTGCAGTGGGACAGCATGGTACACATAGGTCTTTAAGTCTTCCATTTGTCCTTACTTGATCTAGCATCCTTGGCTTCACTCAAGTAAAGAAGATGATTTTTTTGGAGAACAGGTTAAACCCAACCTGTCCTCACTGATAACAATGGCACTGTAAATAGATTCACCTACAATGTGTGCATTTTGTCCTAGTAAGAAACACCTGGCTTTGTCAGGGCCAAGGGTGTTGTATTTTTGTCTTCTACAGATGTCTTATATCTACAAAAACAATTGGTGCCCCATTTTAGTGTTGATGAACAGAACATGGACTGTTCTTGCATAACTTTTTTTCAAGTTAGACCATCACCATCATGCTATGTTTGCTCAAGGATGGCAAGTTATTGAATGATTCTGTTGCACTTGTGGCTCCTTCCCTTTGTTTCACCTTGGCACTGATAAATCATTAGACACATGACTCAGAGATTAGAATGTACTGTGACACATTTAAGACATTATTGTTATTATTATTTTCTGTGTGGGTGTTTTTTTTCCCCTTAAAAGTCTACATTGAAAATCTGTGATTTAAAATCTATTTAAATCTTCAGGATTTTGAAAAATAGAAAATAGACATACAATTAAGAAAAGATATTGAAAATGTTAATTTTCTATTTTATTTTAAAGATATATAATTTTTTTTTTTATAAAAATAATAAATAAAAATGATTAAATTAGAAAATAGAAACAAATCACTAGTGGTATCAATAACTTGGAGAAATGCTTTATTTTGGAGAAAATTACTGACTTATTACTGTGGTAATGTTTTCAGTGAACATATGAAGACAGTATTTGCGCATTCCAGCAGGACATGCCCTTGTCAAGCATGTTTATACTGTGCTAAGTTAAAGAGGAACTGAGGTGGCCCTGAGATACATAAAGGGCTGCCTATAACAAACCAAGCAGCTTGCAGTGGAAATTAAGTGTGGATTTGCTTGTAGCCACAGAACTCGAAGCAAATCTTAAGTTAAAAAATAAATAAATCAATAAATGTATATGTTTATGGACAAACATTGTTCTTTACTGTTTTGCCGTGGAAAGTACATGAGTGATGGCGAAACAGTCACCTTGTTTTGTTTTGGGACATGCATGTGAAGGCTGGTAGATTAAACCAAGGTCCTTGGTCCCTCATTCTGGCCCTTTATTGTGAGTCAGACTGTCTCCTCTGCCAAGATGTATACCTCTTTGCTATCCACAGCATATAGGCGTGGAAACCGAAGAGAGTAAAGGATGGACTTTGACCTGTATACACCTCATGCAATAGGCTACCCAGCTGCACCCAGTCATAGATTTTATATGGGCTGTAAAGTACTTAACTGTCTAGCAATCAGTCCATGGTCTGATCACTTTAGACAGGGGGAGTGTCATTAATTTGTTTAAGATAATGAGATTATTTAATCATTAAGTTACTAAAAGCAATCAAGGGGAAAGGCTTAATATCATCACTTTTTTTTGGAAGTCTTTGAATATTTAAGTCTTTGAGTGTATTTTCTATGGTTAAATGCTGTTAAAAAGTTTTTGTTGGTCATCAAACACTTCTTTCTCTTCTCAGCTTATCCTCCTTTACTTACTTAAATAATTTTATAGGTTCATAGTACATTTTCATATAGTTTAAGAACTGCCATTTCAGCATGTCACCACCATACAGATAAGAATTACACTTTCTCAAGAATTTACCAACACTTATTTCAAAAATATAATAACCCAAGGGTCATGGGAGTGAACAGGTATCCTTATAAGCTTTTTTGTAATTTTGTAAACAAAATTTAGGGTCAGTAAGATGTTTTAATGATTTTGAATCAAATTCTTTTTTGAAGTCTCTTATGCTCATTTTATCAAAATTACACTAAAAACACCAATACAGTAAAATTTTAAGTAAAAATGTAAAGGAACTGTTTTCTATTTTAATATATTTAAAAATGTAATTTATAGAAGGACTTTTGTTTGCCATCCCTTCCTTGGCTTGCACTTAACTTGGTGTAATGATGACATGTCCCTCACTGTTCAACGGAAGCAACAGCAACTTAGAGATTTAGTTCTGTTTTTCAGGAAGAAGTGTGCTAGATGGAAGAACAATCTAGCAAAGCAAATAAGGCCTCATTATATCCAGGAAGCAGTGAAGCTCTTTGGCTGATTGTTATATAAATAGCTACTTTAAATGACTAAAATGCTACAGCAACATTAATGTGATGTAAAGCATGGCAGTCTCATGCTTTATATCAGATGATGTGTGTATCAGCTGAATATCCTCTACAAAAAGGAAGTGGAGGGGTCTTTTCTCTGAAGTGTCATGAGGTGGAATCTGTGTGTCATCTTCTTTATTCTTTATGTCTGTTTTCGTAAATTGTTTGTCACACATCTGTGCTGGCTATGACAGTATTTCCAAACATTGTAATCTGAAACAGAGCCATTTAGGGAATAAGATAATAAGCCCTTTAGGATTACCTCTGGTGGGCCACGTAGCCCACGTTCTTTATGTGCTGCTGCTTTTAAAAGAGAGGGTCTAAGCGTTTTAAATAAAAGTGCACTTAGGGATGCCCCTATCCCCTATTAACGTTTGCCAAGAACCTTTGTGGTCTGACCCAAAAGAAATATGCTTTCATCCCCAAAGGTTAAAACCAAAGGGACCACATGTTCTACGCAGCCCAAGCAGACATTTTCCATATTAGATGACACGTGAAACCTTCAGAACACATTGTGCTGTCATACACAATTAGTTGACTGCTTCTTTACTATTACCATTATAGTTATGAAAACATACTGTAATTATGCAAATGTGTCTCTATTTGCTCCTATCTGAGCTTTAGAACAAACAAAATAGTTTTTTTTTGGAGTTGAGCAGCACAAGGTCTGAGTGACGGCACAGATCACACCTCACAATTAACATCACATCATACACATCTGTTTTTCAAATTTCCCCCTTGAGCAAACAGAACTTGTGGCAAAACTGGAATTTCAAAATGTAGGCATGCTGTTTATTTTGTCAACCTATTGCATTTAATTGGCTAATTATAATAGTTAATGTCTGACAAATAATACACACAGGTGCATTTTTGAGAAAAAGACTATATGCCTAGTCATATATTGACATTAGAATTCTCCCGGAGGGATATTGTTCAATTTCTCATGGATGTTTACTGAGCTCTTTACCTGGTTCTCCCGGTCTAGTTGGATCTGAGCCAGCCAATAGAGAAGCAGGGTCTATTTGATGTCATCATCCACAAGCTGACTGACCACATTGTTGATGCTGACCAAAATGTCAAAGAGTCTCTGCTGCTTGTTCAGGGTGTTCAGGTAAATAGATAAATCAGCTCAAGTGGCCCTACATTTATCTGCTCGTCACTCCTTGGCTTTTAATACAAAAAAAAGAAAGAATAGTATATATTTTAAATATTTTGTTACATTTTACTAATAAGATTTTAATAATAACATAAAATAATATATTATTAGAAATATTGTAACAATATTTATATATATATATAGTTTTATATCTTTTTTAAATAACGGCTAACATTGTTCTTTAATTTTGCTGCGTATACAAAGCAAGACCTCACGAATTGTATGTTTTGACCTCTTTCCAGGACTACATAGATGCTCATCCTGAAACAGTGATTCTCGACCCTCTTCCGGCCATTCGTACTCTGCTGGACCGCTGCAAGTCATACAAGCTAATCCATAAACTTGAAGAATGCATGCAAGGTCTGTCTACAGCACTAATCCACAGTTATACGTGTGTGTGATTTACTCACACAAAATACAACTGTGTTAAATACAATTGTTGATAATGGGCAACCCAGCTATATATTTCAGATAAGCTCACCCCTAAATGGCACGCAACGTGGTTCATTGCTTTTTGTGTCAGACATGCTAAGCTGTAATGTAGATCAGACCGTTTACAGCATTTCCACTAATTCTAAATGTTGCAAATGGTTCTGTAAACCAGGCCTTTAGAACCTCCTTTGTTCTTCAGTTGTGAACTAACACGAAGAGGGCAGGGTTTTCCTTTCCACAGGGGAAGTGTGAGGCTTACGGAGGGCTTATGTCCTAAAGCTGCTGAGTCATTCATTCTTTGTGATGCTTGCGCGCTACATTCACAGGCCACAGAAATAACAGGAGGCCCGCAGGATCACTACAAGCTAACAGAATCACCAGCTGTTTGAATGGTGTAGTGCCTAAGGAATTCCATCTAAATCTGCACTCTTATTCAAAATATTAAAAAAAAGCCTAAATATTTCCACACATAAGTATCTACACATATACTACCGTTCAAAAGTTTGAGGTTGGTAAGAGTGTTTAATGTTTCTGAAAGTCTTTTATGCTTAAAATACAGCAAGAACAATACTATGAAATATTATTACAATTTAAAATAACCGTTTTCTAATTTAATATATTTATAATAACAATATTTATTAGAAATAGAATTCTGTTTTGTAACATTATTAATTTAATGCTTCTTTGTAACATTATTAATTTAATGCTTCCTTGCTGAATAAATGTTTTTTTTTTTTTTTTAAAACCTTTTGAACTGTAGTGTAAATGTCGTCCAAACCCGTAAGAACTTCGTTCATCTTCAGAACACAAATTAAAATATTTTTGAAATCCGACAGCTTTCTGACCCTCCATAGATTGCAACACAACTGACAAGTTCAAGGCCTAGAAAGGTAGTAAGGACATCGTAAAATAGTCCATGTGCCATCAGTGGTTCAACTTTCATTTTATGAAGCTAAAACAAAAACAATGACTTTATTCAACAATTTCTTCTCTTCTGTGTAAGTCTTAGATGCACGTTCAGGAGAGTAGCGCAGTGCATGTGTGTGGTGCTGCTGACGTAGAAGTCGGTGTTCTTACATAGAACCTTGATGCGTTTCACCTTGTTCTCAAGTAGAGAGAAGATGCACACTGTGTATAAAACAGTCTTCATAAACATGTCTGAAGATTTTGAGAGAGGATGCCTTGCAATTTTTTGCCAAGCCTTACTTATTGGAACCAGAATATACAGACAATGAACTAAAATAGATGGACGATCTACATCAGAATGCCGTTTCCTTCATCAGCAGCATCACATGCATGCGTCGTGCTACTCTCCTGTACGTGCATCTAAGACTGAAATCGTTGAATAAAGTCATTATTTTTGTTTTCTTTGCGCCCAGAAAGTATTCTCATAGCTTCATAACATTACAGTTGAACCACTGACACATGGACTATTTTAATGATGTCCTTACTACCTTTCTGGGCCTTGAATGTGTCAGTTGCATTGCTGTCTATGCAGGGTCAGAAAGCTCTCGGGTTTCATCAAAAATATCTTAATTTGTGTTCCAAAGATGAACGAATGTCTTACGGGTTTGGAACGACATGAGTGTGAGTAACTGATGACAGAATTTTCATTTTTGGTTGAACAATGCCTTTAAAGTCTGGGACTGTTTCAATTTGCATTCTTTTATAATTTAGTACAAACTACCATTTTATTACCATTTTTTTATGTCAGGATACAAACTTGAGTCAAGCAGTTACTTAAATTAAAATTAATTTGAATTATATAATATAATTATTTGGTTTGTCCCACTTTTGCTTTAATGACAGACACACTCCAAGCTGTATAAACTCCACAAGTTTGAGGACAACCTGATGAGGTTTTTGAGAATGATCCAAAGAGCATCTTGTGTGGTCAATGTGACAGTGTGACTTTTTGGACCCCATTGGATATGAAGCTCACATTATAAAGGATCTTTAAATGCAAAAATTTGCATGCTTTCCACATTGTTCTCAAAGTAACCTCTTGCATTCAGATCAGAGAAACTGATGTTGTCCAATCAAAACCATATCAGCACGTCAATGTTCTCCAGAGGGACGTGTGGGTACAGGAGTGTCAGCTGAGGGTTAGTGTGAAGTTAACCATCTGCCTTGGTGCTTCCCCAGTCTCTAAGAAAGAGACGACTCTGTTTAGGATACAAAGGGAGTGACTATTTTCTCGAGCCTGCTCACCAGGCAACTGCCTCTATGGCTATTAGCTTATGAAACAACACTGCAATGGATTCTGGGAAAAGAAAGATAACAAAGCTCATATACCCTCTGTATTACACAAGATCCTTTTTAAAATAACTCACTTGCCCAATTCATGCATGTTTGGCTCTATCAGTAAGTTCCATCAATGACTGATTTTGTGAAATGTTTCCATGAGCTAATCGACCACCATGTCAAGTCCATGTGAATTGATGACAACAAGCTGTCGTGGGCCGAGTGTTTGAATGCAAAGCAAGTACTGCATTATGTGACTTACATTTATGCTCTTACAGTAAAGTTCAATGCTATTTTGGCTGAGTTAATCTTGAGTCATTTGACTTGGTTGTGTAAACTGATTGCTCATCCTATGATTTCATAATGCATCATAATCAACCTGTATTCCCCGAAATGCACACTTTAGTTTATCTCATACATCACTGTTACACATAAAATTGCTGTATTCAGCATTTGTAGCTGCTTTAAAGGTTACTGCTTGTTTGATAAAATGGATTTGTGTTCCTTGTCTAATGTAAAATGTGATGCTTTAATACGCTGAGCTGTGTTTAGCTGCCTAACATAGAAAAAGATTGTTTTTGAGCAGCACTAGCCTGAATAGCCTGCACTTTCACTCTTGGAATAGAAGCTGTTTGTACGATTTAATTGATGTTTGCAGATCAAAAGCAAGTTGAAAATTAACAGATACCTCAGCAGTTTAGGTTTAAATGTTTCCATGGGTGCAGTAGTAATATTATCATGTATAAAGCGTAGTCATCACTTAAAATGTGTGCAGGCTACACATCATTAAGACCCCCATCCAAACTTGGTGTCTACGAAGAGTTACGCTCAGGGTGTGCTGGTTAATCTTATCAAGATGTTGCTGTCTGGTTACACTTTCATTTATGTGTGTAGCAAAAGGAAAGAAAGAAAGAAAGAAAGAAAGAAAGAAATGTTAGCTAGTTAGGGAGAATAAGACACAGAAAGTAAAATGAAATCAAAACGCATTCAAGAATCAACTATACCATATTTTATTTATCCCAGACCTTTACAAACAAAATTTAGAATCAGAGTTGGCTATCGTGACCAGATCCATAAGAGTAAAGAAGACAGTTGTCAATGTTTTCTTGACATTGACAGAGTTTAGATTTTTAAATCTTACTTTTAATATTTAAAAACATAGCAACCAGCTTTATCCTAATAATTTTCATACTACTACTACTACTACTACTAATATCTCCATAGTAAAAAACACTATATTAAAAGTATTTATTGATTGATTTTCCATTCATTCAAATGTCTGTCTGTCTAATCTAATATCAAGTTTTTACAAGATTGCTCCATATGACTTTTTATAACCTATACCAACCTTGCTTTGTTGAATTATCTGATCGGAAGAGGTTTTTCAAATATTGAGCAGTGAAGTTTGTTCATTTTTTATTTTAGTTTTTTTATTTATTTTCAAGAATTTCAACCCTTTAATTTGTCTTTTTTTCTTCATTATATCAGTGCAGTTACATTATCAAACTACATATTTAACCAGAAATCAAAAACATTCTCAACACAAAAGAAGTATATTCAAGTCATATGTATGAAATGCATATTTAAATGATGTATTATTAAATAATTTAATAGATCTAGACAAAACCATAGCATGTGCTCATGTGTGTTTTCTGTAGATGACAGAATCTGCTCACCTCCATTCATGGTCCTCAAGAGTGAATGTGGCACTGAGACTCTGGAACAGCTTCAGAAACATGGAATCACGTTTCCCTTCAGTAAGTTTAAGACATTTAAAATCAGCAGTAATCTTCAGGGCCATTTACATACATAGATTTGACTCATCTAATTCAGAAAAGGAGTTTCAGACTTCAAAAAAGCTGCTTATTACATATTTCCTCATGTACTTGAGCGACACACATTTTCATGCTATTTTTGTTTGATTGCAGTCTGCAAAACCCAAGTAGCTCATGGCATCAACTCCCATGAGGTAAGAGACTTTACTCTACTGTAACCTGCACTGTTTTTCATATCTTACAGAATAAGCAGTAGATAAGTACAGTAGAGTACAGTGCTGTTCAGATCCATTACATAAGAGGTGCTACATGATGTTAGTTAATCATTTCTAACACTGAGTGGTGTCTCATTAAAATGATTAATTCTGGGCTTGAGTATCACAATTTTTCATGCAGGATTTCTATTTTCATAAAGCTAGAGAACTGAGATGTCTAATTATTATCATTAGTAGTAGTAGTAGTATAAAACACACATTATAATTTCTGTGATATTTCAACAACACTGTGGCCACCTCATAAAGGCCACAGTGATTCATTTCATTTGGCTTGAACGTGTGATACAAAAAAAAAGCTTAAAAAAAACAAACACATAAATTGTAAAGTATTTTGACACATATCCCCCTGTAAAGAGAGAGTAAACCTGAATCTCTCATCGCTCTGAATCACATGTAACCCTGCTGTCCTCGTGGATGATTGACAGGGGTGCAGCCTCCGTTGCTATGGTGACCATATCTTTGATTCTTATTGACTAATGTACAGGCAAAGTCTTTGATCACCTACATTCCTTCAGAATACTGCTTGAAGACACTAGTAACTCTGTTTTACAGTGTTGACAATGAGGGGCGTACTAGATTAATGTGTCACCACTGACTGCTGAACGACTGTGTTTGTGCAAACAGGTTGATGGTCATGTGTTTTATGACTGTGAGCACATGGGTTTACTTAGTTAAAGAAAAAACACGGAACATACATGGATTGAGGGGGTTTTGGTGTGGCAGTTTTAGTGTCGTGAGAGTGCAGTACATACATTATATTTGGCCTTTCTTGTTTGCTCCTTTACATTTCAAGATAACAACAAGAATCTGTGTATTTTATCATGGTAATTTATAACCTACCTGCTCTGGAATGTGTTAAGATGTTGATTTGGTTCCTGCTCAATAGATGGCCATCATCTTCAGTGAGGAAGATCTGAAGGACATCAAGCCCCCATGTGTCATCCAGAGCTTCATCAACCATAATGCAATGCTGTATAAGGTGTTTGTTGTAGGAGAGGCCTACAATGTGGTTCAGCGGCCCTCCATTAGAAATTTCCCATCTGGACCCACAGGTCAGTTGAGTCACACGACATCCCTATAATGGATAGTTCAAAGTATTTAATGAATGTAATTTGTTTTTTAGAAATATTTTGCTCTATAATTGAGTCATAAATCAAACTCTTTATAGATAGGCATATTATAAGCAAATCAAGTTTATTAGAATGATTTCTGAAGGATCATGTCACGAAAGACGGGTAATGATGTTGAAAATTCAGTTTTGCCGTCAAAGGAATAAATACATTTTAAATATATTATTTCACAATATTACTGTTTTCATTGTATCAAATAAACGCAGCATTGGAGAGCGTAAGAGACTTTTGAACAAATTTTTGAATGATAGTGTATAGTTTTTTTTAAATATGTAACCATGAACCACAAAAGCAGTCATAAGGATTTACATTTTTTGAGATTTATAAATCATCTGAAAGCTGAATAAATAAGCTTTCCATTGATGTATGGTTTGTTAGGATAATATTTGGCCGAGATACAACTATTTGAAAATCTGGAATCTGAGGGTGCAAAAAAAATAAAAAATATTGAGAAAATCGCCTTTAAAGTTGTTCAAATGAAATTCTTAGCAATGCATATTACTAATAAAAAATTAAGTTTTGATATATTTGCTGTAGGAAATTTACAAAATATCTTCATGGAACATGATCTTTACATAATATCCTAATGTTTTTTGGCATAAAATAAAAAAAATTCATTTTGACCCGTACAATGTATTGTTGGCTATTGCTACAAATATACCTGTGCTTCTTAAGAATGGTTTTGTGCTCCAGGGTCACAAATTACTTTGTATTACATCAAGGTTTGTGCACATAGAAATAAAGACAAATCTGTAAACTCTGTGCACTCTGTGTGTGTCACACATGGGACACAAGTTCACCAGGCGGCATTAAAGCCAATAAAAACACTTTATAGGGTGCCAGGTCCAGAAATTTAGACATTTTAGATTTAGTCTCTTTCAACTAGTTTTAACCATCCACACAAGCATATCCTAACAAACCGCTTAGTCTGGAACTTTTTATAAGGTTACCTTATGTTTGAAAGCTTTATCAGAAACAAAGTGAGATTGACATTAATGGCACTCATGAGCAACTCTGTGTGATGTGGAGGGCTCTCAATGGTCCTGTCTAGACCATTCTGTCAACATATGTTGCTGATGTTTAGACCCCTTCCTTCTCTTACAGAGAAGTGGTTTATTTTGTCTTTGACATGGTATTTATTGAATAAGCAACTCAAAGATTTTGGTCTCAGATGCCAATGCGGTTTGGTGAATTATGCCCCCTGATGGCCAATCAAATTCAACGTTGCCAAGATTTTGTCATTTTTGTTACATAAACTTTACAAAGAGACAGTGAAGGATTTGGGGATTTTCTTTGCTGAATAAATGTAGCTGAAAAGCACAAAAATATTTTTAATATTTACTGTGTATACAACACTGTTCAACAGTTTGTTTTTTTAACTGGGTTTAAATTTTAAATTTAAAATAAAAAATACAGTAAAAGCACTAATATTCTGAAATGTTATTACAATTTAAAATAGCTGTTTTCTGTTTCAATATATTTTAACATATAATTTATTTCTGTGGTGGCAAAGCTGGATTGTCACCAGCCATTATTTCAGTCTTCAGTGTCACATGATCCTTCAAGAAACATTTCCTACTATTATCTTGAAAACAGTTGTGCTGCTTAATGTTTTGATAAATGTAATGTGTCTTTGCAGAATAAAAGCCTTGTTATCCCCAACTTTTGGAAAAATACTGTAAATATTTCTTACACAACTGAAGTCGTGTTGTTTTTCTTCTAGACAGGAGAGCAATATCCTTCAACAGTCATAATGTGTCCAAACCAGAGTCCTCTTCTGACCTGACCTGTGTATGTCAAAATGCCTCACATTTATAACTCAAGCAAGGCTTCAAGTCAAGAAAAATGACACTTTTCTTCAACTGAACTATTCTGTAAACATTTTAAGTGGTTTAAATACCTGGAAACAATCAGAAAAATCCATTCATTTTAGAATTTTTATTTGTAATTAAAAAAACTAAAGACTCATTAAAAGCTAAATGAATGTATCAAATGTTTGTATAGAACAAAAGTCTTATTAAAAAAAAAATGCCATCCACAATGAATAAAGCATATTCAACAGGCATTTCATAAGTTTTGTCCCTTTTCTGGTTTCCTCTAGAGGGACAACATGGAGGGCCAGTACGGGGAACCCAACAATGATGTCATTCAGAAAATTTCCAGACGATTGCGACAGGCCCTTGGCATTTCTCTGTTCGGGATTGACATCATCATCAACAACCAGACCGGCCAGCATGCCGTCATCGACATCAACGCTTTCCCAGGTACGTGCAGGTCCTCACAGTCCAGTGACTGGGTTATACATCTTATCTTTATGCACTGACCTCTATTCCCACTTTCAAAACCAGAGATGCAATAATGCAAACAGACCACATGGTGTCAGTGCGGAATAATAGAGGCCTTTTAGTGCATTGTAATGCTAAAATAGGTCATTTTTCTTTGATAAGGTGTTTGATATTTCTTTAATAAAGAGTTTACCTCTATTTAAACAGCTTTATACAACTTTTGAATTCACCCAGTGGAATGTTGTTTATTAAAACATCTACTATTTGCTTCTCACTCTTCTCTCCAAAACATGACAACAATATTTTTCCCATTTGACGGTCCCTATCATTCAGTTTGGGTTTTTGCCCACTATTCTTGCCATGCTTTGTGTTTATATATATATATAGAGAGAGAGAGAGAGAGAGGGAGAGAGAGAGAGCTGTTTAGTAACTGATTCAGGTTTAAGAATTCTTTCAGCATTACATCAACTGCTGATGCATCAACGCTTTTTTTTTTTTTTAATTATCACTCATTAGGTTATTTAACTATGTAGCCTGTTACTATATTTTTGGAAGGCTTTTGTCTTTCAAACACATTAAAATACACAAATTCACATTATTTCTTATTTATGTGTAATGCAGGGATTCCCAAACTTTTGTGTCATCTGAACTTCTTTCAGCTATATACTTGAAGCCCCCCTGAGATTTAAAAATAAATAGTATAATCAAATAAAAAGTATCACATTTGAATGCTCACAGTTCTCTGACAATGGTTTATGATCACATGACATGCAGGTAAACATGTTTTATTTAGATTGTCATTTTAAAATGATTTATTATAATTTTTCATTTTTATGATTTAATTATTAGCGTTTCATTAAACTCACAAATCCCCGTGCAGTTCCATTACGAACCCCAGTTTGGGAAACCTTAATGTAATATTATGTTTAATGTTAAAGACATGTTGTTATTACAACAAATGCAATATATTTTCCTACTCTTTGCATTTTTGTATCAGTATGGTACAAGATTATCCTATTTACAACAATGTTATAAACGAGTTAGGTCAAAATTAATCTAAAAGTTATCAAAAAGTAGTCTGATTATATTACTTAAAATGTGTAATGTAATGGACTTTGTTACTAACTACAATTTTCATCATGTAACATTACAATGTGTAAGTAATCTACCCAGCTCTCTTTATACAGAACTTGTCAAACGTTTTTGAACAGTAAGATTTTTTATGTTTTTTTAAAGATCTCTCTTCTGCTCACCAAGCCTGAATTTATTTAGTCCAAAATACAGCAAAAGCGGTAATATTGTGAAATGTTTTTACTATTTAAAGTAACTGCTTTCTATTTGAATATATTTTAAAATGTAATTTATTCCTGTGATCAAAGCTAAATTTTCAGCATCATTACTCCAGTCTTCAGTGCATGATCCTTTAGAAATCATTCTAATATGCTGATTTTCTCAAGAAACATTTTATTATTAGAATTGTTGTTGTTGTTATTATCAATATTTAAAACATTTTTCAGCATTCTTTGATGAACAGAAAGATACAAAGATCAGCATTTATCTGACATAAAAAGGTTTTATAACATTATACACAATACCATTCAAAAGCTTGGAGTCAGTATAAATTATTATTATTATTTTATTTTTGTGTGTGTGTGAGTGGGGGGGGGGGGGGGGGGGGTATTTAGCTGTTACAAGTCTGTCTGTCCTTCTCCCTCTCCAATCACAACGCACGCCCTCACCTGGTTTCACCTAATCATTGATTGAACACACCTGCACATCATTGGATCCTCATCACCATCCACTACAAAGTCACACACCTCACAGCACTCCAGCGTCCGATCTCGTTTGGCTTATGCTTATGTTTCATTTCAACGAAGTGGGCTCCTTAAATTATCCCAGCGACTTACCTGCTACTTACCTGTTTGTTTACCTACCTCCTGTGTCCTCTCCAGCATCTTGTCCTCTTATCTCCTGTGTCAGTCTCCTCCAACGATCGCCAGCCTGGATTCAAAGTCATCCAGTGAGGTGTGTGCTTCTCCCTGCTTCCACGAGTTCCTGGCAAGGCAATGACATTCTCTCACGTTCTCATCTCCACTATAATCAGTCCCTTGAACTTTACTCATCCTCACCAGTCATTCCTTGCTCTGTTGTTCAATAAACGCTTCTGTGAATATATTAATCCCTTGTGTGAGTCTGGTTCCTGTAACAGAAGATCGGACCCTTACCGAAGATGAGGTTGGAGTTAGCCTCCATAAACATGTGTCCCAGGGAGGAAGACAATCTTTCTGGAGGATACACATTATTTATGTTCCATAATATTTCTTACCACCAGTTACCAAGCCCTCTGCGGCGATCTCACATTAATGGAGGGTTTTAGAGTTGGACTGGAAGAAGAGATCCAAATGGTTATGCCACATGGAGACCCAAGCTGGTCTTTGGCTCAGTACTTAAATTTAGCCTTATGGTTTGCAGGATCATCGTTTCAAGTAGGCGAAATGGGGCCAACTCCAGATTCCAGTCCATCAGCCGCTCCTCACTCCAGCCCGCTTCACTCTAGCCCTCCACCTTCCGTGAGTAATTCTAAACCTCCTCACTCAGCTCAAGCGCCGCCCATGGCGAAGTCAATGTCTCCACCGTCCGCGGCAACGTCTATGGCGCCGTCATCCACGGGGAAGCTAAGCCCGCCGTTTGCGAGTGTACTTACAAGGCTGCCGGTTCTTGCCCTGGAGCTCCTGGATTTGGCGATACCCCCTGAATTCTCGGCTCCTGTCCTCTCCCCAGAGCCTGCTCCTCGCGAGTACCCTCCTATGAATCTACTAGTCCCGTCCAGCCCTCCTTCGTCTCCGCTGGTCCTGTCCAGCCCTCCTGCACCTTCACTGGTTCCGCCCAGCCCTCCTTTGTCTCCGCTGGTTCCGTCCAGCTCCGCGCTGCCCGAGCTCCCCCAAGAGTTCGTGCCCCAAGAGTTTGCGCTTCCAGAGCGCCCCCAAGTGACCGTGCTTCCAGAGCGCCCTCAAGTGCCAGCTTCTCCAGAGTGCCCCACAGAGCCCGCTCCTCCTCAATGGCTCCCAGAGGGGAACTTCCCCAAGAAAATTTTGGGGGGTGGCCATATAGTCACGGCCTGTGTGGCCAGGCCAAGGGCCAAGGCCACGGAGCTTCCTGATCCGCCATGGCCTCCCGAATCCCCGGATCCGCCATGGCCTCCCAAGTCTCCTGTCCTTCCATGGCTGCCTGAGTCCCCAGATAAATCCTATTTTTCTGAACTTTATATTCATCAAAGAAACCTGAAAAAAATTATACTCTGCTGTTTTCAACATAATTATGATAAATGTTTTTTGAGCAGCAAATCAGAATAGTAGAATGATTTCTGAAGGATCATGTGACTGGAGTAATGATGCTTAAAATTCATCTCTGAAATCACAGGAATAAATTAAATTTTTAAATATATTCAAATAGAGGACAGTTATTTTACTGTTTTTGCTGTACTTTGGATCAAATAAATGCAGGCTTGGTGTGCAGAAGAGACTTTTTGAACTACTGTTCAAAAAATTTTGACTGGTAGTGTATATAATATTGTGGAAGGATGGGAAAAAAGTACATTCGAAGCTCTTGATTTAAAGACTATAGTAGTAACTGCAGGCACAGCTGTGTTTGTCAGCTTACAGTATGTTTAAAAGCCACATGGCCTTCTCTCCGCTTGTTGCCATGGTGATCTTGTGTATCTAGCAGGGAACAGCACTTTCATATCTCTCAGTGGTACATCCAACGAGTCCCATGATACCGCAGGAGTAAGACAACAGATGATATCAGCCTTTTATTAATATGCCTCTCAGAGCACTTACAATCCTTTCAGAACCGTCACAAGAAACCCATTAACTAATGTTATCTAAAACCTCCTTCACTTTTTACCCAGGTTACGAGGGAGTCCCCAAGTTTTTCGATGACCTGTTGAGTCACATCACCAGCGTCCTGCAAGGTCAGGTGTCTAATGGAGCAGCATGTGGTCATCTGAGATTGAACGGGATACCTCAGAGCCCATCTGTGGCCTGCGGGATGCACTGTGGCATGCTGGGAAATGAAAGCAGCTGGTTGATGGACAGCGAAGGGACAAAGAAAGGTCCCCATCAGGGATTGAGTTGCGGTGGTGCTTGCATGGCTCCAAACTTTCACCAGCATGGCCGGTCGAGTTTAGCAGCAGAGACGTCCTCGCAGTGATGCCGAGAGACAACGCAATAGAATATTTCTTTACTGTTCATAATCCAAATGAACCCTCATCAAAGGGTAGGTGTATAAAAGATTCCTTTGTGCCAAATGTGAATTGTGTAGTAAATGATTGAATGTGTCTTTTCATTTTATATAATTTCATGTTTGGAATGGTCAACCTGATCTTGGAGATATATATTAGATTTTTTATGAATGTTGCACTGAATTTGATTTGCAGAAAAAGAGCTTTGTAGAGAAACTACAAATTTTATTGATGTTAATATATTAATGAAATACTTGAAAGGAAAACTGGTGTCATGATTTAAATAAGTGTCCAGCTGGCACTAAGGCTTGTTTTCTTGCATGTATCAGAAATTCTGGCTAAATAAGAGAGCTTGAAGACCTTTAGTGCTATCTGAAGCAATCTGCTGGCAATTAATCTCTTAAAACACAGCAGCAGCAGCTCTGCTTGCTTTTTAAAAAAAGATTGAAGAGTAAGATATTTTAAGGCTGAATCATTTCATATCTGAAGGGCCCGTAAAAACCTCCCACACTGGCAGGTGCTATGAGATTGTATAGGGGTTATTCATTGATTGCAAATAGAAAATTAACAAACTTCACCAAAAAAAGTTAACCCAAAAAAATTTATTCAGTCATCATGACTTTCTTCTTTAAAACACAAAAAATATTTTGAAAAATGTTCCAACTGATTTTGTTGACACAATGAAAGTCATTGGGGTTAAAACAACACTGAACCTTTCACTGAGCACTTTCATTGTATTGACAAAAAAAAACACATTTATCATTTTTTTTCCTTCACAGAAAAACTAAATTCATACAGGTTTGGAATGGCATGAGGGTGAGTAAATGATGACAGAATTTTCATTTTTTGGGTGAACTTTCCCTGAAATATGATTGGCAAATGTATTAAATTTGTTATTTTGACAATGTTTGTTAGTCTGTTTTATCCCCATCACGTTATACTTGTACATGATGTATAGTTTGTAAATATGTTAATTTTTTTTGAGACAGAAAAGGCCTCTAAAATAACAAAAGAATGAAAAGGACAATAAAAACTAATTGAAGCACTGAGAATTCTTTGACTGATTTTTTTTGTCTCCTGTATTGACATCAGTTTTGGGTCGCTTTGAGGTGTCGTTCAGACTCATACTTTGTGGAATTAGTTTGAAACACTTCTTTTTGATCTTTATTTTTCGTTTTCTTGAAACCCAAAAAGCATTTAATTACAGTCATCACCATATCTAATAAAAACATTATTGCCTATGGATCATAAGACTCCATAATATCAGGTACAATCTTTCAGATATGTATCCTTACGTATATTAAAATTTCAACCTAGTGTGATGATTCTGGGTAGCAAATATTTTACATTAAATGTACTCAATGCCCAAATTTCTTCGGGAAGCAAGCACAATAAAGCAAAGCGGAGGAGCTGGGAGAAAAAAGTGAAGGGACCTCTGAATGTCTGACACCAGAGAAGTTGCTTTGAGGTTTCATTTAACACATGGAGGGAATAAGCAGAGAATCTGCGGCGCTGAGATAAGAGCTTGCGCTGCTGTGGACTGAGCAAGAAGGTGAGAGCCTCATCTCCAGTTAACATGCCTTTCTACTGAAGGAGAGATGAAGGGCAAAGTGGAAAGAGAAGAAGAGCTGGAGCAGCTCAGCCTCGTCTCAGATCATGGAGTTTCTGAGCCACACTCTCCAGTTCAGACTCAATGGCAGCCAGGCTTTCGATCTCAGCATCCTGATTACAGAAGAGAGAAAATCAGGCCATTAGTTCATTTTAAAATGCTTCATGAACATTTATTCAAAAGTTTGGGGTCAGAATTTTTTTTTTCATTAAGTCTCTTATGCACACCAAGACAGTATTTATCTATTTGCATTTATAATTTTTTAATCATTTAGGATAACTGTTCTATTCTAATTGTTCTGTTCAATTTTAATATATTTTAAAATGTAATTTATTGCTGTAATGTTAAAGCTGAATTTTCAGCAGCCATTAATCCAGTCTTTAGTGTCACATAATCTTTCAGAAATAATTCCAATATACTGATCACGTAGTTTTCATATACATATTTTTTAATTTATTCAGAAAAAAAAACTATAAAATATCTATACAAAACTATAGCACGACTCCAGCTGATTTGGAATTAGTCACATGGGATTATTTTAATGTTGTTTTTGTCATTTTTAAAGCTTGACCAACGTGGTCACTATGAACCATGGATTCACTGAAAGAGCCATGTAAAGGAAAAAAAAAAAAATCTACTTTTGTGTTCCTCGGAAGAAAAATACTGTGTGTTTTAACCTTTAAGAAAATGTGTAGGTGTCCTACCCCTGTCTTTCTGCTGCCGCTGCCCTCTTCATCTCGTTTGTCCTGTGGTTCAGTTTGTGCCATGAGCTGCAGCTCCTGCTCCTCAGGGCTCCTCCACAGCTCCCCCTCTTGATCTTCTCTCTCCTTAGAGTGATGTGGTGCTTCCCAGTGCTCATCCAGTTTTGGGCTTGCCTCTACTCTCTTGTGGGACAGTTTGTTCACACGACTCCAGCGTTTCATTCCAACCTCTCTTTTCTTCTCCTCCTCTTCTTCCAGCTCTTCTTTTGAATGTATTCTTTCTGTTTCAGCTCCCCTGTGCTCCTCGCTGTCTTCCATGATGGGTTGTTTTACATCAGGATTCGCTTCTTGATCACCTGTGGCTGTTTCCCCTTCAGATAAAAAGGGAACAAAGTTATAATTATTATATTATCTTCTCTACTTACTCTATCTTAGTCTCTTCTCTCTATTCTACACACACACACACACGCGTTTACTTTAGTGCAGCATCAGCAAACCCAGCACTCTTCTAAATGAAATGCTCTCTCTTGCCAGCTCACAGCTCACTGCTTGATGCCTCTTATCCTGAAATATAAGCCACCATCCTGTCCTTCTATCTGTACCCATGAACACAGATTCCCAAATCAATGTTTCCATTAACAGACACACTAAAGCAAAGTCACCTGAAATGTCTGACATTTTTCACAAAGTTCCTCTGAGATCTGAGGACTACTTTAAACAAGCTACAGGCAGCTTGCTGATCTGGATGGCCTCCAAGGTCAATTATTGAATCGATTCAGCAGGCCACAGCACAGCGTGGATTTCATTTCATAGATGGAGGCACTGTCACACCAGCCTGTTCATGGAGCACTGCTAAATTCCCCTATCAATCTTCATTCCCCATCCCTCCCTCCCTTCCGTCCCGTTTTAACCTTGTTGTGTCTTAGACACAATCTCCTGCTGTTATTCCCAACCTCTTCAATGAAATAAGCAAGTGCCTGTTATATGAATTCTCCCTGGACATCCCTGTTACTCACAGTAACACCTTTCAAAGAGTAGTGATTATGTTGCTATTGATCAAATGTAGGAGGGGTGACAATTTGCTTGTAGGAGCACTATGGGTATTTGTTCATCTGCTGGGAATAAAGCCGTACACATCTGATCATGGATTATGATACTTTGAGGTCATTCATGTTACAAATGTATGATGTAATGGCCAAATAACAATTGTAAATATGTTAAATAATACCTCAGTTTTGAGATGAAAAGCCACAAAGAGGAGAAAAACAAATAATTAAAATCAAAAGAAATGGCAATGTTGCGTGACTAGAGCCGAGTAAAAAAATATTAATGTTCTGTTGTTATAACTCATAATCACTAATTAGAATTTACGTTTTGTCAAAACAAAACATTACACAGCAATTTTTAAATTAATATTCACCTAATGTATAAAGAAATCACATTTTACCTGAGTTATGTAACTCGTATCAAAATGAATGGCACCAGTGTCCATTTCAAGATTGTTTTGAGTCTGTTCATTTTAGTGGATCTAAAACCTACATTGGTTACCAGTGTTATCTGATTCACAAACAAATAAATCTTATGAGCCGGTTCTTTTTAATGAATCAAAACCATGCAGCGCAACCAGTATCCTCCAATTCACAA
This sequence comes from Barbus barbus, assembly GCF_936440315.1. NCBI lineage: Eukaryota > Metazoa > Chordata > Actinopteri > Cypriniformes > Cyprinidae > Barbus > Barbus barbus. Next base: position 17,959,843 of record NC_136742.1, on the reverse strand, counting down.
ACAAATGCCTCTTGAGCTGGTTCTTTGTAGTGAATCAAAAACATACAACACGATCGGTGTAGCCTGATTCCTGAAATTAATGACTCTTATAAATCAATTATTTTAATAAACATAAAAAAAAACCCTATGGAAATAACCTAAGTTATCAGTTTGAAACACTGCCTTGTGTTATTTACAGCATTAGCAGAGAGATTTTTTATATTTAAGCAAAGCGGACATTATAGCTGAAATACACCCAAATTAATCAGAATTGAATCAAAAAGGAATGAAATGAGAACTGAATTGAAATCTAACTGAATTGAGAGTTTCGGAATCGTAATAAATCAAGAAATCTAGTAGTTTTGAACATCAGTGTGTTCTGCTGGTGCTGTGTAGGATCCTGGAACAAGTGACATATTTAATTTCTTTGTGTAGTTCACAACTTGGCAGTAGTTTCTGGCACACGTTCAAGCACTATTCATCTATCAATTGTACATCTGCAGTGGCTTGTTTCCAGGTATCGAGCCACAAGCTTCTCAGCCGGAGGTCCCTGAATTTGAGAGGTCCCAGGGCACTGGTCCCATCGGGCCGGTAATGCAACCTTACACCTCATCTACAGTCAGAATATTGCTTGTTATATCATATCATACTGAATAAGGCTGTCAACTCAAAGATAAACTCAGAAAGTAGCGCATATGGCATCCCACACATCGCTTTCATCATTACCATCTTTTTGGTGAACCGGATCCTTTTCCTTCTCCTTTTCCAAGCTGGAGTGTCTCTTCTCCTCTTGTTTACCCTCTTCCCTTTTTGTGGCCTCCTCCTGTGACTCTCTCTTCTGCTCTGGGTTTATGGAAATGTGATTGCTAGGACTCTCCAGTTCTTCACGCTCCTCTTCCTCAACAATCTGGTTGCGTTTTTGAGACTCCTGCTCTGTCTTCTCACTCTCCCTGGAGCTCTCCTCTCCTACTCCTCTCTTCTCTGTATCTTCTTTTGGTTTATCCAAGGCAACCAACATTGACTGATCATCTGTAGGATGGTAAAGGGTTACACTGAGGTTAGGTGCTCATTTTTGTATTATTTAAATAAATAAAGAAATTGTAATTATATAGTGTTCATATATGATCATAAATTAATATATTCATATATCAAAATAAATAAATGTTTTGTGTGATATTCTTTTATGCAGACTGGGTTTCTTTCAGGTCAGTGCCTTAGGGTTTGATTTATATTCTGTATGATAGAAAGACTTTATAGAGATCTGTTTTTGTTTCTTTCAGGTCTTCAGGTTCTAAGCCTTTAGATTTGATGAATTCTGCAACAGTGCCTATTAATGAAAGTGCAAGGTTGTGAAACAGACTGTTTACATGTTTTTTCTTTGGATCAATCTGTCTGACCTCAGCAGCACAGTACTTGCAGAAGAACATATAGATGGTGTGTTCAAAACACGTTAACCTCAGAAAAAAGTTAAGGAGACTGACCATAAGTAGACTGACATGGCTTAATATGTGAAATTGCAATGCAAGCAGATCATAGATTTCAAGGCCACATAGACCATTTTCAAGATCAGCACTTTTGAATGAGGTCAAATGAAATGCACAGCAAAGTACACAGACAACCTACTCACAAATTAAGGGGTAGTTTAAAACACAATCAGTGTTTTACTTGACTCTCACACTGTAAGAACAGAATGATATTTAGCACCCACACACTTGTGCCCACAGACTTGTGATATGACATATCCAAGATCGTTTTCCAATAAATTTTACAAGCTCAATATCGTACCACTGGTAGTGTGCCCTCTGCCCTGATTCTGTCAGAATGCTGCTAAGTGCAGGACTATAGAGCAGAACACAGTGGTTCACAATAAAATGTGCTTTGAGAGCACTGAATGACCGCCTTCTATCCTTTGAAGAGTGACAGGCAATGCTAAATCAAAGCAGCGTTTGTTTTTGTTTTGTTTTCCCAGGAATTTATTCTATGATTAGAACAATCTTTCATCTTTCTTCTCTTATGCAAAGTGTATAAGCATGAATATAAAAATATATAATATAATAATATAGTAAAACAACCCATACACAAATGAAATAAATATTAAACATATTAAATTGCGATATATTGTCATATGAAGAAAAAACACAAATTAAACCTATTAGAAATTGGAACAATATATTAACATATATCTAGCCCACACAAATATGCATGAAATTTTTTGGACATACATGGCACGTACATGTATATCCATCCTAAAACTCATCAATACAGCTTGATATAATATGAGTAAATATAAAAGACACACATGCATTTAAAAAAAAAAAAACTTGTTACAAAAAAAACTTACTATTCAGATTTACACAACTTAAAGGTGCACTAAGCAATTTTTGCCAAACGATGTTGATATTTGAAAGCAACAAAACAAACACGCCCATAGCCCAATAGGACCTCGCCTATTTTGATATATCTGCCCCACACATATATGTACACAACCCTGGCATAACGATGAGCGCAGAAACAAGCAAAGATGACACACAAGCATATTTAAACAAAAGCCAACACAGATAAGTTGTGTGAAACAATGCAAAATCAACGTTACTCACCAATCAAAAAGAAACAACGCAACCTAGGCATCCGATTGGTGCCCTTCCAGCTCCTTGAGTTCTCTCCACCGCTGGAAAGCTGCTGCGAAATTTATGCGGGTCTTACATGCCTGATCGTAACCCTTCTTTTTAATGTTTGTTCCTCTGATATTTTCCTCTTTTTTTATCTTGCAGTTCTCTCTATCTATAGTCAATAATATCCGTCCTGTACACTCAAATTGAGCGCTGTATCATTACAAAACACGCCCCTTACTGCTGATTGGCTGCAAGTGTGTTTTGGGACATGGTCCGACACTGCGATCAAAAGCATTTTTCAAAAATTGCTTAGTGCACCTTTAAATTAATATACAGATTTTTGTATATTAGGCTATGTTGTTTTAATAAAGTTGCATATAAATAAAATATATTGTTGACATATATGGTTGCTACAAATTATACCATATAAAAAATCATCATATAGATAAAATTAACATATGTAGACAAAATTTTCTATACAAATCTTCTATATGCTCTAATTTTCATCCATCCAGAGTATGTAAATATGTGAATATATATATATATTAGTGCTGTCAAACAAAAAAATTATATAAACAAAAACTTTTATTTTGGATGTGATTAATCGTGATTCATCGTTTGACAGAACTAATATATATATATATATATATTACTACATACTGGTAATATGTATATTACTGCTGTCAATAAATAAAAAAAATGTAATCGTGATTAATCACAGTCCATGACCTTGTGAATGCCCATATTTGGTTATGTTCCTGTTCCTGTCATTATTGGTTCATTATTAGTTTATTTGTTTCCAGCTGTGTTTGTTTAATTATCTCGTTTAGTCTTGCAAACTTAAGCCCTGTTTATAACTTAATCCCTGTGTTTTCCATTGTCCTGTGTCCGGTATTAACATTGATGTTGTGTTCCTGTGTGTTCTCCCTGCCTTGCGTTACCCCTGTTGGATTGTGGATCATTAAAAGACTGTTTATTTTGAGTTTATCCTCATCTCCGTGTTCCTCGTTTTGCTACAGTTTGCAATTGTGACAGTAAATGTGTTGAAATAAAGAAATGCATGACAAACTAGTTTAAGGAAACAGAACCTTTCACACCTCCGCCAGGTATGAGACATAATACTTATTATTTTATCAATATTCTTTTGTTTTTATTCAGCCATTATAGCCTTTATACTGGCAATAAAACATTTACCAAGCCACATCACTTCAATCCCAGTATACATTTACCCAGCTATGATCAAAAGTATTTCTAAATAAATACAACAAACATTTTCTTGCGACCTTACATGAAGTATTATGACAAAATGCATTATGAAGTAGAATCGGACCTGTTCTGCAGGTGCATTAGAGCTAACACTAGCATCAAGCTACATAAGACAATTAATGAGATTAATAATACACTTTTACTCAAAACTCACTTCAATCGAGTGTTTGTAATAACTTCCTTTTGCGATCACATATGGAATTTGGTCGTTTACTGTTGTTAAAATATGCTATTTATAGCCTTTTTTAATCGCTGTACAAATTAACATTTCAGATATACACATTCATTATTATGAAAATATCCAGATCTCAAGAAAATCACATTCAAACCATATCCTATCGTAATTGTGTGTTTATTATCTTATATAATCTATAGTGCCTGTTATGTTTATTTCTGCTGTGTAAAAGCCTTAACATGTATGCTCTGGCTGAAACTCAAGTTGTTTGTGATGTTACAACCGCCTCTCGGGTCTTAAGTTGCCAGGTATACACTCCCAAGTATAATACACATTAGTAAAAGGATCTATTTTCATTTTTATTTGTCTATATACACTTTGGGCGGCCGCGGTACATTATAAAAGTAGCCCAAAAAAACGCAACCCACAGCTCTGTAATTTTTCCTGCGACTGCATTTTCAAAATAGCCCAATTGTGCGGGAAAACCGTGACCCTAGCAACACAGGTTCGCTGTACCCTTATCACACAATGACAGATGACGGCAGGAAGTTGGGGTCAAACCTTATCACGATTAATTTGCGTTAAAAAAAAATTATAGTGTATATATGGAAATAACACTCTCATAATATTTCCGTATGGGAATGTAAATAAATAAATAAAGATGCAGCAGACTAGCATTGAGTCATGTACTGTGGCAATTAAGAAGTGGATTAATCTCACCTGCAGTTTTCATTGTGTTTCTAGAGAGGCTAGTCACATGTTCAGGAGCATCTCCTGGGTGCTTCTGTGCTCTTTCATTGGCTCCTAAGAAGCAGTTTGGTGGGGAAATGGTCACAAGCAGACATAGAATCTTCTTGGCAATAAAACAGAATGTATGGATTCTCTTTCAGAGTTCATCAGCAGTGTTATACAATTCTCTGCTCTACATTTCAAATGACCTACTGCTGCCAAAAAAGCCATCACCACCCAACTGTCATTCTGCTGCCATTAGCGTTTCTCCATAGGAAACAGAGTTAGTTCATGCTGTCCCAATCAAATCGGGCGCATCTGCCTCTTACCCTCCACAGCGATATCTTGCATCTCTTGGAGAAAGTTGCGGTGGCGTAGGATGCTCACAAGCCTGTCATCTGGAAAATAAAAGGTACACCTCACACACAGCTCCAAACTCCAAACACTATTTTTAGCAGTCAGCACTTTACTTTATTTTTTACATTATTTGCATCAATTGCCCTGAAATATACTGCTTTCTCCTGAGCAGCACTATTAATCATCAGGCCCGCTGAGAGAGAAGAGAGAAAGTGAAAGCAATAAGAGAGATTTGCGTTGAATTAACGTTGAGTCAAGATTTTCCTTTTCTGCTGACCGACAGAGAGTGCATGCAGAGTCGGCTGCTCACTCGATGGCAATGCTATTCACTCTACTCTTTACTTTCTCTCCAAAAATGTCTGTCGTCTTATTTCTCTGCCAAGCTTCTTCGCAATCTGTTAAAGTTATGGTACAAAACTGACAGAATGTTGCTGAACAGAATTGACATATAATGGACAAGCATTAGGGAATGGCATTTTTGTGTCTGTATATTAGTCTTATTTTATCATTGAGACATTATTACAGTTTTTATTTGATACATTTTTATTGTCCATTTTCATTTTATTTTGGGTCAAGTTTTAGTCATTTTGATGTATTTTGTCATGTTTAGTAGTTTTTAAATATGTCTATATATTTTTTGTTCATCTATATTTCAGTTTTAGTTATTTTAGTTAATCAGGTTACAATAAATTAAAATGAAAAATAATTTTTTATATATTTTATTTCATTTCAGTTAACATTTATTTTATTTCAACTGATGATTCTTATGGTTTTATTTTTAGTTTCAGTTATAGATGTAGTTTACTGTGATTACCCTACTGAATAGTTTACAGTTACTAACTGTAAGTCTTTTAATAATAACATTTTAATACACTAACTTATTTGAACTATTAAATTATTTTTCTTACTGTATTAATAATAAAAAGGTGGGTTTAAAAAGAGAATCTTGAGAATGTCCCTTTCGCTATGAATTATAAGGTGGTTCAAATTAAATTTAATTTATTCAAATTAAATGTTTTAATTAATTTCATAATAATAATTTCATTATTATTATTATTATTATTACTATCATATTATCTATAATATAATATAATATAATATAATAATTTTACTATATTTTGGTAAGGTAACTAACAGTTAAACTATTTAGTATAGCACTTTTCCTGTTAAAAATATAAAAATTTTTAGTGTCTCTGTGAAATTCTGCTTTTCTCAACTTATCAGTCCTCCTTTCTGCTTCTATCCGTCTCTGTCCTTCACTGTTTCTTTGTCCTAGACTCATTGTGTAAGCCTCTCACAGAGTGTTTGATTTCACTGTTGTAAGCATTATCTCAGTAACAATACCTGCCTTGCTAAAAGAATAATTGATTTTCCAACTATTAAAGTATCAACGAAAAAAAACTTCACACTATGACTCCTGTGCTAATGTCATTCATTATTTTGCTCCATTAACTTTCAACTATCAGAAACGTGCAGTCACCGCAGCAATGATAGCATATATTGATCATATCGGGAAGGTCACTGCTGATGATAGGAAGGAAGAGCACCCAAGTGCAGCTAAATATACAGAAATAATAGTAGTCCAGGTGTCACTAATGCAGGCACTCACCAGCGCTGAGGGTTTCAAGGCAGTCCTGGGAGACTGGGATGGGATGAGGCTTGGACAGGGCATCTGCAATTACTTCCACAATACACTTCATCACCTATACAAAGACAGAGAAGATTGGGTTAGGAAATGGCGAGACATTTTTAAGCTATTTTGAAAAAAAAATTATATTGTGAAATATTATTACAATTTAAAATAATATTTCTATTTGAATAAATTTTCAAATGTAATTTATTCCTGTGATGGCAAAGCTGAATTTTTAGTAGCCATTACTCCAGTCTTCAGTGTCACATGATCCTTTAGAAATCTTTCAAATATGCATTTAATAAATGTAACGCATCCTTGTTTTTAAACGGTAGTGTGTATATATGGACTCCATGCACTCACAAGATCAATGTGACAGAGGACACAGATGCAGCACGCCAACAATATCTCAACCCCCCCCCCATATCTAGCCATCCTTACTGTCTTACATTTCACTTTCAATCAATATCATTTCCTCCTGCTTTCATCCCTCTCACCCGTCTCTGCGATTTCTTTGTCTCCACATTCCCCCAAAGTCAAACATTTCTCTGCTGTCAGGGAAAAACAGCCTCCCTCAGTAAGGCTGCTGAAATGGCATTATCATTTTACCGAGAAGAACTGCATCTGTTTGCAACTTGACATTGCCGATGTCTTTCCCCCCAAAACTTCAGATTTACACACATTTTAGAATTTCCAAGTGTCCTCTATCAAAACATACCCTCTCTTTAGGTGTGTTTTATTGACAAGGACAGGAAAGAATCACATGACAATCTCAACCGAGTTAAATGAGTGCAACCCAACTTCAATTTAAGTTTAAATTCAGTTCATCATAGTTTAAAAGCACAGTTTGCAGTCATCTGTAGTTGGTAGCCACACATGGCACCAGCTGTCACTAGGCTGAAATCATGTTGTTGAGTCACTGTCTCACTTATGCTGCTTTCCTCCACACTTCCTGACAACATGGACTACAGCTGCTGCCATTCTGTGCATCCTTATGTTCCAAAAGGCAGCTCCAAATACACATTAAAATAATACTGAACAGTAGTGATCCCGAAAACGAATATTTTGTTTGTTAAACAATAATTTACCTTCACATCCTTATCGTCCATGTGACCTGGAGAGACAGGTACGGAGAGGACTGGAAAAAGAGAGAGAGTTTTGATAAGCAAAAAACAAATGACTCCGTGTGAAAGCTGGGTTAATTTTTTGGTTAAGTAACCAAGGTACTCGAGTCGTTTAGCAACAGACAACCAACCATAAACTGCTTCAGTGATAAACTCATTAATTCTTCATGTTCTTTATAAATCGCAGAAACTTTCACTAGCTGTTTGCAATCTGAGGGAAACGCGTTAACGGACGCATTAATCTTTTTGTTGCATGTTTATAGTTATAAAACAACCGAGGTGGATCTACGCAGATACAGTAAACAAGCGGTTATGGCTGTATTTGTCTAATTAATGTTAATGGCTTTATAAATAAGTAACCCTGGGTTTACAATGCGAAATCTCGAAAAGGATTCATTATTAAAAGACCAAGTATTCACACTGTAAAGCATGTAACGAGATTACGTTTACAAATGTCAAGTGTGAAAAGCCTTTTGTGCTCCTCCAAGTGTTTTATCCGCTGACAGAGATATGGCACAGCTCACATGTAGAAAATGTACAGTCAACAGAATCAATTCATCATCCAAATTCCACTAAGTATTCCCACAATAACTTAACACGTTACGTGATTATTTGTACATCTTGCACACTTACCAAAATTCACCAGCACCACGAGAGCAGCGCATCCTCGTGCGATCATTGTCGTAATACGAAGCGCAGGCAACCGTCTGTTTAAAAGTGAAGAACCGTCTTGCCAGAGGAAAGCAAATGAACGCTAGTACTTTCCTTTCCTCGGAGTGAATGAAAACACTCGCTGATTTATGAATGCATAATGCGCATAAGCCGCCTGCTCTTATTTGTTTCGCCGGATCACAATGCCTCAATGTCACTACTCACTACCGCAGCGATGCCGCCTTTATATAGAAGACTTGATGAAGAGGAAATGACATCAGTATGAAGTACAGCTGCTTAGTTCACCATCTACTACAGGTACATCTAAAAAAAAAAATGTGAATATCGTGAAAAAGGTCAATATTTTTTGTCACTCATTTCAGAAAGTGAAACCCATATATTATATCGATTCATTACACATATAGTGAAATATTTCAAGCCTTTATTTCTTGAAATTTTGATGATTATGGCATACAGATAATGAAAACCCAAAATTCAGTGTCTCAGAAAATTAGAATATTACATACGATCAATAAAAAAAAGGATATTTTAAACAGAAATGTCAGGCTTCTGAAAAGTATGTTCATTTCTATGCACTCAATACTTGGTAGGGGCTCCTTTTGCATGAATTACTGCATCAATGCGGCGTGGCATGGAGGCAATCAGCCTGTGGCACTGCTCAGGTGTAATGGAAGCCCAGGTTGCTTTGATAGCGGCCTTCAGGTCATCTGCATTGTTGGGTCTGGCGTCTCTCATCTTCCTCTTGACAATACCCCATAGATTCTCTATGGGGTTCAGGTCAGGCGAGTTTGCTGCATGGCTAATCAAGCACAGTATAACACCATGGTCATTGAACCAGCTTTTGGTACCTTTGGCAGTGTGGGCAGGTGCCAAGTCCTGCTGGAAAATGAAATCAGCATCTCCATAAAGCTTGTCAGCAGAAGGAAGCATGAAGTGCTCTAAAATTTCCTGGTAGACGGCTGCGTTGACTGTGGACTTCAGAAAACACATGGATCAACACCAGCAGATGACATGGCAGCCCAAATCATCACAGACTGTGGAAACTTCACACTGGACTTCAAGCAACATGGATTCTGTTCCTCTCCACTCTTTCTCCAGACTCTGGGACCTTGATTTCCAAATTACATGCAAAATTTACTTTCATCTGAAAAGAGGACTTTGGACCACTGAGCAACAGTCCAGTTCTTTTTCTCCACAGCCCAGATAAGCCGCTCCTGATGTTGCCTCTGGTTCAGAAGTGGCTTGGTAGCCCTTTTCCTGAAGACGTCTGAGCGTGGTGACTCTTGATGCACTGACTCCAGCTTCAGTCCACTCCTTGTGAAGCTCTTCCAAGTGTTTGAATCAGCTTTGCTTGACAGTATTCTCAAGCTTGCGGTCATCCCTGTTGCTTGTGCACCTTTATACCCAATTTCTTCCTTCCAGTCAACTTTGCATTTAATATGCTTTGATACAGCACTCTGTAAACAGCCACACCTTTCAGTAATGACCCTCTGTGACTTACCCTCTTTGTGGAGGGCGTCAATGTTCGTCCTCTGGATAATTACCAAGTCAGCAGTCTTCCCCATTATTGTGGTTTCAAAGAACAAGAGATACCCGGAATTTATACTGTAGGGATGGTCATTTATTGAAACTCAAGTTTAAATATTCTAATGTTTTGAGATACTGATTTTTGACTTTCATGAGCTGTAAGCTCTAATCATCAAAATTAAAACAAAAAAACTTTTGAAATGTTTTACTTCACATGTAACGAATCTAAAATATATGAAAGTTTCACTTTTTGGAATAAGTTACAAGAAAAAAATGAACTTTTTCATGATATTCACATTTTTTTTTAGATGTACCTGTAAATGCTAAAGGAAAAAAAAGTTAATAATAATTATTATATTACTATATGCATATATGGGTGTAAACAACTGCTTTAATTTCATACATTTGCTAATTATTTAAATGTTATTTATACTAGTAGTAGGCCTAATACACATAATTAGTATAGGCTATAAGTACAAATTTTATTGGATATTTGGGGTCCCATATTTTGTAGAAGGGTGTGTTGGGTCGTCTAAAGAAATTTATTTATTTCCCTATTATTTTCTCATTTTAAAATGTATCGCAACATTAAGCGATACATTTAAGCAATGGTGGTTTGCTTGATTTTCAGTCTATTAATATTCCGCTTAAGACAAAAGGCAAACAAATATATCATAAACTGACATATATCATCCACATAGATGTCTTATTAGTTATGAGGTTCCTTCAAGATCCCATGCATTACTCAAATAAAAATGGCTTTGAGCACACGTAGGTCATGATTTCCACTAAAATATCTGTACAGTAAAATTTTAAAGTAAAAAACATCAAATTGTAGTTATTCAGTCCCTAATAAAGCAAAATAAATGGCAGGCTGTTTGGCATGAATCTTTGTGTTGAATACCAAACAGAAGCCGGTCAGTGGTGCCTGCTTTTCAAAACAGAAAATAATTCAATTAGAAAGGGACTGCATTACACATTGGCATAGACAGTAAATGATGGACCTCAGGGGAACCATATGTGATTATTCCACCAACTAATTTATTGAGCACAGTAAAGATGCATTAGAAAGAGAGTGGCAGGGGATGAAAGAGAGTGAATATGAGCAGGAAGCAGATTATTAGATGTGGGAGAGCGTCATGCAATTACGTACTATACAACATTCACTACATCTCCTGCATGTGTAGGTTTTCAATTCACATGCAAAAATGTGATAAAATGTTTATGCTTAATTATTTGTTCACCACTTATTCTTTTATGTTTTAATAGGTTGATTTGATGGAAATATGCTCTCTTTGTTATTTACAATATGTGAATAAATGTCCTTGTAGCTCATGAAAACAATATATCAGCCACTCGTTGTGCATCTCAACAAGCCATTCAGACTTCATTTATCATATTATTCATAGGTGACACAGAAAGCAAGGCTCTACCCTAGTGGGCTCTGATAATGCGCACATTAGAGGCAGCTGTTTACACATTTTACCTCTGTTGGTGAAAATGATATTGAGTTAAACAGATACATTGCAGAAAAGCAAGAAATTCGAGGCAACAGACATGTTGACCATTGATTTGTAATGAGAAGATAATGCTATTTCTCTATTCTGGACACACTAAAATTGAATGAAAATCGAAGTCAGTCAGGAGTATGAGTACGTGCTTGTGATGTATTGCATCTAATTTCCTTCAGAGAGGAAACAATGTATGGTTTCCTGTTTGTATCAGTTTGAAATTGACACACACAAAAAAAAACATACTATGCGTCACATTTGCGCCTGAGTTTTGCAATAAGTTTTTCCCAAGTAATTAAGTTATATTAAAATGCATAAATTCAACTTTTTTTCCCTGTGGAAATATATGCAAAACTGTACGGTGCTGTTTTATTCAGTCATGCATGGAAATCAGATTTATTTTATAATGTACATGGTTGAACAAAATGAGCAATTTGCTTAACTACTTTCCCAGAAATGCCCAGAGGACAACATACTTATGTGGAACTAAAATGTTCCACTCATCTATCAAAACCCTATGAGAATGATAATAATAAAAAGGTTCTCATTTTTCAAATAAATGCTAAATCAGTTCAATTATTTCGGATCATGATCATAAATTATCCATGAAAAGCAGTTTCTCAGAGCTGAGTTAAGCAATTACTTTTTAAATGTAAAAAACTCCAATCAAAAGAACTCCCAGTGTGCAAAAAATAACCTCATATTCTGAGACATCTTCATTATTGATATTGATCAAGGCAATAGCTTTGTATTAGCTGTGAATACAGTCAAGTAAATAAATCTATAGTATATGTACAACACAAAGCTCCAAAAATATTAGTCCTCCTAAACAGTGCATAACTGCGAATTGGTTAAAGGTAAACTGATAGGGAAACAGGGTATTCACAAATAAGCCTTCAATTCACTCTTGTGATCTTAGGGACAGAAAAAACAACAACCAAGTGAATTAATGATAGACATTACTTCCTGTGGCAAAATATAAACACCTGCATGTTAGTTTCTTTGTTGTGTACTTATCTTCAAAAAGGCTTTTAAACAGAAAAACAGGCTAATATTAGCAAGTCACTGACAGTTCTGAGGTATAAAGTGGGTCAAAGCACATCCACTTTGAATGATAATAATACTAATGAATATGCAGCACTCAGCTAAGTTTGGACAAATGCAGGCAGAATCAAACAGACTGTCAAAACATGAACATATTTATTACATGAATGTGAAGAAACCACCAATATAATTGCATTGCTATAATTCATTTAAATTATTCTTGTTTATTTGTTTGGTTGTTTCCAAGAACCTTTAGGAGCTGCTAATTACAAATAAAGATGGGTTCTTTGATTGGTAATAGAAGAATTAATAAAAAAAAAAAAAAAAAAAAAAAGAAGACTTTCAGCTGTATAGAAAAAGCATACAGTATCTTAAATGAATGAAAACTACTTTGAGAAAAAAAACAAAAAAACGGAAGGAAAACAGGTAAGTACCCCTTCTGAAAGCTTTATTTGAGAAGACCAAAAGCACTTCTCGTGTTGCAGCATCCAAAGCAATTATCTTATTACTGTGGACATTAAGAAGCTCTCAAACAGTTTACTTTTCACCATGCTCTCAGAAGCAAAACAGCTGTTCTCAGTCAACATTCAGTTCTAGGCTTAATGAGTTTACGGTATAACCTCTGGCCGTTTTTATTCAAACCATCCGGAATTAGCTTAGTTACCTTTCATACCTAAATTAATTATAGCAGCATTATGCCGAGCTAAAAGTGGCTTTGCACCTGCTCTTGTGCTATTTTGGTTGGGTATATCAGAAAAGGTCATCACATTAGCATATATTTTTCTATTCTGAGGTTTTAACATTCCCATTTCCATTGCATAAACTCTACAGAGCAATTTATATACGATATTGACTGTAACCAAGTCTTCATATTTTGCCAACTCCAATTTCCTGTTAATTTTTGAAAACTTTATCTTTTACTCCCTTGTTATCGGTTTCATCATAGACCATCCTGCAGTGGCTCGAGTCTCAGAATAGATCCTCAATGGTTCAAAGCAATGATATTAAGCCCAAGTGGAACATCGGGTGGGTAGACATGATGTACCATGATACTCCATATGGATGTCCTACAAGGAGGCCATATTAACAGCCAACCACAGTGGAAGGAAAGCCAAGATGAGGTGGAGAACAGTTAGTCTGATGCCAGGAAGTGATGTGCCTGATTTTGCAGCACTAGGTCTGGTGTAAATGTACGGATGACTCTGGGATTTGTCAGTTTGAGCAGGAAAGACATTTAAAGCACATATTAATGAAATTAGCAAGAAAATCCAACACATCACGTAACTATAGTGACATAATGATATAATAAAATTACACTAATAATAATTTCTTACCACAGGGGGGCAAATGAGCTCAATAGGGTTTGAAAAGCTCTCCACCATGAACTTCTCCCCCTCAGGTTGAAACTTGCCACAAGAAAAGAGAGAAAGTATTTGATTTTAAAATGACATACTGTGCCTGTATGTGACAATCACAGGTTGTACTGGTAAAAAAAAAAACTCAAATGTGCTGCACTGCACATCAAAATTAATTTTTTTTTTATTCTTTAATATTTTAATTATTCAGTTTTCTTTTCTAATTTCTTTTATTATTTTTTATTTCATTTCATTTCTATATTCTAAATGTTCAATTATTTGTTTATTATTTTATTTCGGAGCTTTGTGAACTTCTTCAGAGTTAAAGTTGTTACCATGTTGTTCCACAGTCCCTTGGCTAACTCCTCATGTCCTTTCATGGTGAAGTGGAAACAGTCCGGAGTAAAAAAGCTCATATCAATCTTCCCATTCTAAGCAGAGATAAATATAAAAAGGCACAAATTATGAACAGCACATTTAATGGAACCTTAATGCAAAACTAGCAGCAAAGTAGCATAAATTTGATAATTAATAAATAGTCAGTGGTCACTACTCACAGGGAGTCTTGGAGGATCTGCGTGTTTCAGGAATGGCTGCAAAACTACAGCAAAATCATTCTTAAAGAAGCGGTCCGTGTGCAAGAGCTGCTCCAGTGCTTTCTGAGGCAAAAGCAATGTCATTCAGCATCTGCAAATTTCAGATTGATAATATAACTGCGTAGATAACCGTGAAAACAAACACCTGGAATTCTAGGTTGACTCCAACCAGTTCTTTCAGATCAGCAGATCCTGCAGCTGGCTTTACCAGACAGGAGCAGAATGACCTGGAGAGATCAGAGCATAGGATAGGATAGGAGAGAAATTATCCTGTAGCACTGAAAGAATAAAGATGACATGCCAGCCATCTTGAGCAAAACAGGTTGAATGTTGTTACACATGAACATTTACAGAAAGTTTTGATTTAATGATTCTAAAAAAGCAACTAGATATGCATTTTCCATGTGCAATCATCATCGATGACACCCCTTTCTCTCTTTGCACGATTAAGCTTGATATAAGCTCGATTTCATTTCCTGTACCTTTGGAGCAGACATCCTGGAGTGGGCTTCTGTACTTCCCTCAGGGTCTCCATCGGCAGTATCTGGACCACGTTCACTATCATTCGAGGAACCTGCAAAGGCAAATTAAAAGAAAATGTTAAAAAATATTACCAAGGCTTCAATTATTCAATCAAAAATACAGTGCAAACATTAATTTAGTTAAATCTTGTTACAATGCAAAATAACTGTTTTCCTTGTTAATATATTTTAAAATGTAATTCATTATTCCAGTCTTCAGT
This sequence comes from Barbus barbus, assembly GCF_936440315.1. Lineage (NCBI taxonomy): Eukaryota > Metazoa > Chordata > Actinopteri > Cypriniformes > Cyprinidae > Barbus > Barbus barbus. Next base: position 17,944,524 of record NC_136742.1, on the reverse strand, counting down.
GTCACATGATTCTTTAGAAATAATTATAATATACTAATTTGGTGCTCAAGAAACATTTCTTATTATTATCATCATTAAAGATGGAAACATTTGTGCTGCTTAAAAAAAAAAAAAAAAAAAAAAAAAAAACAGGATTCTTTGAATAATAGAAAGTTAAAAAGAACAGCATTTATTTGAGACATTTTTTGTAACCGTATAAAAGTCTTAACTTTTACTTTTGACCAATTTAATATATGTTATAGTACATTCAGTTCAATAATTTAAAAAAGAAAAACATTTTGAAAATTTTTCTGATCTCAGAAATTACCTCATTCATCAGCATTTCCAAGGACACAGTCATGTAATGGACAAAGTTCTCCACCGAAAACAAGGACTGTGTGTATAAATAGAGAACATACATTTAGAGGCTCCAAAAACCCACTCCTACGGGACAATGTCTGAATACACAATACAGACTCTTTAAAGGTCACATCAGCACTTTGACTAGCCTAGAACTGCCGTTTCTTAAAAAGCAAACACATTTCAAAGCACTAGGACAACTTCTCATGAGAACAATGAAACATGCTATTAATAATCATCTTAACAAGCATCTATATGTTCACAAATCAATTTAACACTTATTTAAGCCTCCTCTAGTTTCTGCTTTGACATTGTGAACAAAATTTGTCAATACTGTAGAAGAATCTTCTGTCTGTAGTTTGCCAAAGAAACAGCTTTGTAAGTAATGCCTTGTCTTTGCAGTAATCACAGATGTCATTCATCCCAATTAGAATGGTCAACAGTTTCCAGTCCTCATCAAAGTCAATATCCTATGGCAAAACATGGGGAAAATAAAAATCACAATAATGCCAAGATTTCATCATCTGTATTCGTAGGAAACAGCACATTCAAAAGCACTGTAACAAAATAATACACTTACCTCATATATTTTCAGTGTATCAATCAAGTGCCTGACTTGTTCAGGAAGATTACTAGGAAGACAACAAAATTCATATCATCAGCTGATAAAATACTACAGAAAAATGAAAAATATAGTAAAAAGTTAAAATATCTTGATGGCATATTTTCAAGTGTTTTATCTGTAATAATCATTTATGAAGAATGACTCTTGATGTACTGGCATTTACAAGGTGTTGTGTCCCGTTACAGCCAGGTTAAATCCAGTCTCGCAGAGGGGAGCCGGGGTCCCATGGACCGTCTTAGTTGGGGCGGGTCCCACTAAATAGGGGTTGAAGAGTCGAATGGTGTCTAAATCATAAGCACAGAACAGCCTGGGTCACCAATGCTGTATGCTTTTTAAGCATTTTGCAACAGATTTCGGTTTGTAAATGCAGAATATGACAGAATAAGGCAAAACTACATACTTGCCAGTGTAATGACATCTTGAAAGTTTCCATAGCCACCAATGCTATTAAAATAAGAAATCATCACAATAAAAATAACCTTTCATTGACAAATAAGTTACGTTATTCCTAAAAGTAGCAGTCATGAAATCAAAAGCAATGTTAATATTAGTAATACTATTACCTCCAAGACACGTGACGAAATTCAATAGGTATGCCAAGAACTGTGGTTGCATTTGCACCAATTGCGGTCTACAAGTGAGAGAATTACTATTATTAGGAGATTATTATTATAACTTTATTCAACACACACCTGTATTATCAGTAATTGCATTAGTTATAAATAGTGTTCTTATTTTGCTATCTGCTTAAAGGGGCTCATGAACTGCCTTTTTTTTTATTTTGTACTCTGAGGTCCACTTATAATGTCATCAAGATTTTTGCATCAAAAAACATAATTTAGAAGTAATAGGCTATTTTCTGTCCCCCCTAATCAGAACTCCGTTTGAACAGGCATAGCGGATTGTAGAGTTGGAAGTAAACGCCCACTGCTATTGGCTAATAATTATGTATGTTTGACAGCCTCCGTCCTTCACAGGTGGATCTTGTGCCTTGTTTGTAAACGAATCCATGGTAAAATTAAGTGAACAAAGGACCAAGTTCTTACTGGCGTGGTCTGGTATTTCATTAAAAATAAAGTTCATCCACTCTTTCCTAATGTTGGGATCAGAAGGAAGGCAATGCAAAGACTGTGTTTTTTCCGTCTTGTCTTCGGAGCCATCTTTATCGTTTGGTTTCTGTGTAGACCTGTGTTTGCCTCTCATCATTTACCCACTACGTACGATAATTGGTGGGCAGGGCTAAACAGTTAGCGATGTAGAATCGGTGAGCGGGGCTAAACATTTAATGTAAAATTAGTGGGAGGGGCAAAACAGGCAGCGCTGTAGAAGCAGGTGTTGATCTTCTGTACAGGCAATGTTTAGCCACACTATAACATAATAGAGTGGTACATTCCATAAGCTGTCGTTTTGGCAGACTGGTTTTTAGACTAACAAACAAGTTTTGAGTTCTGAAACTTACAGGATGTTTTTATAGCACAATGACCTCTTGTATGTCAAAAGATCAGGGGAATTTTGGTTTCTCAGTTCATAACCCCTTTAAAGGGATAGTTCACACAAAAATAAAAATTCCATCATAATTTACATACCATCATGTAATTTCAAACCTGACTTTTCTGTTGAACATAAGATATTTTGAGAAAGATTTTTTTGGTCCAAACAATTAAAGTCATGGTAAAGTCAATGGAAAACAAAACTGTTTTTATATTCCACAGAAGAAAGTAAGTCATACAGATTTGGAATGACATGAAAGGATAACAGAATTAACATTTTTGGGTGAACTATCCCTGATGTTTACCTCATTTTGTCTCATGAGTGAATGTGATTAAATATAGTGTATAATTAATTCTGTTGTCAGCTAACTAATGAACTTAAAAGAAAAGAACCAATAATCGCACTCACCGTCAATGAATCCCCAAGGGCACCGATAACTTTAATATCCGCAGCCTTCACCAGCTCAACTATAATAGACATACAGCGAATCAGAAGATCAGATACCAAAAAATGATCTAAAGATTCTGCTGTAATTAAGTTAGCCTGTGGTACAACAAGAGCTAACATTCATCACCAATGATAAACATCAGCATCTAGGTAAAAATGCCCTCACAGCCTCAAAGAAAATGTGAAAAATCTAATTAAACTGTCCCATTCCTGACTAATTCTGGCAGCATGAATAATCAAGTTTGATCGTATTGACTTTAGATCAGAAGTCTGCATTCATCACACTATGTGGACAAAGCACTGACCCTAGACAAGCCTACCTGAGGTGGGCACAGAAGAGGAGGGGCTCATGTCAGGACACATGAAAGGTGGGTGTTTAAAACTGATTGGCCTGGTCTTCTCAGGAAACTCCTGTAACAAAATAACATGCTGGTTACTGTGAGATGACAACTAAAAAACATCATTCAGGCCATGGGCCACACTATAGGCCAACCGGATACATTGTTTACATTATGATTTATTACAGGTAATGTTGTAAAATCCTCGTTCAGACTGTCAGAACAAATTCGATTTTTGTGCAAATCCGATTGATATCCGATCACATTTAAATAATCTGAACGGCAACGAACTGCATGCAGCGAAGACGGCCAAAAAAACAAACAAAAAAAAGCAAAGTAGCGGAGACGGCAGCACGGAATAAAGCCGCACATTCAAGCTTTCTGCAGCTGCCTCACAAGACCAAATATAATACTACAAAGCAACCGCGACGGTGAGACAACATCTGTATTGCTGTTACTGTTGTTTTTAGCGAAGGCATAACAACGGAACGGCGTTACCATAGAAACCAATGCACATTCAGTAAAAACGAGAAAGCGTTTATGGACGCACAAATCGGATTTGAACAGTTGCCATATGCTGTGTGGACAAACAGTGATTCAAATCAGACTCCATCCGGCTTTGGGCTGAGAGTCTGAACGAGGCTTATTACGGCCTCATGTGACATTCCAACATGAAAACATCCTTGATGGTCAAAACATTTCCATTACAAATACACAAACGCACCTTTCTAAGCGCTTCCTCACTATAGTGACTGAGGCCTTCTTCATATTCCAGCCTCCACTCATCACCTTGGGAAGAATATTAAGATCCATAAGCACTTTAAACTTAATAAAGGTTGAGATATAACAGTCTGGCTTCCACGGACTAGAATGGAGGCCTTCACAGGTCAGTCTCACGCATGTAACGTGGACCCTACACTCCCATCTTATCTTCCCAGCTCTGGATGCTTCTAGCACTTACCTTTGACAGGACAGAGGGCTAGCAAGCAGGTTGCCACGGCAATGAAAAGCCACTCCATGGTGGAGCGTTTCCAAGCGGGTCAGCACAATGGATGTGCATGCAGAGAGAACGGGGCCATTATATCAGTGCCCCTTTATCTCCCCCACCCAAAACAGCTGAGTGACGAAGTTCAGGCCCACCGACATAAAGCATGATCCAGGCACACATGCAACTGCCAGAGGACTGGTGACCATTCACAACTTTAGAGAGCTTTAATAGAAACCGTGTCGCACTGGGGCCTGGGAGAACCAGACCCCGCAGCTCAATGCAGATCTGGACCAGGAGAGATGTTGTGTGTTTGGACCGAATAGCATCTGTAGGTCTAATTATATTAAGATAGCAAATTGCATTCAGGTGTGAACCCATTTATTTTTATTAGTTATTTAGAAACATTGCCATTTGAAAATTTAATTATTTCCTTTTTAAGTCTAATCCATTGTTATCTCAATATTATGAGCGGATTGATTGACATGGAACATAGAGGAATCTGTTGTATTACTTTCAAAGCTTCAAACCATTGCTGAATTGTGAGAACTCTGCAAAAACAAACTAATGCTCTGGTGAATCTTCACAAGAAAAACAGTTCTTTACATCCTATTCACATACATATGCTTACATTACAGGGTTTTTTTACACACCAAAAGTTGTGGTAATGCTATATTACCTGAAACGACAGACACCATTGCCAAATAATCAATAGATATTCTAGACATGCTCAATTTTTTCCTCTGAAAAAGAACCTAAAACTGAGATTTAGCTCACAAACAGCCACATCCCAAAACAAATGGATCAACTTAAGGAATTCACAGAGCTACAGATCTTAACACGCATATCGTCAAAAATATTTCTGAGAGAATTCAATGTATTGATCTTAAAATAAAAAAAGCAAAAAGGTGTCTTGTAATACTAAAAATTATAGCCACACAGCAACCCATTCATCAATTCAAATATTTTTCATGTATGCAGAGGAATTTAAATCCCATTTTGAAAACTTTTGGAAAGGTTGAATGATTAATGATGAATGAGGTTTGAGGTAACTGGAGCTTCAAAAATCTGAAACCTACTGGACACCAGCCATAATTGCACTAAATTAGTATCATAGCCTACAGAGACAGTTTTGTAACAATGAAAAGAAGTCAAGGGCCGTAGTCATATGAATGATTCAACATTTGGCAAGGTGAGCATTTATGGCAATAAAAAAACCTTATGAAAAACTGCTAACCTTAGATTATTACCGTGCAGTTTATTCATATGTAACTGTGCACATTTGAATCCAGACAGTGAAATCTACATCAATGTGCTGGTGAAAACTACTTTTGTCCAAATACTGATGTTATAAATCATTTCTGGACTTCTGGAAAAAAAATCTGCTAGCAAGCCACTTAAATGAAAGCATGCTGAAAAGTATGAACTTTTTACACATCGAATTCAGAGCAGTGTCCACCTCACACTGCGTCTCAAAGAGGCATGGTGTCCAAGTTTGAATTTGTACCAAACGTAATACAAAAAAAAAAAAATAATAATTAATTATATATATATATATATATATATATATATATATATATATATATATATATATATATATATATATATATATATATATATATATATATATATATATATATCTGAATGGGTTGCACAAAATAAGCTCCTTGGCTTTTAGCACAGTGGCAAGCAAAAGCAGAAACAACTAATGGAGTTCATTCAGCAATGTTGTCTTTTTCCCCCCCAAACCCAAATCAATGAGTGTTGATTTGCACAAATGTTATTTCACCTGGCAAAACCCTGAGGCGCACATTTAAGATATTGTAGAAGTTCATCTAATTTTTCCCCAAGCCACAGTCAAAAGACAAAGGAGGGGCTGGACAGGGCAACAAGAGTCCTGAAAGCTCTTTTGGGGTTAACAGGATAAAAGACCACAGCAGGTGTAGGTGTCAGCGGCTGTCCCAGGGAGAGAGACGCTATTGGGCCTCAATTTGTTCTCCCGTAATCCTAGTCCCATTTGGTCACCTCCACTCTGATAACTGCTCTCTCATTGTTCCTCAGGCTCTCCAGCTGGCTGCTCTGGCTGGGCTGGAGGTCTAGGGGGCACTGGAGGGGCTCTGGGTACGGCTTGGTGCTGTCTCTGCCGATATGCAATTACTGTGCCCAAGAGCAGAGCAATGACAGTCATGAGGTAGAGATCCCACTCTGGACCCAGTAACTGGTCAAGATCCACCTGAGATAGAAGCTCATTCAGCTTAAGAAAAAAAAAAGAAAGATTACTGTTATTGGTTAGTCCTTGACTTGAGGCAAATCAGATTTCAGGTGGATTCTCACTGATGGTCACGGATGTGACTTACATTAAGATCTTGCAGGTACTGTAGTGCATAAATAAGGCCCAGCTTGCACAGGGCCAGGAACACAGGAACTTGGGCATCAGGGCTGGCTTCTGCAGCCATGTCATAGAAACGTTTAGCCAGATGAATGTCCTGTGGAGTAACAATTCAAAAAATTAGTGCACTGTATACATTACAGATTAAATGAGACCCGTTCTGGCGAAATGAGTCAGAAGTCACACGGGCTGATTTTGAGCTACAGGCAAAAGAAGTGAAAAAAAATGTCAGTTTTGGTCGAATTTGAGGTTCACACAAAAATGAGTTCATTAAGCCCGCTTCTAGCGATCCCAATGCTCCAAATAGTAATTAAACATCTAAAATGATCTTTATTTTGGAAGTTTTCTGAGAGGAGTACCTTTTTCTCTGCACACTTCTGGATGACGGCTACTGCTTCTCATCACAAGTTGTAAGTCTATTGTTGCAAAGCGCAGCATTCCAGCTTTGTTAATTTTCATATCGAAGTCCAAACCAGTGAAATATGATTTTCAAACCCATGCTGATGACGATCGTGCTGACTAACATTTGCAATCTCCCTTATAAAGTACGTTGCAAAATATGTATTGACGAGATTCACATCATAATCTTTAAGTTTAAGGGAAGTCGTGGCCTAATGGTTAGAGAGTCAGACTTGTAATCCAAAGGTTGCGGGTTCGAGTCTCAGGCCGGCAGGGATTGTGGGGGGGGGGGGGGTATGTCCAGCGCCCTTTTTTATCAGATTCCAACAAGTCATATATCATTTTGAAGGTATTAACTTCTGGAGAATGTGAAAATAAAAAGACATTCCGACTCATTTTGCCAGCACCGGTCACAAATGTGGTCAATAAAGAAAGTTTTTAGAAAGAAATTAATACTTTTATTCAGCAAGGATGCATTAAATTGAACAAAAGTGACAGGGAAGACATTTATGATGTAACAAAAGTTTCCAATTCAAATAAACGCTGTTATTTTGATTTTTTTTTTTTTTTTTTTTTTTTTACACAAAGAATCCTAAAAAAAAGTGCATCTCAGTTTCCACAAAAATTCTAAAAAGCAAAATGTGTTTCAACACTGGTAATAAGTTTCTTGAGCACCAAATCGGCCTGATGATTGATTTCTGAAGGATCATGTGACACTGAAGACTTGAGACTTTGCAGTCACAGGAATAAATACATTTTAAAATATATTAGAATTATTTTTGGTAATTATGTCTTAATTTCACATTTTTGAACGATAGTGTGCATGCTTGGTTATATGTAGTTATGCATGGATATTTCACCTGTTTAATACCAAGGCCCTTCTCATGCATATAGCCTAGGTTGAACATGGCCTGTGCGCTGTGCTGTTGCTCAGAGGCCAGACGATAATGAATGACTGCAGTCTCATAGTCCACATCAGTGCCATAGCCGTAGAAATGATAGTCACCCAGCTTGATTCTGGCCACTGTGTAACCTGATGACAAAACAAAACAAAATATAAAACAGATACTGTTACAGAGGTCCTGGGTGTTCAACAGCTTCATAGAGCCTCAAACAATGTTATAAAAAAATATGTTTTATTTTGCAACAATGATTGTCCGACTTTATATTATGCTGCTTATTACTTAGCTATGTACCAAGTAAGTAAATAAATGGGTATGATATAGTGAAATTGCATATTTTATCAATATGTTATCACTTTTCTATAAAGAGTATTATGAAAGTAATACGAGTATGACAAAGATTGGTTGCCAGGGACAACAATAAAATAGCAGCAATGATACTGAAATGTTAGCCAGCAGGATGCTGCGAATGACCAATCAGAATCAAGTATTTGAGAGAGCCATGTAGTAAGCAGTTATATTTGTCTCACTATAATGGTTGTGAGGTCATCAAAGCACTTTGGCATTTTGCTATAGTGACTGTGTGGGTTGAAGAGAACAGTCCAACCTTGAGCAGCTGCTCTAGTCCAGTGGAGCAAAGCCCGTGGGTACGTTTCATTCTCATTGAAAATCTGTGATCCCTCTGAAAGACACATACACAGAGTCAGATTTATTATTACAATGTGAAATGGCTTAATTTAGCTGGGTTTTAATCTACCAAGGGACAATAAACATGAAGGGAACATCTTTTTACTTGGTCTCTCAGGCTTTCTGTGCAGAATGTTCTACCTTCACAAAGATTCTGTGACCTTCTTTAAGTGTTCCCACATATTTAGACATGAATTTCCATAACATTTCCCAGTCATTTAAGACCACTAATAATTACGCTTTAAAGAGGTCATGAACTGAAAAATCTAAATTCCCTTGATATTTTGAAATATAAGACGTCATTGGACTACAAAAGCATCCTGTAAATTTCAGAACTCAAAACTTTCTTGTTAGTCTAAAAACATCTTATATTGAAGCCAGTCTGCCAAAACGACAGCTTGAGGAATGTACCATTTGATGATGTAATAGTGTGGCTAAACACCACCTCTGCAGAAGATGATCAACACCTGCTTCTACATCGCTGCCTGTTTGGCCCCGCCTACCGATTCATGTGCATATTGTAAAAAGCGAGAGGGGTGAATGCAGGTTTACGCAGAAGTCAAACAATAAAGATGGCTCTGAAGGCAACAAGGTGCTGTGCCAAGCTGCAAAAAAAATAAAAAAAAAAATAAATAAAAAACAGTCTTTGCATTGCCTTCCTTCTGATCATAACATTAGGAAAGAGTGGATGAACTTTTTAATGAAGATCCAGACCGTGTCAGTAAGAACTTGGTCCTGTTCACTTCATTTTACCGTGGATTCGTTTACAAACAATGCACAATTCGACACAGGATTTTCAGAAAGACTGAAACTAAAAGACAATGCTGTGCCGACTATATTGGATCCGACACCAATGTCGCACCACAAGTGTGAGTAACTTTTTTATTACGTGGGCACTCTTGCCTTGTCTGTTATTATTACAGATCATTTGATATGTACTGAGTATTTCTGCGTTTTTAACCTAAAACACAGCAGTGTCCATCTATGAAGGATGTGTGCTGTCAAACATACACAACTATTAGCCAATCATAGCAGTGGGTGTTTACTTCAGAGTCTACAATCCATCACGCTCTATTCAAATAGAATAAAGTACAAAATAATATAAAAAGGCAGCTCATGACCCTTTAAAAAAAAAAAAAAAAAAAAAAAATACAGATTTCCATGGCA